>NW_011967213.1:1168137-1188975 GCF_000949405.1 Vollenhovia emeryi | reverse complement strand
CATCGTGGACACAGGCCTTAAGGCCCGTTCTCACCAACGTCGTTTAACTTTACCCCTGGACCACAATCTTGCTTTAAGTAAGCTGTAAGCTTTAAGCCGTAAGAAATTAACCAATCACAGGCATTTATTCCCCTCACTCTTACCTACGACTGGTTAATTTTTTACGGCTTAAGGCTCACAACTTACTTAAAGCAAGATTGTGGACCAGGGGTTAAGCTTAGCTTACTTCGTTCTGCGTCTCTTTCCAACTGTTACTTTAGAAAGAGACAAACGTGAATTAAACTATGATTGAAGTTAAGCGACGTTTGGTGAAACCGGGCCTAAGTTAACATAACTTCTCACGAACACCACCTGCACTGCTTAAACGACTAACATACACGCCAAGTTGCATGTAACTATTTCAACACCTGCATCTGTTGTTTCTGGGCTTCCCTCTGCTTCCCAACGGAACGCAGCAGATTTCGCGCGCCGATCGTCTTCATTTTCTCTCTCTCCACCTCCTTCGCTAGATTGTCCAATATCCTAATAAACTCGTCAGTGTTCTTCTCAAAATCGGTAATCTCTGCAACGTGAAAAATTCTCAATCGCCGCAACATCCATTTGTGCCTCTGAGGCGAGATTAACGATTTAGGACCGAGTGTTCCAATATATCGGACAGCTTTTTACCCTTCAGATTAACATCCTTCATCTCTTTCTAATTATTCGCCTTAGAAAGAGATACGAAATGTTAATCAAAGGGTAAAAGTTACCCGACGGTTGGAACAATCGGCTCTTAGGCCTGGTGTTTCATTTTCTGGTTATTGCTAGAAGTTAGTCCCCTACTAGCACAATATTAGGAAATAATAGGTATGTTTTCCGTTCCTGCACTGGTGAACTGGAGCAGTAAGCTAGAATGAGAAAAATATACTTGTTTTACTCTAATTTATGGCACTAGTTCACCAGTGCAGGAACGGAAAACAAACCTAATGTAAATCCTAGTAGTCTCAATATCGATCCATGGCCGGATTGGAACCAATGAAAAAAAAGTCAATATTGGTCAAATAGCGATTGTAAGATGGATGGCTTCTCTTATTTAGCCAATATGTCTATTTAGCAATATTGGTCTAATATTGATACAATATTAGACCGATATTCTTATTACATTGTTGAATATTGGCCAATACACTTCAAATATAAGTCAAATATTTTATAATTATTATCGTGCAATATTTACATTTATTCCATGGCCAATATTGGCTTTACGTTAAACAACATATGCATATCTAATATAACATTGGACCGATATTTAACCAATGCATTGTGCCACTAGGGTCGATTCTCTATCTCTTCTTAGATAATATAACTAATATAAAAAAGGTGGAGAGTCGACACTAATCTCTGGTTAGCAGTTAACCAAGAAATGAAAAACTTAGTGCGGTGGACTGTGAAATATTGGGATGCAGTTTCTACGTGAAGCTTCGAAAGGGAAGATCAGACCTTGGTGTCAGATAAATCTTTTATTTCGCATCGTTTTCTTTACTCATTTCTCTTTCGTACAATTATTCCAAATACAATCTTCAAATTACACTTCTTTCCCGAATAAACATTTTAATCTATAACAAATAACAATACCCATGCACTGGCATTAATGTCCACTTCTGACCAATTGGATTAATTCCAATCTTTCCCTAGTTCTAAGAATTTAAAAGAGAAAAAAATAAATAGAAAAATAAGCTAAACCGAAATTGAAGATAAAGAGCGCAGACGGGATTTTGACAGCAACTCTGCCGCTCGAGTGAGCGTAAGTTGGAGAGCCGTCCTAGCTGCCATCGAGAGTGTGCAGACGTGCGCATCGTTGTGCAGGAAACTCGTGGAGCGAAGGCACACGCGGCAAGCGCAGCGGCGCGGTGACGGGAATCGTGCGAGGGTGAGTACCGCCGGTCGAGCGGATCGTGCGTCGCGTCGCGCCGCCGTGGCGTCGGACTCACTCGACACGAAGCTCTGGCACTCCTCCCTCAGCTTGTGCGTCTGATTCGCCGCCTCCGGCTCGAGGACGCGTATCTTGCTCAGGTCGTCGATGTAAACGCCGTACTTGGCCAGCGAGTCGGCCATCTTCTCGACCGCGGGCTGGTGTCGCGTCACGTGGCGCGGCGGAGCGCGGGCGATTCCGATTGGTCGCGAGTGATCGACTTTTGGCGATGTCCCGTGTGTCGGTGGTCCGCGCCGCCACGTTCAGCCCAACGCGCGCGTCGCCAAGTTGCTCGCCGTGAAGTTGGCCGCGCTCGTACGACGATTGACAAACGTGCGGTGAGATGGAGCGAAATGGCAACGCGCTAGCGGCTCTGCCGCCCTGCCGGGGTCAGCGCGGGTCAACGCGACGCTGAAGACAGGCCTCCCGCGCCGCTCCGACGCAAACGCGAGATCCCGCTCGCGAGCGACGCGGTTCGAAGGGGGATCGATCGATACGCTCGCTCCCGTCCGCGCCGCGTCACATCTCACATCGCGAGTATCGCGACTCGCACCGCCCGTCGCGTCAGTACTCGCCTCGGCGTCGCCAGGTCGCTCGGTCGGCGCGTAAACTCTCGTTATGTCGGGCGAGCACAAGACGGTCATCAAGTACCCGTCGGAGTATGTCAAACTGAACATCGGGGGCTCGCTCCATTACACCACCATCGGCACCCTGCAGAAGCACGACACCATGCTGCGCGCGATGTTCAGCGGCCGCATGGAAGTGCTCACCGACTCCGAAGGTGAGAGACCCCCTCCTCTCGCGTCGCGCATCTTTCCGGAGTAGCGTGGACCCGCGAGATCGAGCCTCGAGTGTCGATCGGTCCTCGGGGCCCGACTCGATCGATAGGACTCGTCGCTTCAACGCAGCGGAGGCGACGGCGATTCGTTCGCTAGATTCGAGACGGGAAAAAAGAGGGGAAGGACCTCCTCGTCACGTTCTTTCCTTCGTCGTCGCGAGGAATCCCTCGGTTTTTGCGTCCCCTCGATCTGACCCCGCGGTCTCTGCCCCGCAGGCTGGATACTGATCGATCGGTGCGGCAAGCATTTCGGGACGATCCTCAACTTTCTGCGGGACGGTTCGGTGCCGCTGCCGGAGAACACCAAGGAGATGGCGGAGCTGCTCGCGGAGGCCAAGTACTACTGCATCGGCGAGCTGGCCGAGTCCTGCGAGCAGGCGCTCCTGCGGAAGGAGCGCGAGGCGGAGCCGATCTGCCGAGTGCCCCTCATAACCTCCCAGAAGGAGGAACAGTTACTCATAAGCAATACTATCAAGCCTGTGGTCAAGCTGCTCATTAATAGGCATAACAACAAATATTCTTACACGAGGTGATGTTAGATGCCGCTTGATAGTCGCCAATATCTTGACATCTCAAACAATCGAAAATATACCGACCAAAGTCTCTTGCGTGTTTCTTCACATATTTTATATCGTAGGCTAGTATTCGAAACGCACGAGAAAAGTAAATGAACATCAGTAACCCAGGTAGCCGGCTGGTACCTGGGAAGTGAGATGTCACGATATCGCTCGTAGCAGTATTATTGTCACAGTTGAGCTCGTTAAGGAGCGAGTGAATTGAGTTGAAATGTAATCCTTGCAGTACGTCAGATGACAATCTACTGAAGAACATAGAATTATTCGACAAGATGTCGCTCAGATTCAGCGGCAGAGTGTTGTTCATCAAAGACGTTATCGGCTCGAGCGAGATCTGCTGTTGGACGTTTTACGGGCATGGGCGTAAAGTGGCGGAGGTCTGCTGCCACTCGATCGTCTACACGACCGACAAGAAGCACACCAAGGTAAACCAGTGACGTTTTAAAGCCGTGCAACGTGATACACTTGCGTTCTTTCTTCCAGGTGGAATTCCCCGAGGCGCGGATATACGAGGAGACGTTGAACATTCTGTTGTACGAGCACCGGAACGGCCCGGATCAGGAGTTGATGCAGGCCACGTCCTCGCGCGGCGTAGTACCCTGCACGTCCGACGAGGAGGAGGGCGAGCGCTCGGGCCTGGCTCGCCTCCGCTCCAACAAGCAGAACACCAACTGACCCAGTCTTGTTCTCCTCAATCCACCGCACACCGCGATCCTCAGCGTCGTTCGATCGTTCAAGACGCGAATCAACATAAAATAAAGACGAAGCACCGACGCGCAACAGACGCGATTGCTACGTGGTACTTGGTTGTCGAATCTCTCTTTCGTTTTTGGAATACGTGGAACACGAGGAAAACCACAGCTAACTTTGGTCGCGGAGGCGATAAACCGTCTCGCTACGTTTCTCACATCACTTTACTTTCGACATGTAACGTCCTGCTCGAATTGTTGAATATATTCATAAGGAAAGATGCGTCGTCCTAATTCACGTCGAACAGAATGACATATTTGCGCGTCTCAAAGTTTTCTTTGCCGTTCTTGCTGTACGAGCGTGTTTACAAATATGTATAAATGTGCGATGAAGAATGGCACCCGATTGATTTCATCCTGAAAACGACGAAAGGAATGTAACGCCACGCGCTTACTAATTATGTGCCAAATCGTATGAAATCCGCAACAGGAATATGTCCAAGTTGCCAGTCTGTGATGACTGATAAAATTATTTATGAACTTATACACTATGACAACTCTTAAGCAGTCATTTAGATTAAACAAATTGTTGCAAAAAGAAAGTTTTGTGCGAAAACTAGGACTGCATTGTTACCTGTTATAAGTATTATTATTTTATTATCATTGTCATCGTCGCCGTCATTGTCACCGTCATTATTATTAATTATTATATTAATTTGTCATAATTATTAGTTATTATTGCTTACTACTTTTGCGTCATTATCTGTATCATTACGATAAATTTTCTCATCATGTTTACGTTACTCTTTCTTACAAACTTGCATAATTTAATATCTCAATAAATCGTATGTATTATATATTTGAAACATATATATTGTGTTATTTGAATGTGCGTTTCTCAGCAAGTCCGGAATTCTATTAAACTGCACAGAGGACGATGCGGAGTACACACTGCCAGTAAAATAGAAATTGAAGTTTAATATCAGTTGTACATGAACATATGGTTTCCGGCGTGTAGGAGGTACGCGCGTTTTGAACGCGCAATTTCGTTACTCCACTCGAATTTTTAAACGTATTAAATACTAAACGTACTTTACAGAATTTTCGGCTTGAAGGAATGCAATGCAATATATCTGATTTTGAATTTTCTACTAACACGTTATTCCAAGTATAATTTTTCACTGCGCAGTTACTGTAATTCTCGTATATGCAAAATACCGGTGATTTCTTTACTTATTCACACTTTCACTTGTGTGACAAAATCGGAGGGATAATCGGAAGTTGATGCGAGTAACCCGATATCTACTGAACCCAAATGCGATCATCAGGAAACCATAGTTTTTCATTTCATAATAGAGAGTGAGTTTGCTCAATTTTCCGAAGATGTTAGATAAGTGAAAGTGAAGTGTAAAACAATTACGAACTGTGATTACACTGGCACAGTATATATTAATGTGTATATATTACTTCTTGTGTATTTTAGTAATACAAGATCAGAGAGATCCCATAGTTGATAAAGGGACCATGTATATCGTGTTACGTACCTACGTCATAGGATACCTTTTCATTTGCATCTGTAATACGTATGTTATATATTAAATCGAATATATCCATGTTGAATAAAACAATTTATAGATTTCCTTGTGATCATATACCAGACAATAATCGTAAGGGATTGAATGTGGAAAGGTGATGATAGAATAGAAATTTATATCTTGAATTTGTTACGATCGAGAGATTTTCTGCAAGAAACAGCACATATTATTTACAATTACAAACTTGAAAAGGAAATTACGATACAAGAAGGACAGTTGAAGTAAATAACAGCCAAATGATCAAATTTTAAACAACTAGATCTAATTCCGGCAAAGCCAGATTGTTAGTTGCGCGAAATATCGATTATTTAGGAAATTGTACGGCAAATACAATGTATGCGTGTGATAGAGTCTAAATAAGTATTTTATCGCATTCCAACATAGATTTGACGTGTTTCCCATTTTTGTAGCAAGACGGAAAAGGAGTGCAAGACAGAACAAAAAATAAATAAAAGAGGAAATGCAACACAAGCATTAAGATTGATTCGAGCGACATGTATTATGAAACAAGATATTATACATAAGTGTATGACGGAGTTTGCAGCTAAAGACAGTACATGGGGCGCAAACCTTTCTTCTTGAGACGGAATCGAATGTACATACACATGTTGAGGAGGTTGTCAACCCCTGAATTGGAAAGGCACGTCAGTTCTTTCTGAATGATACCAGATACCGCTCTAGTATCTATACGCTACTGATCATCTTGCAAACGGTGTTTACATAAGAGTGTAGTGATTGCTTTTGCATTTAATCATAAACAATGTCTTCGATGAAATTACTGTCTACTAACAACTGTGATTACACATGCGTGTCGACAGAAGAATATATATTAATAGAAAATGTCACATTTGTCATGAATATGTCACACTGGGTCGATTTCTATCTTCTACAATGTTTGCCTTCGCAGAATTTTCAATGCAGTTCTCGCACGAATGTGTCTACGATGCGTGGGAACACAAAGATTCTGGCTACCTCTGCATTACGATCGAAACAGGAATCTTTATGCAACGTGAAAGAGTCTAAAGCCTAGTCTACAATGCGTTCTTTGCGTCTTGAACATTCTATTTTACGTAAGCAAATCAAAAGACTTGACAAATTTTTCGACAATGTATAATGTACGATTTATCAACAAATTTTTTCAAGCACGTATTCATTTATTGGCTACAAAATAGAATGTTTCTAGACGCAAAGAGCACATTGCAAATCAGGCTTTAGCTGTAAAAAATATGACAGTAGGTCTTTATTTGTTCAAGTATTGCCTATTTACGATTTATGTACGTTTAACGTGAACTTGAGATAGTTCTTCAAGTATACGACGAGCGTGTGTTGGCGGCTAGCGCCACATCAGATAATAACATTAGTTCATAAGTCCAATCGCGTTATTTTCTTAGACCAAGAAAGTTCTACAGAGACAAGAGTGCTTAACGCGCGCACGCGCGCGCTCTCTTAGTTCGCGTTCGCGTTGGGTAGATCTCGGATGGAGGAGCTTGATGTACACGTAGGCACGAGTAGATATCTAAGAGCAAAAATATACGAATATACCTTTATCCTAATTAGTGCGGAAAAATGAATTTTCGATGAGCCGTCGAACGCCATTGCTCGCGTTAGTTACACGAAGAAAAACAGAGATTTGCTCCCAGATATAATATGCCCTACCCTCTATTTTGCGTTTCGTCGGAATCCTACAAGTATATCTTGCACTTATATATTACCATAAATATCTCGCGTTTCTCCAAATACCGAAAGAAATTTTCTCTGCGACTGCCATGACGCCGCGGGCACTCCGCGCTTATCGAAGTACACCGGCATCGCGATACAATATAAGATCAGTATTCGGAATTTACCAAAATACCGTAATCGTCGATGCGTCTGCCACAATGCCGTATCGCGCCACTTTCGAGCCTACAATTGTAATCCTCTCTTTCTGAAAGACGAACGCCCTCGCCGTTCTCCCAAAGCTACGACGTATCTCTATATATGATTCTCTGTATAAATTTACAAAAAACATACTTTTTGACATATGCAAATTTCCAAATTCAGATCGTTTCAAACTACTACAGCACTTGACGTAGCTTAACATGAGTACATATTCCTTTTTGCTGTTGTTGTTGTTGTATTTGTTTAACGTTATAATTAAGACAAGATCACAAATTGGTAACGCGTTATACGCAATTGCCTTAATTACATAATACAGTTTAAACATCTTAATCTATTCGCACACCCATCCATTCAACCACTGTACCCAGGGATTCAAAAATAAATTCTATTTCGTAGAACTAAGAGATAAATGTATTGACTTACAAATATAAATTCTATAAACTACGTTTATAAATATGTACATTTATGTACTATGTAATCTAAAAACTCAAGGAATATACTTTGTAAGTGCAGCTGGAGCAAGCGGGATGATATATGGAGAAATCTAAGTATATAATTATTTAACTTAAATATATTAATTAAGACAACTGGAATATTACGATTAGAAGGATTAGAACAATTATAGTTTGAAATAAATGATACTGTGATACAAACATGTATAAATATATAAACTAAAATGATAACTCTCTTATTCGATATGGACTTTTTAACTAAATAGAATATATTGTATCGATTTCGATTTTATATACTTATATTCCTAGAATTCGACAATATATGCTACAATCAAATATCTATTGAACAAAAAAAAAGAAGAAATATGGATTATATAGAATAACAAAAATAAAATTAAGGAAAAAAACAGAGGTGAATAAACCTTAATTTATATTGCGCGTATATGCTTTTAGTATCACTGCATCATTTATACACAACATTAGTCTCAATTAATAAATTTATGTATATTAGAAATTGTTAGAGCTACATATATTAAAATTATACTGGAACTTACAGTAATATATCAAGTTCTATAAAATTAAAAAAAAGATTATACATTTACAATAAAAGCACGTATTATTCATCGTACTTTTGTGTCAATAAATGCTTGTGAAGAAATGAACGAGCTTTTTCATCTGCGAGTTTTATCAAGATTGCTTTACGTTGCCATTTTATATACGCAATCTCTACCTCTCCATTTTTCTATTGTGTACCTCCGTTCTGAGGATTACAATATCAGATTATACACAAAAGAATAAAAGTATTAGCTCGTATGTTGAATAATAATGTGAGGTTCTATTATCAAACGGATTATAATGCATTATGAGACATTAAATAGATATATGCACAAGATGCGATCTTAAAAAAGAAATTTTCCTCCGCGTGTAAAATTTATTTTACTGTAGTCGAAAAATGATTTATCATTGAGAGAACTACACGTAATATCATTCCCACGTGCTCCAATCTAGCAGTCTGTTAGCAGCGACCAATAACACACCTTACACATTATTTCATGTGCCTGTTACTGCATAACCAATTGGTTCCAGCTCTACACAGTAAATATAAAGTTGTTACATAATTTTACATAAACTCACATTCATCCGTCCGTTCGCGGAGATCAGTTCATGACGCATGGTGACTCCTAATTCACATAGCTGCCTCGGTCTTGGCGCGTTTGCAGGGGTTTACCGTGTTTTCTCCCGGGATACAGTCGTTCTTCTCCTCAGCGGCTGGCGAGACCGATCGCTTCTTCGCAACGCACTCGGCAACGGTGTTATTTTTAACAGTTGCGGTTGCCGGTGATTTGAACTTAACTATTACGGCAGTCATGTTGTCGCAGCCCGTTCCGTCGCCGAGGGTATCCGGTGCAAGGCAATAATCAAAGAGCTGAAACACACGTGTGGTTTTTTTTATTACAGAGGAAACACGCCGAAAGTAAGACGCGCGCGATCAGCGTTTAAAAATTATTTTTACTCCTTTAGGCTCGTAACGCGATACCATACCTCTTCGCAGATTTTCGAGATGTTCTCGTCATTTTGCGACAAACGGGTGCGCACGAACTGAACGACGTTTTTACTGGTCATGAAGTTCCATATGCCGTCGCAAGCGAGAACCATAAATTCGTCTTTCTCCGGATCGATCGTAATATGCCTTACGTCCGGCAGAGCGGAGATCATTTGTTCCTGGGGTGGTAACACCATGTTTTGCTTGTACGCATGATCGCCGAGCGCTCGGGAAAGATTGAGGCCGCCGTTCACTCTGCCGTCGCTCGTCACCTCTCCGCCCGCTCTTACTATACGGTCCATTTCCGGTGCGTCCTCGGGTTTATGGTCCAGGCTAAGCTCGATCGCCTGGCCGTCCCTGCACAGGACGCACCGAGAGTCGCCAGCATTCGCCACATACAGTTCGTTCTCCTTGAGTATCGCTACAACCGCGGTGCAACCGCTGTCCGAACCAGGCTGCACACCAAAGAAATCATTATATGAGTGGAAATTTCTTAACAAGCTTTCAACATATTTATGTCGTTTAACGATCCAAAATAAGAGAAACGATTCCGTTCCTTAATTATGCTCTAGATACTCGCGGGGAGTTTGGATGAATTCTCTAAGAAAATTGACACTGTACCTTTTCATTGTTAACCATGAGATCATCCGTATCGTCATCAGATTCATCTATGTCTTCCTCCTCGACTTCGTCTTCGTCTTCGTCATCTTCATCGCTTTCGTCTTCATCGATGTCTTCCGTATCGTCTCCGTCACTGCAAAATGATTGGAAAAGGGGGAATGTCAATTTGAAAAGGGCGAGCAGAAATGAAATCTTTTCACGTCAAGTAACGCAAAGCCTATACCTCTCAGGAACACCGTCGAAGGTTTCATCATTTTCGTCGTCGTCGTCGTCCTCCTCAGAATCGCTGTCCTTTTTCAGTAGACTTTGGTAAAGATCCACAGGCTGAGTTCTTCTCCGGCCGCTGCTGGTTATCCGCTCTTGCTGACCCGCGTCTCCGTTCTCCACAGGGGTGCAAGAACTGCTCGACACGTTGTCCCCGCCGCCCTTACTGCTGTCCGCGTCCCCGATCCTCTTCGACTCCGCGCCATTAACTTCCACCTCGTTTGCGTTGGACTCGGCGCACGGTGGCGCCTTGCCCGGACTCGAGACTTTCTCCTTCACATCCTCGGAACTGTCGGGCATATCCATAGATTTAGCGGGTTCCACGTCCGCGGTAGACACCACTGGAGGCGCGTGAGCGCTGCCGTTGCTCGTCGTCGAATCCAGCACCTGCTCGGCCTCATTGCTACCCGGGCAATCGGAATCTTTTCGCTCCACCGTGCTGGACAGGGTCGATCCGCACGGCTGACTGGAACTGCTCACGTCAGTCTCATTCGTATTCCAGTCGGGGGTGGACGACGAGGACGAGGACGACGACGTCGGTGGCGGCGACGGCGAGGACGAACATCCCGCGCCGGCGGACGAGCCGCCCGCTTTCTCCCGTCCCCTTCGACCCCGCAGATAAGGACTCGCGAATGCGCGCTTACCGCACTTCTCGCCCTTGAGACTCTTGAGATGAGGATTCGTCACCTCTGACTGATACTTGGCCATCACCTGCTCCAACGGCATTGTCGCCTCCATACACAGATTACTAACATTCTCCTCTTCATCTATACGCAATGCAACGTACGAAGACAACCTTATTAAACGTTTACTCGTGCGGATAAGGAGTAAGAGTAAGTTAGAGCTTGCAAAGTGCACGATTAGCGAGAGCACTCGTATAAGCGTGAATCCCGTAATAATGCATATCCTTAATACGAAAAAAAACGCACCAGATTCGGTCAAGTCGCTCTCCTTCTTCTCCGACGTGGACGTCCCCGCGAGCTCTTTGAGAACGTTGACCACCTCGGGCTTCGTCAGAGTGTCGTCAAAGCCGAGGAAACCGTCTATTAAAGCTTGCCCGATGTCGCCCTTCTTGTAAGCGTCTGTCTGTTTGATAAAGTCAGGTAGGTTGCGGGCGCAATACGTCGCAACCTCGTGTCCACCGTGACCGTCGTACACGGCGAAAAGCGAGACATTCTCGCCGAAGTCTATGCAACAATTGTGGGCATCCTGCAAAGAGAGCGAGACAGAGAGCTGCCGTTAGTGATCAATCTTCGATCGGGATTCTCTCTCTCGTACTGGAAACCTTTACAAGTCGCAATGAACGCGAGACGTGACGTACAAACTTGAACGGTCGATTTACTTCCGCGCGATAACATCTTCCTGTCGCGTCGACCAACGGGCGAGAAACAACGTTCATTGCGTAACAACTTTGCCGTCCGCGGAGGGAAATCTAGCAGCCGATACACCGCGCGCGATATCGGGGGCGAGAGAGAGTGTTGCACATCGCCGACGCGATATCTCCGCGACGGAGCAACGACAATATTGATCGACGTGTCGCCGGGATCCCGTCTTATCGAGCTATCTCGGCGGCTGGTAAATAAACGCGCGTGATCGCGCGGGAGCCGTCGCGGAGCGGATGCTGCGCCCGGGAGGCCGCTGCTCTCGGACGTCGTCGGCCGCGCTCCCGCGCGCGCGGGACGCGTCGGCGGGCGCGCGGCGCCGCGCCGCGGCGCGGCGACGAGCGCGGCGACGGCCGGCGATCCGACGACCGGGCCAACCGGAGCCGGTGAGACACGCCGCCTCGGGAACGCGGGGTCGCGGGCGAGAGCCAGAGCGAGAGAGAAGAAAGAGAGAGAAGGAGCGAGAGAGAAAGAGAGAGAGAGAGAGAGAGAGAGAGAGAGAGAGAGCGCGCGCGCGCGCGCGCGCACGTCGCGACCGTTGCCGCCGTCGCCGCGGCGACTTCCCGCTTACCTCCTGACTGATCCGCCAGCCCTGCATAGAGCTCGCGCCGTACGCGACGTTCTTTCCCACCTCGTCGCTCGACTCCTTCTTCGTAATCGGCTCCGACAAGTACGCGCCCATCTTTTGAAATACCGGCTGGCCGTCGTGCTACTCCCGCGGCGTCCGCGTTACAACGTATCGCAGCGATTCCGCCAGAAAGCCAGAAACTCACAAGCGTGGTGCCACGGTCGTTAACTAGCCTCCCATGACCGGTTTGGCTTTCTGTTTTCCAGCGCGCTGCTGGCGCCAGCTGGGTCGCCGCCGCCGCGCTGCACCGCCGCGCCGCGCGCGCCGACTCGGGGCGCGCGCGCGCTTTCGCGCCAAACTTAAAGCAACGTGCGCATGTAGGGATCGGGGGTGCCAGGGAACGGCGGCGTTCCGTTCTATTTTCCAAGCTCCCGCGGTCGCGCTGCATTTGTTCGTCGTGCAGCCGCGGCGGCGGGGAATCGTCTCGCTCGAGTGGAGGAACGCGCGTTGCACCTCGGCGGAATTGCCGCCCGACGTTGCGGCGATCGATCGAACGGATTTCGAACGGCCGAGATAACTGCGAGATCCCCCCCCCCTCACCCACCCAGGCCAGCGGGTTATCGCTAATTGTCGTCGTTCGAGGCGAATGACATTCGAGTGTCGACTCGGGTCCGTTTAGTCGAGATATTTTACATTTAATTAAATGAGCGAACATCAACGGCAAGTGAAACCCACGGTAAGACTTGGTAGGTCCACTCCGTCATTCGTTTCGTTTTTGCGTCGATCCGTTCTGCGCATCCGACATTGTTCTGGGCAGACCAGTGGGAGAAAAGTCGGTGTGTGGACGTGTGGTTGTGTGAACTCACGCCGTACGTCGCTGGATTGCTGCCTAAAATAATGGCGGGACATACCACGTGATCGGGAGCGCAAAGATCAAAGGGGCCGACAGAGAGTGGACCTACTAGTTGTACCGTGGTGAAACTTTGACCCGCTAATGTCCATTTCTACCAACGTAGATTAACTTTAATCTCGGTCCAACTTGCCTCTTATCGTTTCCTTTTATTCTTGGAACTAGAAAAATTGTACGTTGAACCGAGATTAAGATTGATCTACGTTGGTAGAAATGGATGCGATTCTCACAAGTGAATACACGTAGATACGTGCCACCTTCGGTCGAGCTGGACAGCTTAACGTTATTCTTGCGTGAATGTATTGTATATTTATTCTCGAATAATCGAGCGGCGGACTAATGCAAGAAGACACGTCGGAAGTTTCGAATGTTAACGCGTCTTTGTCAGGTATCAAAGTGAGAGCGATAACTGATCGCACTAATAACACGTTAACATTGAAAACGTACTTTAATAACGAAGCATGTTCATTCATTATCGAAGATGGCATTAGCTTGTGTTACGATAAAATAGTTCTCATTACCGCGGAACGAACATAATATTCACTACAATCAAAATTTTCACACTCTCCGCGGACCAAAGTAACGTTAAAAACATAAAAATTTCATTAATTTTTACAAGAATTAAAAACTACCAGAGCTGTTTTACTGTCAAGTGTAATAAAACTAGTTTAATAGTTTCTTCTTTAATTTTTTATTTTCCAGAATGTCGCGGATCAGACGAAACTCCTGTCTCTGTCGAATAAAGTATCAGGGGCTCGATTCTTGAATTTATTCGAAGGAGAAACGTATGCGAAAATTCTGCTCTTACAGAAAAGTTGCAAGTTGATTGGCTACTCGCATGGCTTTAACCAACTTTTCTGTCAGAGCAGAGTTTTCGTATACGTTTCCTCTTCGAATAAATTCAAGAATCGGGCCCCAGGACGGAGAGTGATCGAGTCGCCATTAGCTGTGTTCGGCGTTGGAAAATGTAAGGCGTCGGAGCGAGCGCGACGGAAGAACGAGATAGAGAAAGAGAGAGAAGGCGCGCAGATTCGCAATGGCGAGCGCACCTTTCGAACTTGCCGCGCTTGGGCCGTGGTGGGGGAAGAACCGCGCGCGGCGTCGCGCTGTTCGGGGCCGGAGTGGGGATAACAGCGGCGGGAGTGGTGGAGGGGAGTGCGCGCGGAGCAGTGCGCCGGGCGCTCGGGCTCGCTCGCCGCGCCAGTCGTTCGGCGGAGCTCGGGGAGGTTAGGACGGGTCGCGCGCGCGCCCCCGGATGCGAATGCTCGGTGGTACGGCGCAGCACCGCGACGGTCGACAGACGGTAGCGGATACGCGGCGCGGAGTCGCGCGATCACGGCGCCGGTCTCGCTCCCCTTCTCGCGCGCTCGCTGGCGAGCGTCCGTCGTCCCCGTCGCTCCCGTCGGCTCGACCCCGTCCCGGTAACGGGGGCGAGCCTCGCTACGCCCGCTCGTCGACCCTCGTCCGTGCACATCGTGCTCGCCGCCGCACCTGTCGATACGGAGCGCCGGAGGGAGCGGAGGACAACCCGAACAGCACCGTGCGTTCCCGGCCTAGTGACCTGACCTTGGATCGGCCCGACCAGGTATGTCTGTCATTGCTTTACTTGCGCCCACGCTCGCGTCTTTGCGCGCGACGTCTTCTCCGGGCCGAGACGAGAGTCGTCTCCCTCCGGAGATACACTCGCGATTATGGCGATGGTGGTGGTAGTGGCGGCGGCGGGGTTGGAGATTGGTTGTTGTTACGGTAGTATGGCAGCGGCACGCACCCCGCTAATTCGGGGCGCTTAACGCGCGTACGTGTTGCGGATAAGAGGATTTCGTCGAGCTCGCCGTTATACCGATAGGCTTGAGCCAAGCCTCCGGTACTCGATATCACCCCGTGCTCGTCTTTACGGTTTCCCGAGCGCAGCGTGCCGCTCCACTCGGCAGACGGACCGTTGTTGTTGTTATATCGATCTTAAAAGCGTCCCCCGTACCCCGTATTGCCATGCAGTTTGAAAACCGACGGTGACTCCGGCTAATTTCTTTTCTAATCGAGATCACCCCGGGGGAAAAATTCCCCTATCGATCCCGGCGGAACTTGGGGCGGGAAAAGTTTTACCTTTCGGCTTTTACGCTCGTATCGCGCGCGCGAACGGTCCCGCTGCGGATTCGCGTACGGAGGCGCGCGCTAAGCGGAAAACGCGGGCAATCCCCTCGGCAAAACGAGTATTTCTAACCGCGCATATACGTATTTTGCAATTAAACTCTTCCCGAGAGCATTTATCTGTTATCACGCGAGGCGCGGGCTATCTCCAAAGGTCTGCGTCCGCGATGCTAGAATTTGGATCCAAGTCCGAGAGAGATACGTGTATTCCAAGCTGCAAGTTGATTTACACATTTCTCAAAACTAGTATCGTGGACACCAGGCCTTAACTGGCCTGAGCAGAAAGATTGTCGTTTTTATGATTCCGTTAAGGTCGTTCTACATTAGTCGCAAGTAACCAATCGCATGAACGCAAGCGGCACTACTTCCGATCGTAATGCAGTCCGCAAACGCCAGTCGCAAGGTTTGACCAAATCCAAAATTTGCGTCTCTGCGATTTGCGACGGCCAATGAACATCGAGCTTCGCTGTCATGGTGTCTGTTTGGCTTGGTCGATAGCTCGTTAGTTTCTCGTGTTTCTTGATCGGTCAGAAAATTTTATATATTAGTAAAATGAGTCATATAGACTGGGACGATGATGATTGCTTTGGACGTAAGTGTTCTGCGATTTGCAACGGCCAATGAACATCGAGCTTCACTGTCATGGTGTCTGTTTGGCTTGGTCGATAGCTCGTTAGTTTCTCGTGTTTCTTGATCGGTCAGAAAATTTTATATATTAATAAAATGAGTCATATAGCAACATTCTCTTCTTTGATTGGCTGTGACTTTACGACTGCAATGTAGAAGTTCAAATCGCAAATTTCTCGCGACTTGCGACAATATGGACGTGCCAGCGATTGCTTGCAACTTAATGTAGAACGACCTTAAGGCGACATACGTCTGCGACAATGCTTTGTGCGTTGACTTGGACTCTTACGACGGAGACGTAAACGGTTACGACATTGCCCTCAGGCCCGCCGACGCGACGCGACGCGACGCAACGCCGGGCCCGACGCGCCGTCATCCACTGCCCCGCCGTCGTCGCAAGCGGTTGTCTCTACCACTGACGAGATCATTAATCTCTCTCGCTACGCGAAGCATCCGGGCGACGCTCGTTCTCTCACCAGGGAGGAGCGAGGAGAATAACTCGCACGTGTCGCGACTTCGCAATTACTTCAGCACGAAAGTAGGATATACTAACCGTGCACTGGGAAAAAAAAAAAACATTGTTCCCGTTACCAAATGCGTTTAGTATTGACGGTATTTCTTTGGTTCAAATATGTTTTTCAGCTGAGCGAACGTGATTTATCGAAATATATATTTTTTCAAGCTGACAAATGTTTACGCGAATTAATAAACATTTGACAATCTGTGGCCGCGGCCAAGAAATATTTTCCTAATTTTTTTTCTTCTCAGCGTGGCATACGCGAATTCGCCTCTAATCTTCGCTGCCCAATTGCGCTGTTGACGCGCCCCGCGCGGCGGATTCGCGTGGATGGGATTTTAAGACGCGTCTCCGGGAGTTAATCGAGTTAAAATAAATTAAGCGATACGGGAGGATTATGTGCGAATACATCGCGTGTGCGCGCCGACGGGATTTTATTCAATTTGCTTCGCGGGAGTTTCTGTCTCGCGACAAGTTGCGAAGTGCCGCTCGCAGGAGGCCGATGGCAAGTGTCCAAATGCGAAGCGGAATAAGCGTGCCGTAATCTTACAACGTTGGTTTTAATTATCCCGTTTGATCCGCCCGTCTGGAAGTCATTGTTTGCCCCGTGCAAACTGTTGCACGTGTGCGCCGTTCGACGAATTCGCTTCCGATTGAGCCGCGCGAGAGAAGCGCTGACGAGTGCTCCATAGACGAGCGAATTCGAGCTTAGAAATACATCAGATATTAGAAATGACTCCGCGAAGGGTTTCTCTCGCTCGTAAATTTCTCCGGGGGCGACGCTCGCAAAATTAATTCGCGCAGCAGCGGCTCGCAAACGTTCGATTTTACTTCCCCTCAATTTTACAAAGTCGTATTGATTAATTGGAGCAGTCGGAATCTCGCGATTCGTCATGTTGACGTCGAACGAGTTGCTTCTTAGTTTAATCCCGCAACGCGACTGATGATCACAAAATACGAATCGACATCTATTTCTTTATCGCTTTCATGTATTCGCGTGTGTAGTTTCCGTGTTGTTTCACTTCTCTCGTATTCTTAAAGTGAAGAAGACGTTCTTCCCTCTCGCGATTCGACTCCCTATTCTTATAATTTTGGGAATCACAATTGCCAACCTCTTGATCTCGAACGCGTTTCCGATCGACTGAGGGCACGTAAGGGGACGACAAATACGATCCGCCGTTTATGCATTCTACGTAAAAACTGTCGGTTTCAAAGGATATCTTACGTCACGTCGTGACAGTCGTCCTTGATATTTCCAGGTCGTTGAGTGCAACCTTCCAGCCAATCGCAGATTTTATTTTACAATATTTGTGTCATTTTCTCGTCCAGCCGGGGACGAATTATCTGGTCTCCTTTAATCCGTAGAATATCTATGGGTCCTCGCGCAATTAGTTTCATGCGCGAGATAAAGCGTGTTATATTTATGTCATGTAACGAGCAGAGTTTCCTCCTCGGTTCTTCCTCGTGAATGAATTGTTCAGATTGCTCTTGGCCGAAATCCGCGATAATTACGGTCTAGGATGCTCGGAAAGTAACGGCGATTATATAATATATATATATATATATATATATATATATATATATATATCTCTCTCTCTCTCTCTCTCTCTCTCTCTCTCTCTCTCTCTGCGCCGAATAAAAATCGCAGCACAACTTGGACAGCTAGCGATTTAGACAGTTTTCGTTACAATCAAATCAATGTTTATTACAAGTCGGAATTAAACAAAAGTCCGGGCGATTTGTAACGTAAGCGTTTCGATCGTGTTCAATGCTGACCGGCCCTGTTGAACACTGTTCGACAGAATTAAGAAGCTACTTTGAATCGGCGGCAAAAGTGAACGAAATACAAATTTATATAATCTTGCGAAAAATAAGGTGATTTTCGCGAACGAGCGATTCCAAAGCGCCTCGCAAACTCCGCGCTTTCAAACCCCGTGAAGGCGATACTTGTGTTTCAAGTGGTGCCACTTCCGAGGCGAACGTGCAAAATTGATGAAAAAGAAATTTTTTAAGTATCTCGCTCACCCTTCATTGCCTATATTGTCGACTCGACTCGATCGCGAAGGGGAGAAAAGCCAAAATAAGGTATCGTTACTATTTTCCTGAATTGAAAAACGTGCGACTAGCCGAATTCGAACAGATTGGCTCTGTAAATGTCGAGCATAAGAGTAGATTGCATCTATCAAACGTTAATTTCGCCTTCCCTTGTCGCGGAAAAAGAAGATAACTTGTATTTTTCGCATATGTCATATTTTATGCCGAAGACTATCAATTACGTTGGTTACATTCCACGAAAGGAACTTTAAACGCGGCAGATTTGATTTAAACAATGAGTAACTTCCGTGCAATCTTGACGTCGGTTGTGAATCGATAGTTTACAAATTATAGTACGAACAGTTAGAACCATAATTACACTGCAATCTTAATTTTATCGTTGGATTTGATCGAGCGTTGTACTGATAAAAATTACGTGACACATCAGTGAAATATTAACGTGACGTTGAATATTACTTCCCGTCAGACAGTTTAAACGGTTAGAACGTTTTGTCGTGTAAATCTTTTCGAGTTAAATATAGAATCGCCGCTTATTGGACCTCCGTTTGCCCCTCGCGCGAAAACAAAAAAAATAATTTGGGATCAACGACGACGGATATATTCGTTTGACCTTTCGCGCGCGGGGGGGGGGAGGCATTCTTCCCTCCGTTGTCTTTGTGACCGCCCCTCGCGTGCAAAAGCATTAGTTAACGGTTGGCATTTTACTAGACACGAGTCCATGTCGAGTTTCCACTGTTATTACAGTATCGTCTCGCAAATCATGTAAACTAGTTTATTGTTCCGCTGCGAGCTTCGTATCGCGAAAATTGCACAGCTGCCATGTTGCGCCGCCCGGAAAATTAATCACGCGCGTTCGCGAATATGTTTTTTCCATATTTATTATTTGGGAAACAATGGAACTAGCGTCACTACCGTTGTAGTTCGTTGACAGATATTGATAAAAATATGCGCGCGGCACGCGCAATCGAATTACAAATTAATCTCGGCAAACACAACAGCTGGAATTGCATTCGCAATTTCTATTAAAATTCTATCTATTATTTGTTATTTTATTATCCCATTATTATATACATATTATTTCAATGAATTTGCATTACACGTAGGCGTTGTTATTTTACGAGCGCGGTTGTTAAACTTTGCTACCCACGGGGTCTTCGGACCGCGCGGTTCTCACAGTATGAAAATTACCACATCTATAAAGTGTTCGTTTATCTTGCGAAGAATTATAAGACTCGCTGCTGCTTGGGAAAATGATTAACTCTATCACGCGAGAACAGAAAAGAACACTTAGGCCCGTATTTATACTCGCGTTTCTGCTGAAGAACCGAGCCCCGAACCAGCCTCGAGAAAATTAATCATGCGCGTTGGCGCGAATATATTTTTTCTCTCCATATTTATCGCGATACGAGCCATTAAATAGAACTTGACAGTCAATTTGATATTCGCCATGTCATATTTGCAATCGCGATCTAACGGAGGTAATCAAATAAAGTTTAATTTACGTGAAGTGCAATCTGAATTTTTTGTTCCTCGCAATTTATCGATTCACGAGAAGTCATGTATATGCTAAGTTTTTTTAAACTCGTAACATTTTTCCGGTGGCGTCTTGAAAGAAAAATCATCATTTATGTGAAAAGTTTAGCTTAGAGTTTAAGAACAGATTTTTGAACATTAAAAAGTTAAGGATTTTTGAATATTATCTTTTATTACGACATTTCTGATGTATAACTTGAAAGATAATTGTCTTGTACTTTATATTGATTTAAGGTAACACACACTTTTACTTATTTGAAATTGCTTTTACTGCTTTCTCACATTTAATATAGACGTAATTTGCAATATGTCGGTTTATTTTAGCAATGTTGACATTAATATTCATTGTATTTCTAAATTTATTTTCTCTAATAATGAAATGTCTTTAAATATGCAATACGTTTATATTCTATCTGTTTAAATACTGCTTTCTCAAACTTAAAATAGAATAGTAATTAGCAATATGTAGATTTGTTAGCGATAACTGAATTTAGTCTCCACTCTATATTTCAATTCAATTTGTCTAATGATTTCTTAAAATTACATTTCTTTAAGTACACGCTCATATTCGTTCTTTGTAAACGGTATCTATCGTTTAAATTATTACCTAAAAACTAATTGATATGTGACATTTAAATATATATATACATGACATTTAAAATTTACACTTAACAATGCACATTTAGAATATACAC
>NW_011967213.1:1079069-1167298 GCF_000949405.1 Vollenhovia emeryi | reverse complement strand
AATAAACTCTCTCGTCAATTAGGATTTAATAACAACATTTCCATTTAGCATCGCTCTTCCTGTCGTGCAGAATCAGTGCAAAAATATACAATGCAGTTGCCCCATTGAAACTGCTTTAAAATACAAGGAATATTCGGCGTATATTCTAGGATTCTATGTATAGGAGGGCAACGTTAAAATATTTCGTAGTAACGAGACTGTCTGGCGCGCTGTCCTCGGCATTGTTTCGGTAACGCGCGACTTGGTACGCAAAGCCGCCGCAGGCTGTATTGTCATTGTCAAGACTCGGAAGCGGCGCGCGAGCCGCTCCGTCGTGCGTCGCGCCAGCGCGCTGTAAACGCGCAACGAAAAGCCGCGTACGTCAAATTACGTGATAATGACAATTAATTCGAGAATGAAATAAAGTTTCGCCCTGTCTATTTACATTTACTTGACGATATTCGACGTTAAATACTTGGTCGTTTATACCGCCGTGTTTGTCATTCGCGCGAGAGTCGAGCCAGGCAGGTATGTGGCATAAGCTGCTTTGTGTGTCGCTCTATTACTCGAAACGCGATCGCTGCAAGTACTAAAAGTACCAAATGCCGTTGTACACGGCGCAACTTTATTACATTTTGTGTCATTAGCACGCATTAAGGATTCGCAAACGTGTCTCGCAATGTATTTCGATTTATTCATTTGGGGGAGAAACCGAGACGAATGACAGAATGTGCAAAAATTCGAGAGAAACGTATAATTTCTATGACGAACACGAGAATATTTAATATATTCTTTCCGTACCATAATGGAAGAAAAATTATGAATTATACTGTTTCGCGATGTATACGATAATTATTTCCTTGTCGATTGATTTCAGTATATACGGCGATCTGAACTTTCCATTAAAATATAATTTACCTGCCACTCCGAGCTTGACGACGCGAAATGATGCGAATCGCCCGATCGAGTTGATAAAAAGCCGTATATCAATTGTGCATTGATAATTAATTCAAGAAAAACAGGACAGAAAATTTATACTCTGTACCGCGCGGCGTGAAAAATTTGACGCGCGAAAAATTTACTCCATTATATTTAACGTCAAATATTTCGCGGAGGTGAGAAGCTCGCGTCTTTGATGTTTGCTCTTTTTATTACGCGTTGTATACAGGGCTGCGCGCATAGTCATTCGTGCAACAAGATTCGAGCCGACAGGTAGTAGGGCATGCAGCTACGTGTGTCGCGGTATTACCCTTGTAACGTTATCTTTTACAAACTATTAAACTAGTAGACCGCATGATTAATTAACTCTCATAGTTAACGATCGCAAACATATTGCTTATTCAACGGAGCAAGTGTAGAATTTGAATGAATGCGTTTAAATCGGCGAAAAATTCAAGTACAACGCAAACTGGACACATTCGAATTTAAGATATCGTTGTTGCCGGTATGAATAAAATTATTCGCGGGTGTCGGATCGTACAATTTTTCAGATTAGCCTCATTATAGTATACAATGATAATAAAGTGTCGCGTGTGATTAACGTGCAAAATGCTGTGCGATTATCCTACTTTGGTGATTAGAATGCGCGGTCTTAATTAGTATTTTCGCTAGTATTGTGTGAATGCGACGAACGAATCTAAGAGGAAGAAGGGGAAAAGGATGGGAGCGGACAACTGCGGAGCGAGTCTATTATTTTTTATTTCAGTGAGCAGATATTAAAAGATAAATAAGGAGATAACGAAAAATAAATATAACATCTCATAGGGATCTATTATCTTAGAATGGATGGTCTAAGAAATTAGTGCAAATATTTCATCTTGAAATTTATATAATCGTCAGATTGTTGAACATTTTGTACGCGAATTGTGGAGCGTAAATTTTTCCGGAAAATCGCGATTGAGAACACCATAAAAATATAATATTCGAGTAATCTTATTTTGTAAAAAAAGTTTGATTGTCAAAATATTTTTATTTTTATAAATTTTTTATTGTTACAGTGGATTTAATTTTCGGATTTATTGTTTAGTCAATTAGCGAAAAGGGAAAGAAAAAAGTGACAAAATAAATTTACGGCAAATAGAATAGTAACGTTTTTAAAAATAAAATTTGTATTTAAATTTTTTTAGTGATTGAGAAGCACACTGAACTGTACATTTTACTAGACGTATATTATCAAAAAATCGATTAAAAATTGAATCGCTTACCGTAAGATATAATCATTGCTCTTTGTGGTAGACATGGATTATGATCAGTTTTATGACTTTCATTTTGTTACTTTGACTTGTCGTTACATATTTCTTTGTTGGCCACAAATAGAAAAAAAAGTCCCACGTTCGTTTTGTTATTCGTCTTATTTTGTGACTAGCGCGGTATCTTTTTTTCTTTTGGAATCTAGGAGAATTTGTGTAAAAGTAATATCCTATGCCTTAACAAATATTCAAAAAGACCTCACTCATCTCAGGTAGCTTATAGTTAGGTCCATCTATCGACGTAGTTTGGGGACAAATAGATCTGCACAGGAAAAATGCGCGAGTCAGCCATCGTAAGCCAATTATTCCTACTAGATTGCTTACGAAAGCCAATCAAGATTTAGCCTTAAGTCATCTAATCTATAAAACTCTGCATCTTTATTGGTTCTCGTAAACAATCTAGTAGGAAAAATAGTATCGTGTGCCGTTGGCTGTAGCCGGAAATGGCAGCAGGGAAATTAGAGAAACCTACACAAGTACGTTTAAGAGACGCGTGGTTATAGCCTCAGTTAAACCTCGTATTGCGTGAGCTTACGTTGTTGCCGCGAACCTTATCGACATCGATAATTTCCACGATACTTACCATTCTTTTCCTTCCGTGACGAAGATCTCTGGAATTCGGAGCCTGTGGCTTAAAAGCGTTGCGCAATTTCTTAGTGAAAGTAAGTGATTTCTTATCGTTAGTAAAATTTCCTTTTTTTTTTCAATTACCTTGAGGGGTTATTACATTTACAGTATGTACTAAATATATTTTACTCAATCTGCTATCGGTTGTAAGGTCAATGAAATCGCCCGAGAACATGCGACAGGGCTTCCTTGAAACGGAGGTCGAGAAAGGAGGTTAATGCCTTTTCCAGCACACGTGGTGTCGCTTTATACCTTGGACATACACGTCATTTGTAAAACAAGTGGGCTAAAAGGTTTAAAGGGACGGTCGTCAGGTATCGAAGAATATTTAAACTTTGAGCGGAACTTTTTTCGAAGATATCAGGCTGAAAGTTGCCGGTACGTGACGTGCCATAAAGTAACTTCGTCCCGATCGAGTGCGGGAACTCTCCCGTGATCCTTAGCGCTCTTAAAAGCACGTCCGTGTATGCATGTGGCAGCGTGCGCAAAATTATGCGACGGGGGCTTCCTCTTTGGCGACTAAAATAGTATGCTAAATTATATCTCTTGTTGTGCGCATTGAAATTTCTTGAAACGATATCTTATAATCGTTACAAGAGAGGAGAGTAATTTTTGTGCAATTATTTGAATCCTCCGTCTGAGAAAAGTTGACGAAATTTCACGTGCGTATTTGTTCGCAATCCTCCCTTTCTAAAAAAGATGTTAACAGCGCGAATGTCGTTAATATCGAACAGTTGAGGCCTCATTTCCGCGATGCCGATTAGTTTTCTCGAAGCGCGGTGTGCTTCACTTCTCTTTTAGATTCCTAGTAAATGAAGATTTGCGATTTAGAAATATACATTTGTATACACCAACTATTGAGGTAAAATCTCTAATCTTAGTAATTAGAATTTAAGTAACAACGATTTTTGTTTCGAAACATTTTCTCGATTGAACAGAATTAATCGTTAATTTAATCAATACCAATAAGTCCGCAGAATGATACGCAACATGTAACAACAGTCACTGAACAGAGTAATTTGAAATATTAGGTATGGAATTTTCAATTTCGTAGGCAGGACAACGAACTCTCTACGTATGTTGTTTTTCTTGTCGCGCGGGTATCGTGCGACGTTACGCGAGCCTTTGTTTACGCGAAGGTCGCTGCGTTATCACTCGCTCGCCGAACGTCGAGCCGGCAAGCAGTGGCGAGAGTCGCTCCGTGCGTGGTATTACTTTCGCGTTATCGGTCTCCAAGATTCGATCGCGATAAATGCAGGGATAAAACACTATTCTTCCGAATGAAAAATGCAAGTTGTTACTTTGAGTAATTTGTATGATAGAAAGTCACGCGAGATTTGTTAATAATATTTCGTGCGTTTCGCGGTATTTCACATCGCGTACGGGAGTGCCCGAAATTTCGCGCGACCGATGATTTTCGCGAGTGAGTGTGTGTGAGTGCAACAAGGAAATCTGAGAGGACGATGAGGCATCGGGCAACAGCGGAGAAAGCGTGAGGTAAGTGTCTTACATTTTTATGTTATCTGCTACTTATGCGAAATAAAACATGTTCTGTATTTTTATTTGACTTATTCAAATGATTCGAACGAGGATTCGAATAAGTGTTAGAGACAAAACCATATGTGTACAATTTTGTGAGTTTATATTTCAAAGAAAGACTTTTTCAGTATTCTATATAATTATGTTAATAAATATCTATTAAAAAAAATATAAAATATAAAGTATATTTACTACGATAATTTCGATTTTACATAATTAGTCTATAATATTAATATACATATTTGTACTTTTACAGTACAACATATATAGTGAACGATGTTACAACTCTGCTGTTGCGAATCGTATCAGTGAGTGATAAATTACTTTTTATTTTAAATTGGCGTTGCGCATACAATTACTTCTTTGCATGTATACAAATTCTTAATAACATATAATGCTCAAATATAAACTGCGCGTGCGAAGCGCGCGTTTTGTCATTTCTAATTTTTATAAAAAAAAAGAATTAAAATTGAAAAACATTAAAGACTGTTGGAACACGTAACAAATACGCACAAGCTTGACATTTTTTACAAAATTTTCCAACTGATAGAAAAGCTTGGAAACCAGCACTGAATATAAATGACCCGATTTTTAGAGCGTCAGTGAAAAATGTGTTTTCAGACGGAGAGTCGATACAAAATTTTATTGTATCGGATATTATTAACAATCAAACGCATTTTGCCAAGCGCAACGGACTGTGGGGAATTGCGCATCAGTCATCTATTTTATGACAGTCGGAATACATGGTGTGAAATTTGAACATGATCGATTAAACCACTCTCAAGTTCCGTGGAAACTTGGCAATTTGTGTCGCCGCGGCGCCGTATTCTGTTCTTCCATCGTAATTCATTGATGGCAGAATATTGCCGAATCGAATTTCTCGGATTACGAATTTCAGACGTCCGCTACTCTCGTCCAACAATCATTTGTCATCGCCGCGCGATCTCTTAATCATAAAGATCCAGCATTAAATGCAGTTACCCAAGTTTTACTTTTGCCCGACTATTTATGCACGTATAATACTATTCGCGGAATTCCACGTGAATTTTGAATATTTCAACGGAATCGTATAATACTCTTTTCCGAGAAAACTCCTGAGAGGAATATTTTTAAAAAATTAAATTTAAAATGTTATCGCTGAGAGAGAAACGGTACTTTTGATCCTTATTAAGCTTTCACTCGTAAAAAGTGACCAGTCTTGCGGCAAAACGCGATCTCCTCTGTTCATCGTACATGATGAGATTCCTACGACGATGTCCGTCGAGGTGAACGACATCCGGAGATCGGTCGGAAATGCGATAAATCCTTCGATTTTCTCGCAAAGCCTTTCGCAGCGGTGCCGCGCCACATTTTCACGTAGCTTTCCACGAACGTCCGTTCGTTCTCTTTTTCCTCCACGCGGGTTTATATCTCGTCTCAGTTTTTCCGCATTTTTATTCGGAGCAAATTTTAATTTGGTTTACACTTTAACTCGGCTCGCGGGAAATACATTTGTGCGTGCGGAAAGTACAGATTTTGTATGTATAATTTTACATCGGAGCATGCGTGCCAAGTTTAGCGGATTCGAATCCAATATTCAGCATGATATATAACATTTATCTGAGCACGTTGAATCATTGTTACCGCGCGCTCGGGCCGCAAGGAGCTTTTTAAGAATTTAGCATGTACCATGCCGTAAATAATACGCTCGATAAAAGCCGATAAGCGGCGACTTAAGGATGATAAAGCGCAGATAACTCGCAGCTTCGGCGATTATCGCGTCTCCTATTAAGAAATCCCGTGTACCGCCTACGTGACGGAGGATCAAGGCGGATCCTAGCTAAGAAGTACATCGACGTGACAAAGGCGGTGACTACTTGGCTAAAAAATGCCGGCTGGAAACTCGGCTCCAGTTTCTGGCCGAGACATTCAACAGCTTTTTACGAGCTTCGCGTGTCCTATTTTCTACATAATAAGATACCGCCGCTCTCCCTCGGCGCATTGTACGTTTCTTGCTTCGTTACCGGCAATTTCCGCGCAGCGGCCGCAAGTTGCGACGCGCGTTGCGAATCTCAAAGCAGCGCACGTCGCGCGGGCGCACCGTGATTCAGCCACCAGAATCAATTTTTAACGCACGGCGCTCTTTCTCTCCCCCTTTTTCTGGATTTTCCTCCCGCGGAATGAGAAATATCCTCAACGTGTACGGAACGACGAGCCGCGGCCCCGACGTTAGGATGACGAGCGCGGCGGTTTAGCAGGGGAGAAGAATTTTCATCACTCGCAGTCAGGTTTACGTACGCGAGGGAGCGGGATTATCGCGGGAAAGGGGTTTACGCTGTCACACGGCGACTCTGGCGTGTGCTACGTTTCCACGCGATCCGATCGAGTCGAATCAGATTGCATAATAACAGTCGGGAGTAGCTTTGTGTCACGCCAGCGCTGCTATTGTACGTCTATTAGTGGCGTGGCCTATAAGTGGCCGTAATTCGTCGATCGGATTTTATACGGTAATCAGAGCGAACTCGATAATTCGCCTTCAAGTCGACGTCGGACTCAGCGTCACGTCGCTCATTACAAAGGGCGTTTATTAAAATATTACGCTCACGGCGGGAGAGAAGCGTGTCACGTGCGTTTTATCAAAGTCCCCCGGGAGAGACCATATTTTTTTTACGCTCTCGCGTTGCCCCTTTACGACGCGTGCCGATTACCGATCGCGTCGATCCGCGTCTCTCCGCTCTCTTTCATTAACGATATCTTCATTGCTTTCGCGTTGCGCCACTCGTGACTCGGTTTCGCGAGCTTCGCGTGCGAGCCGCGATACTGGCCGCGTGCTACGCTGCTTAGCATGATTTTTGTCAAGAAACAAGTATCAG
The DNA here is from genome assembly GCF_000949405.1 of Vollenhovia emeryi. Classification (NCBI taxonomy): domain Eukaryota; kingdom Metazoa; phylum Arthropoda; class Insecta; order Hymenoptera; family Formicidae; genus Vollenhovia; species Vollenhovia emeryi. The sequence continues at coordinate 1,160,052 of NW_011967213.1, read as the reverse complement.
GCCGCCGATCGAATGGCCTAATTTCGCTTCGGCAAAGATAACAATTTCTAGCAAGGTTTACACGCGGTACACCTGAAAAATGCAAGTAACCGCTGTAATAGATTTCTGATAGGCGGACAGAAATAAGGTTTCCTCGATAAAAAGACAAAAAGCACCTTGCCGCCGCGTTTTCCGTCGCGATGAATTATTTATGCCGCGACACAAATTTTATAGTTAACGCGCGCGCGGTGAGATATGTCGCCCTCTCTTTGCTTAAATTGCGCAAGATACTCGACGGAAACGCCCGGGCCTCCCCCCGAGTGCAAACTTTCCGGCGCGCGAACGCTGTTTACACACGGCCCGCATTCATTTTCCCGTACGCTGCAACGCCTGACCGTTTCCAGAATGCGTCGCGGAACAGCGGATTAGGATCGCAGTTTGTCTTTGGCGCTTAATGCCGAACTTTCGACACGGAACTTCCGCTGCGTAAGTCGAACTGACAATAGTCGCTCGCGCTTTCAATTCCTTCCCGCGCGATTGTAATTTCGAGACTGCAGTGGAATCGCAATATAATCAACGCGTTTGTGGGGGAGCGGTTTAATTTATAAATTCAAAATAACGCATTCAATTAACTGTTATTACTCACAATAGCAATAATAATTTTAATGTATTATCACCTGCTCGTAGCGGTGTGCGAATCATGCTTTTGCGTGGTCGAGTCGAATCTTCCCTGGGTTCATTACACGTCGTTTTGAAAACAAATTAAACTTGACCATTTTTCAATTACATGTTTACTGTAATAATAATTTTATTATTGCATTACAAAAATTATTACAAGAATGCAAAGCTTGTAGTCGACTAACCTGACAAAGCTTCGACCTAATTCCAGGTCCTTATCAAGTAACAACAGTTGTCGGAAAACACAAGGCGTGAGCTTGTACCAGCAAATTCATAAGTCAAAATGTTTCCGTCGTCAGAGTAAAAGTCGTGATATTAAAGTAAGTTACATACAGAGTAAAAGTCATGATATTAAAGTTAATCACATACAAGATATTGCAAGTGAAAGAACGAATCCATTGGTTCTCTATAAAGCACCTAAACCAAAATTCTACAATACTGACAATTTACATATACTTCGACCAATCTCTTCTATATCTGCTAATGTGGAAAAGGATTGAGAAAAACCGAATTTTAAACCTTAGTGACAACTCCACGAAAAATGGGTTCGTTCTGACTTTCAAGTATTTGCAAACGGTTTGCTGTCGTAGCAAAATATTGAGCTATCACAACTAAAATATTAGCTGTCCCTATTTTGTTAAGTTTTAGCTACAGCAGCTACATTGTTTTTTCCGTGTAGGCGATAAGTTAACACAGGAATCATTACAGCTTAAGGCGTCAAAGATTTTTATAGTTACACATACCGAATATTGACACGTAATTACTTAATTTCTTATTGTAGTTGAAACAAGTACACGCTGAAGAAGATAAAGTTATGTCGAAACGTTCGTTATTAGGAATTATATACATATCGTCAGATTCTTATTGCTGTATTGGATGTTAAGACTAATATGATATCACATTAACTATTTTAAAAACCTTTTAAAACCAACATTGCTCGTGAAACTAATTGGCCTACTTAATTTAAAATTTATTATTAAAGTAAGTTGTCCGTATGTAGAGATTCATGTAGAAAAAATCATTACATTTATTAACAGGAAAAAATGGCCGATTCGAAAACGAATCGAATCTAATCATCGATGAAACGATTCACACGCTTGCTTGTCATTCACGAATGCGTCGTGTCTTTTTTCACTCTTTTATAATATACGTTTCTCCGTCCGAGTGCCCTCACTCGAGTTTCGTTACATAAATTAATACAACAGACATATGGAAAGGCGACGCGTTTCCATGCGTGGCGTGAAAGAATCGGTTCCTTGTTAAGTCGCTGCCATTTCGCAGACGATTCCACGAGCGTGCACAATTTGCAACGGCCCCGACATAAAGGGCCGGAGATACGACGAATAATTCACCGCTATGCCGTGCAATTTGTCTTGCATTGTGTACGCCCTCCACGACACATCTTTCGCGCGTGACTTCATGCTCAATAGTCTTGCTTACACGAGCACTCGAGCGGCATAACGTTTGCTGTCCAATTAGCAGCGATAAGTCGCTCCACCTGCCGTGTCTCGCGTGCGTGCGCGAGACTTTATCATATTCGCGTATTTAAGCCTCGTATCGAGTCCATTCCTCTCCCGTCGACCCGACGCGTGGCCGGCCGAGGTGTCGTAAACGGCGCGGCCGTTAAGCGAGTGATGCGAGTCCGTCTTTGTGGAGCCCGTTTGCACGGCACAAATGGATAATGCAGGACCCACGCGGCGCGCGAGAAACGTTGCAGCTTCCTCCTTGCCTAATCCATTAAGCTCGATATCGTACGCGCGCGATACGCCGTTACCGCCCGTCGTAGCGACGCAACGAGGAATCGATAAGCAGAGGCATAAGGGAACGGAAAGAAAATCGCGCGTGTCTGTGTGTGTGTGCGCGCGTGCGGACGGGCGAAATCATTGCCTCGTAAAGGGAAAAAGCCCCGGTTATGGCGAGACATCGCGGGGCACGGGTGGGATTTGTGGGTAAAATATGATGTGATATCTCTCGTCAGAGAGGAAAACTTGCCCGCGGCGCGTTGTTGCCTCGCGCAGCCCTCTTCGAGAGAGAATCTCCCGGCGTGATAACGCGGAAGTCGCGCGAACGAGCGTCCGCTTCTATCTAGCGCGACCGCTCGCCCCGGCGTGGGGTGTTCGACCCAATTCCACGTTTCTCCCGCGTCGCCTCGTTTTTCCCCCATTTTTCCCGAACGACCGAGCACGCTCGCGCCCGATACATCTGGCTTCCTCGAGGACGGCTGCCACAAGTGGCGTCGAAAGAATGGGGTATCGATATACCCTCCCTTATGTAGGACATTCCTTCCGAAAACACCGGGGGAAGGCGAGGGAAAACGCTCGCGACTCCGCGAGTCCAAGGCGGTCGCGTGCGCGGGCGTAGACACGCAAAATCGGCCGCGGCCGCCGCAAAGAAGTTTTAAGTGTGACTCAGCTGTTCCCGTAGGTCGCGTGTTACGATCAAATGTCTTATTATAGTGTCTACGCCGCTGGGAGCACGCAATAATTACACGATTACGCCGCGCCGCGGTTGACGTGTTACTTCCATTATTTACCAGTCAATTCGCGCAAGAAAGTTCCTTCGCTGGTTATAAATAACGTCGCGTTTTTTTTAAATATATATATAAGAATGTTACACGCCAGCCTAGTCCGGCGCGCTATTATTTTCACGCGACGCGCGCTCCCAACGTCATTCATCGGGATCGTAAATCGCCGAGGGCGGGTTTATTCACGGGCGTATGTAAAATGAGCGAAAGCTCGGGGAAGTTTTTCGTCTTGCTAAAAATCGTCGCGTCCGCGCGACGGATTTGCTCGTGAATTTTTTTCCTCGAGCGAAAATGTATTTGCTAGCCGCGGTATATCGTATCCAGAATCATCGTCGTTCATTTCGTGCGTACGAAGAGAAACGCACTTTCCAACGTTCTTCAGACCGTGGAGAAACGTGCGCCCGCGACACGAGAGCTTCGATAAATATCGCGGGAACTAACGATGTTGGCGCAGTTGCTTGTGTCATCGGACATAATAAAAATCCGCCGGGGAAAAAAATTTCAATTTTCGTCCGTATTGTTGTCTCTTTGAATACGAGCCGTATGTTTGAGACTTGATATTCTTATCAACGAGGAAGTTATTATCGGTTTTCGCGGCCCTCGTATTTTACGTACCGCGCGATATAACGACTTTATCCGCGTGCCGCAGTGACGGGGCAATTAATTCGCGTGACAACGATTGCGGGGCCATTAATTTTCAATCGGTCGGCTCGACGTTAATCGCGGGTTTATTAATTAGCCGCGGGGATCCAAGGATAACGGCGGGCCGGAAGGGCGTTATCCTTGAGTGAGTTACGAGCCGATTTCCGAGTGTTTATGCTAATTCGCGACCCGACGTGTCATTTTGGAAGCGGCGTCGAGAGGACGTTCGGGTTACGAAAAATAATCACCGATAAATAAACGCGAGCCGCGAGCGATGCTCGAAGACGATCGTCGGCAAAACTCGCCCCGTGCGAGCGACGAATTGTAATCGCGAAAGTTTCAAAAATCAGATGATTTGTGAAACAGCGACGCGCCGCCCCGCGGTCCCGGAAACTCGTTTCGGCCAGACAAATTCTCCGTGGCTTTTCGCCAGACTTGCCGCTATTCCTTCATCTCGCCGACGCTAAGCTATCCCCGTTCCAATTTGCTCGGAAAATGTTTTTCCTCGCTCCGTGACTCGAAGCCGCGAACGGGGACGACTTGGAAATTGTAAGAACGTCTTCGCGCGCGTGAAGAAACGCTTGGACAAGACGAGACTTCTTCCAGTCTTTCTCAACGTATATATATATATATATATATCTCTCCCCGCTTAAATACTTGGAAGGTTCCCGTGAACTTAAGAAGGTAGAGCTCGGAGGATTCAAAGTTAAGAGCAAAGAATCTAATAGAAGAAAAATCAGGTCCCGCGTCTTCGATCCGGCCGGAGATACGAAATATTCTCTTCTTTTAAGTCGCGTTAAACTTCCCTACGCGCATTCGTATTATTTTACTGAAATATCAAGGAGAAAAGGCCGCCCTCAAACCGGCACTCGCTTCTCACCGAAGGTCGATTTACTTAACGAACTGGAGGGGCATTTTTCTCACGGGCGAGATTCCGTTTTGTTGGAAGCAGCGGGCGGGAAGCGGTATGGATTTGTAGCGGGTTCCATTCGATTCCAATTAAAGGCCGCTCGATACATCGTCGCAACGTTGCGAGCTTCTCCCGACGCAAGCGGAGCTGCCCGTTACGTTTCTCTATGCATTACAGACGACTCGATTCCTTCCACGTTTCCTCGGGAATGGAGACTACGCCGGCCCGAGCGACGACAAGAGGAATCGACGCTTATTCCGGTCGACGTGAGAGACGCGAGAGGAAGAAAATGAACGGCTAAATTACAGAAGCCGGCGAAACGATACGCGTTTATGCCCCTTTTTGTTAATGCCAGACTGCAACTGGTCTCGGCATAACAGCTGCGGAATTGATTAACGTCCCGTATTCCCGTATTCCCGTAACAGTACCTAATATTCCCGTAATAGCAAGACTTTCGATCATCGAATTTCACTTATCTTCATCTCCGTTCCCGCGTATGAAACCAGACTCCTGGAGTCTGACTATCCGGACGATTGCAGGAAATTGAAACTGGTGCCTATCCAGCGCGATCTCATCCCGTAGCTCAATGATCGAGCAACTATATATGCGCGCGTCATTATCGATTGCTCGTTACATTATTGATAACGTCGCGTATCGCGCCGTATATACTGAATGACGATTGATTTACACCTTGCGGGTTTGTACATTATTTCGTGCGCCGAGTCGCGCGTGTTTACTTAATATTAACTATTCTAATTCGGCCAACAAGTACAAATCTAATAACGCCAATTTTCATTCTGTTGCAGAGTTTCAGCGTGCTCGCCATGCATGGATTTTGAACTTCCATTTCCAACACGAGAGTCCGTGTAGCCAGGCGCGACGCAGAACGGTAAGTCCGGCACATTTTCTAACATTCTCGCTCGCCAATCGCCCGCCGGTTGGATCGGCAAATTGCGTTATTAAACGACGATTGCCCGAGAGGCGGTAAATGGAGCTGCTCGTTTAATTAGGATTAGAACAACGTGCCGAAGGAGCTTATTAACGATAATAAATATTCGATAATAAACGTGGCCGGCAAACGTGCTTGCAATTACCCTGTTGCGCTCGGATTCCGAATCCAATCGGGGAAAACAGAGACGAACGATGGAGCAGGTCTCCGCGCGCGCACACATACACACACGCCCATGGCTACGTGTATCACTACTCTCGAAGAATAATTCAGAGAGCCTTCAACATGGAACACGAGTTACGGTGCGACGGTGCAATCGATTCGAATCACCGAACGGCGTGGAAACTCCTCGTCATGATTCTTCCATCTCGGCACGACGCTTTCGTGATAATTAATCAAGTATCGGGTAGATTTCACACGAGATACGGGAGACGTGCAAACGCGCGCGCCAACGTTTTTACATTAAATATAAGGATTTGTCACGGAGAGTGAAACCTCTCGGTTCTCTCTCGTTATTTATTTAGGATGATTTTAATCGGCCCGGTAACGAGTTCCTGTAAATGGTGGAAATTGTACTGTAATGATTTTTACACCTGCGGCTAAATCTTAATTAAATCTTCACGATTGTTCGCGTGTAAATGACGTCGGGTCTGGTTTAGTTCTCGCGCGCGCGCCTAAACAATAAGCGATTGCATTCCCGCGGAGAAACGCGCGAGTTGGTAAATCACGAGTTGGTAAATTCACGACAGCGTGAAGTATGGGAGAATTTAAGCAAGAGCCATAAGAGAAATAAATTCGCTCGGGGATAGTTCCCGGAGAATTCCGGGCGCTCGCCTGCTGGATACATCGGTATTTTCGCGGATAAAAGGGACTCTGTGATACGATATCGAACACTTCAGTCGATCTCCTTAGTAGAAACAGAGAACGTGAAGTACAATAAGGGGGGAAAACGTGTATGCGTGATCGAGTTTCAGATTACTGTACTTGTACTCGCACTCGTTATCTAAAAGGACTTGGATTTTTACCGGGTTTTTTTTTCGTTATCTAAAAGACTAAGGGCCGGTTTTATCCAATCTCTCGGTAAATTAACTAATAGTTGAACCACGTTCTTTAAATTGAAAAAAGATAATCACATGCTTTAACTATAGTTAAATATCTAATATATTAGTTATCTTACCAAGAGGTTGGAAAACCCGGCCCTCAGAGCCGGTTGTTAGTGAAATTATACGTCTATCTTTGTCTAATTTGAAGGAAAAGCAGACATACATATGATCAAACTATTAATTAACTTGCCAAGAGGTTGGAACAAACGGCCCTAGGATGTTTAACACGTTGCTATACAGGGTGTTACGTAATACCGGCCTCACCTCTTATTTTCGGATAGAGCGGATTAGATTGAGTCGAAAAGTCCTCTACCAGTTTGCAACGTTCGCAATAGTTAACGAGTTATTAATTATTAAAATCGCTGTCTTAGCCCGGCCTACCGCCCAATTCAAGCTCGCGGTGAGACGCGGCCGTCCAGCGATCGGCGTTGCTAGGCGCGCGGGGAGTTGTCTATTACACGTAGCCGTTGCCGTGTGTCATAAACAACTCCTCGCGCGCCTAGCAACACCGATCGCGGGACGGTCGCATCTCGCCGCGCGCTTGAATTGGGCGGAAGGCCGAGCTAAGACAGCGATTTTAATAATTAATAACTCGTTAACTATTGCGAACATTGCAAACTGGTAGAGGACTTTTCGACCCAGTCTAGTCCGCTCTATTCATAAATAAGGGGTGAGGCGGGTATTACATGACACCCTGTATACTGGTGACATGGTATTTTCATAGGAAGCTTCGTCAACGAAATATTGGTGCCGTCATTAATATAAAAAAAAAACAGCGATGTTTTAAAAATCGTCCATCGATAGATTACCGTACCGTATCGCCGATAATTTAGATTAAAAATATGAAAAAATAATCGTGGCTCATGGGGTCCACTTTTCGACTCTTGACGGTCAACGTGTTTTCAATTAGATCAGTGATGTAAATAAAGTAGACGTGCAGCGGTCGAATCGTGCGATTTCGTCGTGAAATTATTATCAGCGTGAAAGTCGCGAACAGCTTTGCGTCCGCTGCAAGGGAATCTCGCGTTTTCGCGCTTATTCAATCTGTCACAGCAAGCGGGCAATTGAATAATTACTAAATACGAGACATTTCTTCAGATGTTTAAGAAAGAGAGAGTCGCTCATGAATATTTCAGTAGCGCGGGCTCGAAGTCTCTCCGAAGCGCAAAAGTAAGAGGGCTGAAAGAACGCGGAGCATACTTTTTTCAAATAAGAAAAAGCATTAATATATTTTTCTTAAGAGACAAATGGTACGTGGAAACATCTCGCGCTTTTTTTTCTCTCTCTCTCTCTCCCTCCCTCTTTCTCTTTGCGGCACATTTCCGTGGAAATTTTCGAAGAAATCTCTTGGCCGTTTCTGCGTACGGAAAATAAACGAAGACAAACTTTTAGCTCCGTAAAACATTATTAACTGCGTGTGCGTAGGCGCGGACTAAATTTACCGTCGCGCCGTTGATCCTGAGCGACTGCGTGCGACGAGAGATTCGTGGACGCGTAAAACGCAGCGTGGGCGTGGGAAGTACGTGCCGTTACGTTCGCGATAAAAAGAAAAATTACGATACGCGTAATCGTCGGTTAGAATCGGCGCTAAAATTACCGGTGGCACGCACCGACGTGCGACACGCGTGTTTCAGAAATATCGCTCGGGGTCCCCCTCGGCGCGTCCCAATTGGCCCCCCGATATAAAATTGAACGAGTTGTCAGCGCGATTCGTAAGTGGTTAGAACCTATCGGGTTGACCCTGCACGCTCGTCGATTATTCTCCTTTTTCTCGACTGATATCACCCACGTGATTTTTCTAACTTGATAGCCTGCCCTCCCCCCCTCTCCGTCCCCGCGGCGACTATCGTCAACCGACCCACGCGCTTCCTCAATTGAGTGAATCATCGCGTTTCGCGGCAAAACAGGCACGTAGCGGGAACAAATAACGAATACGTGTGCATCCACGGTCCAGTTTAACCTTCTGAACGTTGAGTTCGGTCCTAATGATTCGATTAACCAGACATTCTCTCGGTAAGAGGTAAGTGAATGGATTATTTCCATTATGCGTCCTGTCTGCGAGCCATTCTCGCGGGGAGTAGATTTCCGCGGAACAACATTAACGAGCAAGTTGCAAAATGGCCGGGAGAAGTTGAGCCGGTGGCTGAATGGATTAAAGCGCGACTACGTAGAGTATGGGGTATCCGGCTTCGGGGCTCCGCCTTTCCAGCCCTCCCCCTCCTCCCCCAGACCGCGCGAAACTTTTCGCAATTGTTAAAGTATTAACTCACTTTTAAAGCGGCTTTACTTTCGCGCATTTTTCGCCGGCACGGAGCTACGCGGGGCGGCACGAGAAAGCACTCCCCGATAATTAACTTGATTCGCGCTCCCACGTAGCCCTCTGTACGCGAATAACATTAAACGCGAATAATATTAAGCCCCCAGCGAAATAATCGCGTTCCCGCTCCCGTGCTTTTTCGCCAAATTCGCCCCGCGTTTTCGTCCTCTTGCCGAGGATACTTGCTTAACCTTAGAACTGCACGCTTGAAAAATATCAAACTAATCGCACCTGCTCTGGGAGAAACAAGACAGTTAAGCAACCTATCTTGGGCCCACAATTAATAATCGAATTATTTGGGTTGTTCGCAACTCTAATCTATTACGAGTTTTACCCCGCGTGACTAGAAATCGCAATTAGCTATTCTATATCCAAGATTTTCAAGTAATACTAATTGATTCTCTCAATTAATTCTGTCGATATTCAGTAACGCAAAGGTAATTTTCACTTAAGAGGCACTAACCAAAATGTTAAGTTGATTAACTACAAAAAAAAACGGTAAGAAAGTTCCCCAGAGTAGAGTAACGAACAATTCAAATAATTCGAATCGAATTATTTAGATCGAATCGAATTATTTAGATTGTTCGTAACTCTACTTTGGGAAAAATTTTGACTATTTTTTTGTAGTTAAGCAACTTAACATTTCGGTTAGTGCCTCTTAAGTGAAAATTACCTTTGCGTTGCTGAATATCGACAGAACTAATTGAGAGAATGGATTAGTATTACTTTAAAATCTTGGATATAGAATAGCTAATTGTGATTTTTAGTTATTTGGGGTAAAATTCGTAAAGGTTTAGAATTACGAACGATCCAAATAATTCAATTAGTAATTGTAGGCCCCAAAATGGGTTGCTTAATTGTCTCTTTTTTCCCCAGAGTGGGATCATTTCGACCCCATTCAACTTTGATCACTTGTAACTTTTAGAAAAATTCACCGATCGAGTCCTTTTTCGTTCAAATTCACCGTCAGACTGTCACTCTCTGAAAGTCAATCAGTACATTATCGCTGAAAAACAGTTGTAAGTATAAAACTATTTAGTGCTACACTTATAACTGCGAATCAGTGAATATTCAGTGTTTCAGTGATAATCCACTGATTGACTTTTACTAAGGCGTTTAGATACTCCGTAGCCAGTGAAATGTTCCATACGGTATCTTTAGATAAATTCAAGACAGTCTTGAATATAAGATCTGACTATGAATACCGGTCTTAGAGAGCAATAATGCAAAACTGCAAGTAAAGATTGGGATTAAAATAGAAATTACAAAGATATAAACGTAAATAACAAATCGGAAAAAATTACTTTTTAAAGTCGGGCCGGGGTTTGAGGGGTGCGGCTCTGGGATTAAACTCGCGTCCCGGCGTCATCAAATACGCTCGACCTTCCCGTTCTCAAATTATTCCAACTATGTCTCCAAGTATCCCGAGTGTACCTGTAAAAGAAGTGTAAAACATTGTTAGCTACTTGCGTGCTCGGCCGCTATTACTGTCTCCTGGAGCGCGGGGAACTTCTAAAATATTTGCTTAAACTTTACCAGGCCGCATTCTACCGGTTGTACTAATGAAAAAATGGCATATAAACACCGTCCTACTATTTTAAGAAACATCCTAGCGTGTCCGGGCAAGTTTTCCATTCTGGAAAGAATTTCAGCCCCGACTCGCCCAGACCGGGAGCTTCTCCCGTGAGCGACCTCATTCCATTTCCTCCTTTTCCGTTGCGTTTCTCCTCGCGCGCGCACGCGGGTGTACGTGGAACTGATGGTAAAATGAATCCGGTTCTATCGGGATTGTATTTGTAGCGGGTTTGAGTGGCACCCACGTGAAACGACATTACCCGCGCGAGAGCGAGAACGTAGCAAAAATTGGATGAGGTGTGACGTTTAACTGAACCAGTCGAGCTGTACAAGCCGCAAATCTTTACTCACGTAAGTTCTAGACAATAGAGTTAAAGTAGGACCCTCAACAAAACTAAACAACATACAGGAAACGGCCAATGCGGGTCTAAGGTAAGATGTAGGTAGCCTATACATGTAATTTATTAACATGTGAGTTCATATACCTCAAACCCGCTACGTACATCTTGCCTTAGACCCGCATTGGCCGTTTTCTATATGTTGGTTAAGTTCTAGACGTTGCGTATTCTCGAGAGGGCGATGGAGAGAGAACGGCGGAGGGCAGTTTTCTGCGCGGAACGTACTCTGGGGGGAAAAAAAACACCAATCCATTTTGGGGCCCACAATTAGTAATCGAATTATTTGGATTGTTCGTAACTCTACTATGAGAAAAATGTCGACCGTTTATTTTTTGTAGTTAAGCAACTTAACATTTCGGTTAGTGCCTTTTAACTGAAAATTATCTTTGCGTTACTGAATATTAACCGAGGGGGAAACCGCTGAGGGCACTGTGGTGTACAGATTTGCGGCATTACTGGGCATTACTAGGCAATTTTTGGGCATTACCTGGGGCATTAGGTCTTGCTGGGACATTATAAAGATAAAATAAGATAAAATAAGATGACAAGTAATGCCCACTGGGCATTAGTGGGCATTGGTGTACAAGATTTTGGTCAGCGGTTTCCCCCTCGATATTGACAGAACAAATTGAGAGAGTTGATTAGTGTTACTTTAGAATCTTGGATATAGAATAGCTAATTGCGATTTTTAGTTACGCGGGGTAAAATTCGTAAAAGATTAGCGTGTCACGAACAATCCAAATAACTCGATTACAATTGTGGGCTCCAACATGGATTGCGAACTTTTTTTCCCAGAGTAACGCGTAACGAGTTCGAGAAACAATTCCGCGCCTGCAGATGAGTCAAGTCCCTCGAAATGTTTACGAACGCGCCTTAAGTGTCCTTTTAGTGCCCTTAAAATAGTTAGCGTTGACCAAATTGATTCGCATGCACGCGCGCGCGAGGCATCGTAAAGTCCTCCTTTACAGTTCCTCGAACGGGAAAGCTCCCGCTGTAAAACGGCCCGCGGGAGAATTCACGCACAGCCCCCGTCCTGCATTTGCCGTAAGGCGCGATGATAAAACTAATGATGCCGTTTCCCCGGTTTCCCGAAGGAAGCGATAAAGTTCGTTTTTCGCGACGCGGCGGGGACCAGGCCGAGAGACAATCCTCTTCCGCCTCGCGGCACCCGGCTTCCAACTCGATTTCGCTTCGCGGCGATTCGATTACGGACATCCATACCGGGTAACAGACTGAACGTCAACTCGAGAAGGGAGAGGAGCCCGAACGCGAGGGATGGATGGTGTCGTGTGAACGGTACGCGGCTGGCTTCGTTCACGAGCCCACCCGGGAAAGGCGCAGCTTGTATTAACGTTTTATCGCGCCCCCGTAATGCATCGGCGTAATGCGCCTCGGCGCGCTGCAAATTACGAGCCGCGACCCGACTTTGCCGTGCATTAAATTTCGAGAATAGAGCGCTTCGGTTACCAGGCACGAACGGTGTAAAATGAACAGTTATTAGTATCGTTAGGACGAAGTCGCGTTCCGTCGGAATAAAATTTCGCGCCTTTCCCTACCGAGCGCGATATCGAATTGCGCGCGAGGCGAACGCGCGCGGTATCATCCGCGATTATGTCATCGCGATTGTGAGGCCGGGAAGATCCGCGTTGCCGGAAAGACATGTGAACTTTTGACCCGACCCGATTTTAGCTTTTAGCAATATTCATAAATTCATAAACGCGTCGGCGTGGGTCAGCAAATTTATCGGAAACGGACCTTGGCGACGTGTCCGCGGTTTTGTCCGCTTTAGCAGCAATGAATATTTACCTCCTTTCTTCGCCTATGCTCGCCTCCCTTTTTTTTCGAGAAAGGAAATGCGAGAAATTAATTAAAGCGGGACATAAACGATGCAGCGACTAAAGCGAACGCATTGCTGAGCAGGTCGCGCATTTTTTCCCGTGAATATTCATGAACGATATGATGCGACCACTTTGCAGACCTAGTGAATTTCGTCGCGTCTGATGTTGTTTTATGTCTCGCGGCGTAACCTCGTCTGCTAACTCTCGATTGCTTATCGATACCATTACCGAATTACTGGACGTAGAGCATTCTATCGCGATCGGGCATGTGAGTGCCGAACAATGCGAGAATTCTCGTGGACGGGGGCGTAACCGTGAGCGGTTTAATCAAATATCGATTGCAGCGAGCGAATGGGATCGAAGGCGATCGCCGCCCGCGACCTGCCTCAATCAAACTGGTTGAGAAACGCGGGGGAGAATCGCGCGCCAAGTGCCCTTTTACGGAGCCGAGAGTGCGTGTCAGTTCGTGCCGTGCCGCTCGCTCGCAGTTTGGACAGCCGAGATACGTTTACAAATGTATTTGGGCTAATTTGTGTCGTCCACGCTCGTCCTCGCGTGGGCGACGCGCTACGTGCGTCTGATCAATAATAGACTCCTACTACTCGCGCGCGGCGGACGGGCGGCCAGCTCGTTATCTCAACACGCGCTCGCGGCCGGTATATTTTCATTATTTGCGTAGCCTCTTACGGAGCATACCTACGCTACGTAGTAGCGTAATCGAGGGGCTCGATGATTAAAAATTGATAACGGAGTATCGCGCGGAGGGGGAAAAACGAGCGATATTCCCGCAAACGCGGTCGTCTTGAGGAAACGTCACGTAGACGCCGGATATACGCATTATGCGTGACTCCGATCGATGTTTTCGTCGCCGGTTATTCATTTTAAGGAGAAAAGCGAGGTCAGGTCGATCGCCAGTCGGCAAGACCTTGACTCAGTGGCCGTATGCAGCGACGAGTGCGCACGCGCTCTCTCTCTCTCTCTCTCTTCCCCGTTCTCTCCCCCACTCCCCCCCTCTCTCTCTCTCTCTATCAGTCTGGCGGCAATAAGCCAGGGTAGAACGGAGTAGAACGTCGCTACTACTACCCCTCTACTATTACTACGCTTACGTTTACCACCCTCTCGATCGTTCGTACGCCTACGACATCCCGCTCGCGCGCGCACATGTACGGCCCGATTCTCCTACGCAACCGATTAATGAACGCGTCACGAAGAGGTCTGCGCCCGATGCCCCGCAATCTCCGACCCCTGACCTCTGACTCCCGACGAAAAGGTAAGATCAATCCCCGTGCGATTCGGGACGCGGGGGAGTTTCGGGCGATCTCCCGCGCGAGGAGATCGGCTACCTCCGCGTTCGTTTATTTATTTATTTATTTATTTGCCGTGGGAACACAGTTGGGGTGTAATTCCCGCCGCGCTTAATTTTACTGTTCCTGTTGAGCTACTAAGCAGTGGTAATTAGTCTGTTCTCCCCGCGGAGAGATCGCCAGCCGCCCTCACTTTTACGTACAGACGTGAACGTTATCCGCCGCCGTCGTCATTGAAATCGTCTCATTAGTATGCATAACCGATCTTCTTTTCTTTTTCTTTTGCGCGTATCTTATTTCGGACCCTCGCGTGGCCCGAATAACGAGAGGCCGGGGAATGCTTCGAATCTCTTATTAGTTCCGAAGCTTCCCATCGGAAAATTTCAGCAATTATTAAAAGGTCTAACCCCCCCATAAAACATTAAGTACAATGGAATATTAAATAAACTCAATTTAGTCTCGAGGGTAGACTCCAATTTCAATTGCTAAAAGATTCATTCTGCAAATGGCAGCTCCGATTTGTACGAACAATTGATATATTATTATACAAAATTCTTTACGACACGATTGGTAACCCTATCGGTTTTCTGGTCAAACATAATAGATGCTTTAACGCCATTCGCGTTATGAATAATTGCGTAATTTGCGGCGAAATGTTGAGAGATTCTACCGCGGAGTATATCGATCATACGCCGCAATTATCCGATAGCAACGCACGCGCGCTGAAGCAAAATCTCATTTGCCTACTTGTCGTAAGATAAATTATTGCGTGTTCCTTGTGCAACGGACAAGACAGCACGACGTTAACATTTACCGTGTTCGGGAAAATGCTCGCGATTCGCCATCAATGTGCCTTTAATGTCGCAGATATTTATACGTTATTTATGTGGCCGGATATACTAAATAACCGAATGGCTACGGGTATAATGTGGATGGGAAAGGTCAAAGGATAGTCCGAGATAACGGAACGCGTCTCTGTCCTTGAAAAGACCGAGGCGTTCTAGTTGCAACGGCGCCGGCTGCTTTCTAAAGTTTTAAAGCGCGAGCTGTATCTAACCCTGCAAATTACCATAATCGGGTTTGCAGCATCGATTATGCGAATTGTGGCCGAAGCTTCGTTCACGCTACGTTCGAATTCGTGCTTGCAGGTACGCGTCCCGCTGAATTTAAACTAGACTCGTGCTAAATTAAGAATTTACAACTGCAAAGTAAACCGCGCACGAGGTGAAATGCGAAAAAAAAAATATATATCGATTTACGTCCGCGTACGTTTGGCGGTCGGGATATTTTAGCGGATTTCATCGGGCACGATAAATGATTGGGATGAAACGTGAAATCTGCAGAATTTCAACGTGGAAAAAGAGAGCCGAGCAAGTTCAAGGTTCGCCGTACACGTTGAAAGTATATAACCTTTGGACATTTGACCTCCACTTCTTGGGTTATATGGCGGAAATGTGTCGATGAAGGGCACTCGATGATGAAATCGGAAACTATGTCAAGTATTTTTGACAAGAGAGAGAGCGAGCGAACGAGAGGGAGAGAATTGCGAGAGCGCAGTCTGCAGATTCCAGAAATCGTGCTGAATTTAAAAAGTCTCTCCTTGGCTTCCAGGATCAATTAAGGCAATCGAATCTTTTCTAAAGGATTTCTCATCCCCTTTGCCTCGTTTGGCTTCGCGCAAGAGATTCGCGCTCGATTCTATAGTTACGTACGTTTACGAAGCTTAAGCCGCAACACAGATAACATTTATCTATAATAGAAACGGGCGTCCCTTTGCTGACAAATGGCGCGTTATCTCGGCGATGCCGCCTTTTCATTGGTCCGCGGAGCAATTTGACCCTTCGATAAGGGAAAGTAAGTTTGGACGCGCGAATCTCGATTACCGGTGCCGTTATTTAAACGACCGTTTCCGTCAAACTTATTCCGGGCTGTCTTATCGGGCGACGTTCAATTTCGAGCACAATCCGCGTAATCGCTAACCCTTTGGCGGCCCCGAAATCTCACCGGGTAACACGAATGCGCCCCGTCACGTATGCAGATGCTATTTTTACCTTAATTTCGGAGACGAGATCGTATCCGACCGGGATTGTATTAGATTCAAGACGGAATATTATTTTCCGTGCAAGAGCGGAATGCTGTTCTTCGTGCCCGTGCACCCTCGCGTGGTCGATGGAAAAATGTTTTCGCCCCGTTTTAGCCGATTTGTCAAATTCACGACACACTTGCGAGTTTCTGGGAAAGTATCGATTGCGGGCGCAGCCCGCTACCTTTGCCGTTACCGGCACGGCGCGGCCGAACTTTTATCGTTTTCGCGTGCTTCAGACACATCGACCGGCAACTTCCAAAGCGGTCGTTAAAGTAGCGGTAACCCTTGAACGATTCTCATAGATGCTGACCAGAAATCATGCAATCTACTGGAATTTGCATTTATTCTTCCTCATCGTGAATCTCTTTGGAAGAATAATGGCTGCTAAGGTGAAAATAATATCCTTTCGTGTACTTATACACTCTTATATTTATACATGTGTATGTAAGGAGCGCGTGAAATCAATTTTTGCTACGCTGAAGATGCGATATAATTGCAACCGAGACGCACGATCATGTATTTTAATTGAATAAAACGTGCACCAAGCACCCACGTGCTTGACTCTCGGTGCCTTTTGCTCTTATTAATTCAGTTTCAATATCGAGAATCCTACATTGAATACTGTTTATTTATTTTTTATTTTTTTACGTATACAGTACCGGTCAAAATTGTATCACTTTTTTAGATTTTTTTAATATAAATTGGTGGGGGGGGAAGAGGGTCAGTGCGAGCCAAACGTATTCGTGCGAAAATATCCAATATGGAATTTTTTATTGAATTTATAAATTAATCATCAAACGTTTCTACCCACTTTCGGGTCATCCTCGGTGAGACAAAATTAAATCTGATATAATAAAAAAACGAAGACGGAGAACGCATGTTTGCAGCCAGCGTGTACGTTAATTCAACGAGTAGAGACGGCTCCCAATAAACAAATTGGTGGGGAGAAGAAGTTCAGTGCGAGCCAATCGCAGGTGTTCGTGCGAAAATGTCCAATGTGGAACTTTTTATTGGTTTTATAAATTAATCATCAAACGTTTCTGAATATAACTTTCGTCGCAGTGCATCGAATGTGCTCAAAATTTCCCAGTAGACACCTGATAACATGAAGGATAATAAAATGCGACAAAATACGCTATGTATTTAAGGATTTAAGGACTTGAGGTATTTAAGGACTACCGCAACTCAAGGGAGCTCAGTATCAGAGTCTCCAGCCCTGATGATGCAAACAGCAATGTTTGCGAAACGTCGGCACCACACTGCGCACGGACACGGCAACTATCCGGAAGCCATTACGACTGAAAAATATACTATGAGTTTCGAATTTTTCATTCGTGCACTTTAAAACTACCGAGAAAAATAGCCTGGACCATCTAATCGGATAATTCAATTACATAGTAACAAACGGATATAGGTATTCAATTGTATATCCGGCGAAAAATATAATCGGTTTTTCGATTAATTTCGGTAACTTCAATTTCATCGGATACATTTCATCGAATGTATTCATAATTTAATCGGAAAACTTAATGAAAAAGCCGATGGTTAATTTTCCATCGGAAACGCTACTTCATCGATTTATCCAGTGCAAGTTTGTCTCATTGTCAGTGTGTAGTTACGCTTAAAAAATCGAGAGGCGATACAATTTTGGCCGGTACTGTATATTTTTCAAAGAGGATGCTGGAGTGACGGCTGAACTCCGACGGGATAGTTTGAAAATTTCAAAGACATAATGCGATACGAATTAGACTTCAAACCTCAATGTTTTTAATATGAAAATGTTCTACTGTACAGTCCACACACCGCTCTGGTATTATTTTGTGCACAAAAGCCAATAATAAGATTTACGAACGCAAAAACTGTATGCGACTCTGTCGGTAAGTCAAAGTCACTCCAGCACGCAACATAATCATTATCACGTTTTCTATCAGTTAGATATCGTTTGACTAATCCCGCAGACAATTCCAAGAGAGACAAAGTCGGAGATAAAAATCATCCTCGAGGGAATTCGAAGAATTAACTTTCCCCTTTGGTCTCCTCGTGGAGACAAATGTGGCGTTTGGATTCTGAATATTTAATATCCTTTTTACCTTAATTCCTCATTTCCATGCGTAACATCATCTTATCCACCTCGGACGACGATACCCGGCTTGTCAAGGCTATCAACCTTCCGTCCAACTCCGAAAAGAGCGAACGGAGCGAGCGAGATAGCGCGTCTCGACGATAAATAGAGCGTAACTTCGTTTCCGTAGCGCTCGTCGCTAATTCTACCTTCCACCCACGCTCCCGCCGTCTCTCGCGGCGGGTCGGTGTTACGCAAGCGGAAGAATGTCGTGAGTTACATCATACCCATCCCCGTGTCTTGCATTCGATATATCGATTCATCCCCCGACGCGACGCGATGTGACGCGACGCGAGGTGACGCGAGGCGACGCGGCATGTCCTTGTTATTTCGTGTAACGGTCAGACGGTCGCCAGACTGACGTAGATGAAAATAGTTACGTGGCAAAACGAATCGACAGCCGGAGCAACCCTTCAGGTGCATTATCCGATCGATATATACCGTTCCCGGAATGTGTTCAAGGCCAGTGGCAGGAAATTCGATTCTCCCTCTTTCTATATATTTTATTTTTATTTGTTGTTACCCCACATCAGTATTTTATGTACACTTGACGCGGCTCGCGTACGGGAGGGACGCGAATGCACACGAATGCATGGATCATCGTCTCGTCCTCGGATAGAACACGGCGATATATCAACGGGCGTAATGGTACACGCGTCGCGATGTCGTAGATAAATGGATACGTGTGTTTGCGCGCCGATGCATCGTCGCGTCGTTTTCCCAAAGAGCGGCACTCGATGAGCAAAAGTCTGAAGATGCACTCGATAAGAATTGGCCGTTCCGTCGAAACGCAATCTCCGCTTATTTATGAGAAAGACATAAAGACACACGGAACCGTATAGAACATAAATCGATATCGTTTCCCGTTTCTCTCGGGGAACGAAACGTTTACGGTGTTTTAAAGACACCGGGAGCACGGGCGTTTCAAAGCCGAGGGTCTTAATCGTCGATGAACGTAATAACGTGGCGTCGTATAAATCCGCGATGAACGTCGCGTAGCCCGAGACTCGATGGAGAAAAAGAAATACAAGACGCAAGAATGTGAAATACATCTGAGACGTGCTTACGTATATTTACACAGAGTGCTCTTAACAGTGCGCGAACAGACAGTTTAGAATGAGAAAAGTTGCCATTCCACCGAGTGATTCTATTTACGCCCTATGCAAGTTTCGGAGTCGTGCAACTGGGTCACCAAGGGACCTCTTGAAAAGCGTTTGATTTCCCATAGCACCGTCCTAACGGCGCCCCTATTGTCGTCGCGGAAAAAACTGTGCGATTATTATTTATTAAGTAATCTGTAAAACTCGAGATCGGCGCGTCGCGGAACAACTGCATGTCTTATTTCTATTTCATTCGGTAAAATGAAGCAGGTAAGCGAAAAAGATTTCGAGTGCGGGCCTGGATAGCTCAGTTGGTTCGAATCCTGGTTTAGTCCGAGCCCGCTATTTTTCTCGCCGAAAAACGAGGGGTAAACCGCTGAGAGCATTGTGGTGTACAGATTTCGGGCATTAGGTAGGTGTTACCAGGCATTTTTTAGGGAATTAGTGGGTGTTATTTGGCCTTGCTGGGGCATAAAGAGTCTGAAAAGGTAAAAATAAGATAACAAGATGATGCCCACCCCCAATGGAAAAATATATATTTCAAAAAGTAGGCGAAAATATATGGTAATATATTTCATACATTTGGTGTATAAAAACTTTATTTAAAAAATCGTATATAATATTATACTTATGTCAAAAATATACTAAAAATGTATGTGAAATATACGAACAATATTTAAATTGTATTCTTATAATTTCGCAATAACGCTCTTCGCTGCCGCGAGGCGGCGATCGCACGTTACATTGTCCCGTATTTAAAAATCAAGCAACAGCAGTGTATAAGAAGTGGCGAGAAATCAGATCTGTTGTGGTAAATGAAATCAATTTGATCTCCGCTGGTAAAGCGTTGAGAACCTAAATTCTAAGATACTTAGAGCAGCACGCGGTCTAACGCATTTCTAACCAAGCTCGTGTGCGTTGTTTCAGGAACTCCCACAATGTGAACGTACAAACAAGCGCAAATGCCCAACAAGGCGCGGCCTCGTCAAGAGTGGTCTCCTCAATCCCCCATAGATGTCTTGTAAGTATCGAAGCGGTCGAGCGCGACCGTTAAAACTGCACGGGAAATACATTTCGATACATTTCCTCCTCCTCGTGCGCCCGATTCGATTGCATCGAGACCACCTCGTGGCCATCCGCGGCGAGAGAATCGTACGTAATTAGTTAATTAAAGTTTCCGCGCTTGTCCCGCTGACGAGAAAATTGCCGCTTTCCGCGGCCACGTCCATTGAATTAGCTCGCGAGAGATAACGTTCAATTTTCGCGGAACGGAACATCATCTCGCGTGTCACGATCTTTCTTTTATCTCCAGTTATCTTTATCTTTAACGAGATATCGAATTTCACGCTCGCGCTCAAAGTAAAGTCGCCCCGGGAGCGCGCTCGTCCAGAAAGTCAACGGTTAACACGCTGTATAAATTTACCTAGCCGTATAATTATACGTTGATACGCTATGGCGGTAATAAGCAAATAGCGAGTCGTTTCGATAGTCGCGAGTGGCGAGGATCGCTAGGAGCGCAACGACGCGGAAGGCAACTCTGGAAATTGCAATTTGTCCGAATAACACGGGCCGCGTATTTCCCACGGAAACACCTCGGCCTGCCGCGCCACGCCATGCCGCGCCACGCAATGGCACAAAGCAAATTTTAGCCGGAAAACTTGCGCGTCAAATGGCTCCCGTTGTGCAATAGGGAGTCGACTGTAACGCCGAACATTGTTTTCCCCGGCTTTCTGTATCCCGAACGGTGCCGAGAGGGAGGCGGAAGGGCTCGTTAAAAATATAATATTAAAGCGGCTCGATGCGCGATACGCGGCATGGCGGCCGCGTACGTAACATCGGGTATCTAGTTACGGATAAAGAAGAAAGTCCGGGCAAACACCCGTAAATACCCGCAATCTCTCTCGAACGTGCGCGGTTTTTCAACATTTTCGTACGCGGGGAAAAGATGTAAACGGAATACAAAAAAAAAAAGACAGAGAGAGCCGAAGGGAGTGACTTCGTTACAGCGATAGATCCGCTAATTGCGACCCGAGCCGCAATTAAGGGCGAAATGACCGGGGTGGAGGGAGGGGGGGAGGCGCGGTACGTATCCGCGCTTGATTATTCTGACAAATCAACGTGAAACCGATGATGTAACGCGGCTGAGGCGCATCGGCGATAAACGTTAGAGAAGCCATTACACCGGAATACAAAATGCAGCCGCATCAAATTTAGATTGCGCCCTGTCTCAGGGGTACCGACCTTTCTGCATCATTTATAACGGATCGATCTCCCGCTCCTCCGCTCCCCCCCCCCCCTTTCCACCCCGCCCACCCTTCTCCGTCCTCCCGTGTCTCGTTCCAGAAGTTCATTAGCTATTCGGAGTTTAAGAGCTCTCGACTACAAGTTTCGTCACTCGTGAATTTTGATTCATTCTATACGCTCGCGCCGCAGCACGGCGACTTTCGCCGTGGGATCTTTATTCACGCGAGAGCATGTAATTTACATGCCTGTTGCGCTAATGCTGTAAATATCTCACCTCGAGCAACGTTAAACAAACGCAATTCGGGGCAAGTCGAGAACGCGAGAGCGTCGGTTACTGCAGTTTCCGTCGTCTATCCGGTCGCGCTTATCCGCGGCGACGATGAAGACGGAGGGAAACGGTGACGTGGGCTCGATATAATCGTCGATAATACACACACCGGGAGAAGAATACGACAAATATGTGATGCGTCTTGTAGGATGGCCCGAGCTTAATCGCCCGTTACGCTCACGGAACGGCCATGCGGGTCGATGATTTACCGCTCACGGGGCGAAATCCTAACGTACGGGGCTCGCGGAATCGCCGCGGCAAATCCGGCGATCGATGCTTTCGAGCCCGCATTCAATGGCGAACGAAATTAGCGAGCGCGGCATTGACAACCGCTTTGTTCGTCTGTCACGCGAGCGTTCCCGCGATAAATTTGCGCCGGCAACCGTAGCGTTTCGTGTAAATGCCAATCAGCTGCATGATTATCGGTCACGAGCCACCGCGGTGGCCCGGAATTGTTTCGACTCCCTTCGGCTCGAGTTTTGCGCCGGGAAAAGTGAGGCCCGGCGCGCGCGTTGAACAACCCACCGCCCACTCGACGCGTATCCTCCTCCCGATTCTTTTCCGATAAATCGGCCCTTACGCCGAGGTCTGAGTAATCGCCCGTAAATTGGACGGGAGATATCCGTGCACCGTGTCCGCGTGCGCAGCGCACCGTAATAATCGGCGATCACGGCGAGACTTAATCATTCCTACCGCGCCTCGGCGAAGAAAGAATAGATTAGAGACGTCGTCCGTAACTAACGGCGCGGTTGCGTGCCGGGAGGAGGGAAAAAACCGCGGTGGAGAAACGCGATTGCCCTTTGGGAACGGCGGCGAGAGGCAGCTTTCGGAACAGGGCTCGCCGAGTGCCTCGAACACTCCGGCGAGACGGGCGTTTCTCGATGTCTGCCGCAGGTGGACGTCACCCCGCTCCACCATGAGGCCGGCCGAGGGTGACGCGTCGGATTGCATTCTGGTGGTCGGCGTGTCCAGGTCGAAGATGGCCGTCGCTTTTCTATCGGTCGCCCTGCTGTCTCTCTTCCTCACCTTCCACATACTCTACGACAGCGCCGTTTACAGCCTCCACGCGGTCTCCGCCGTCGAGGGACGCACGGTCGAGCTGGTCTCTCAGGTACGTGAGTTCTCCCTGTCTGTCTGTCGTAACGAGAGTGCATGCGTCGCGGATGTCCCCGAGGGCGGCTGGACGACTGGTGGCATGTACGGTGGATTTACGGCAGGTACACGCGACACCGCCTCTCCTCTTCACCAACTCCAAGGTTCACTTCCCGCGCACGAATCGCCATCTCCCCCAGGCCATCATAATCGGCGTACGCAAATGCGGCACGCGGGCGTTGCTGGAGATGCTGTTCCTGCACCCGCAGATACAGAAGGCGGCCGGCGAGGTCCACTTCTTTGACCGTGACGACAACTACGGCAAGGGTCTGGAGTGGTACCGGCGCAAGATGCCGTACTCGTTCAAAGGGCAGATCACCATCGAGAAGAGCCCGAGCTACTTCGTGACGCCCGAGGTGCCCGAGAGGATCCGCGCGATGAACGGCAGCGTCAAGTTGCTGCTGATCGTGCGGGAGCCGGTCACTCGGGCGATATCGGATTACACGCAATTGCGCACGCACGCCGCGACCGCGTCCACGCTGACTAACGGCACGCCGCAACAGCAGCAGCAGCAGCAGCAACAGCAACAACAGCAACAACAGCAGCAGCAGCAAGTGGCGCGTACATTCGAGGAGCTTGTTATGCGACCCGACGGTACCATCAACGAGTCCTACAGACCGGTCGCCATCTCCCTCTATCACACCTATATGCATCGCTGGCTGGAAGTGTTCCCCAGGGAGCAGATCCTCATAGTGAACGGCGATCAATTGATCGAGGATCCGGTACCGCAGCTGCGCCGAATCGAGAATTTTCTCGGGCTGGAGCCGCGCATCGGTCGGCACAACTTCTATTTCAACCACACCAAGGGCTTCTACTGCCTGAGGAACGAGACCTCGGAGAAGTGTCTGAAGGAGAGCAAGGGGAGGCGTCATCCGCGCGTCAGTCCGATGGTCGTGACGAAGCTGCGCAAGTTCTTCAACGAACACAATCAACGCTTCTACGAGCTCGTCGGGGAGGATCTCGGCTGGCCGGAGGAATAACCATCGTGGAAAGTACCGACTCGTTCGTTACGCTACGCGAGTCGCGTGTGCATCCAGCGGCGGGCATGATCGTTGAAGTAAAATCAAATACCCCATCGTCTTCTCTGCGCCGAAGAAGATGATATCGCTGCCGATCGCCGATGGAATTTACCGCGGGTCGAACAACTGACGTCGTCGACCGAGACTCTCCGGGATTACATCGTTTCGATCAGCGATACTCCTCGGGGACGCCGGCAAGGATAAGTAATTTATTATTGATTATCGATTCCTTTATTCTCGACAAAGTGGCGTAACGCGCTGATGTTTCACGACGACAGTACCGGCGCCGTTATCAGCGGATGCGTGCGAGACCGAGGCGTCTTGTTATTGCACTGTCAAACATGTGAGCGTATACAAAACATGCAAACACACGAATACACGCGTACGCACACACACACACACGTGCAGACAGAGAGACACAGACACAAAAGTTACAATAACGCCGGCCAAAATAAAATAGAGACGCGGATCTGCGAGACGAGCGCGATCGCCTCGTGGATTCACGCGGCATGCGGATCACATTGGTCCGTGACTTTACATATCAATTTTACATATCGATAGTTTACATATCAATAGGTTAACTAGTTCGTATGACAAAGATTGAATATTTTTATAATCCACATTGGAAGTTGTTATATCGCTTATGTCGTTAAGGATATTACGTAACGCGAAGGACTCGCGCGCGATCATGAAGATCGAGAGTTTTATTTATTGCGCCCCCGCGCATGCACGACCCGTCGCCACAAGGTACAGAGGGCTGGTGTAATTATGCCAGACCCCCGCTCTTTTCGGAGAGAAACCGACAGAGAGAGAGAGAGAGAGAGAGAGAGAAAGAGAGAATCAGAATCAGAATCATTATTTATTACACACTCTGGGACAAGTCCCCTAAAGAAAGGGGGGAGGAGAGAGAGAGTCGAAATATTTTCTTTCCCGTTTTTCTCCGAGAGTTTATCTCTTCTCACTTTCTCCCTCTCCTTCTCCCCCGCAGAAATGCGCGAGCGTTCTTCTCCATCGTTCTCTGACACTGGATATTGGCGCAAGCGTTCCTCTGGGAACACGAAGAGAGAAGTAGGGTGGAATCCGACCAACCGCGAATAAACTCGTCAGCGGCAGCATAGACGGAACGGTTCGCCGGGGCTTTATCGTAGAAATCTTTATAATCGATTATTCTCCAAATCTCCCGATGGAGCCCGAACAATATAACGTTCTTTAGATGTAATAAATTTCTACGCGGAAAGACCGAGTACTACATGTGTAGCGAGAGCGACGCGACAACGGAGACTCCATCACGAATTCATCGCGACGGTACGAAAAGCACTCCCTTTGTCGTTGAAAGAGTTCTTAATTATTACGCGGACGATTAATAATTCGGCCCGACGTCGGCGAGGATGATGGACGTCGCGAGACGCGGGTAGCTGGGTGCCCTTTACAATCTGCTCGCGGGATTTCGAGAGGCACGTTAAACTTTACAACGACGAATCATCGCGACTAATACCCGAACACAATTTTGCAGACATTTTTATATTGTTTTAAAAAAAAACAAGGAGAGAAAAATGAAAGGAAAACTTCTCCGTGAATGTGGATCACGGCTGACGAGGATCACTGACGATCGGAGACGATTAACAAGGTGTATCTGTTATTGGGAACGCGGGAGAAAACAAGGGTAATGAAAGAAGCGAGTCGCACGACAGCTTGCTGCTTAGCGACAGGCTCTTCTCTCTCGGAAAGGATGCGGCGCCATAAATAATCCGCTTTGCGGCGCAAGTGAGTCGTGCATGCGCGGCAAAGTGCACCGTGCGTTAATTCGTGCGATAAATACCGATCGCCTAGGCTCCGTTCCAGCGGCCGGAGATCTCGGGAATCGGAGTGACGGCGTTCCGAGGCCAAGTGCGTCAATTCTCTTTTGCGCCGCGATTATTTCCAACGAGCAAGTACACCCATTATCCGGTATCTTCGCAATTAGAACGAACGGTGCCATCGACTTGGAAGCTTAGGGCAAAAAAAGGGGGGCAGATTGCGCCGATCGAGTCATTTCCAATAAAAAAAAAGGAGAGAGCGCGTATCCTTGGTACTGGACGTACTTTCGTTGATCCATTTTCACCGGTTGCGATTGTTTAGAGGTCGAGGACCCCGCTTTGCGCGCATCGACTCCGTTAATTACCTCATCCGCTGCTGCAATTTGCCTGCCGTCACGACGTTACGCGCGGCTCGATCATTGGTTTCGTGAAAGCCGCCACGAGTCGACGAGATTTCGGCGACGACAATTTCGTGCAATTCGGCTCAAAGAGAGCTCACGCGCGTCTCGTCGTCGATTCTCCTTTCCGCGTACGCGCTTTGATCAAATATTTGCTCGGGGACTCGGTTGCATTCGTGTAAGTTGTAATTTCCGCAAACAACCTTTGATTCTCGTCGGATTACCTCGCCGGTACGGTTTTTCGAGCGCTCGAGAGATGTGAATCTCCCGCGATTAATACACAGGCGGCGCGGGTTCCCCTTTCCGTAAGGTTATCTCTCCCGCTTCGCTTTCTCGAACAGTTGTTGAATCGATATTGAAAGTCGGGACGAGCGCGAGCAATTGTTATCGCGGGTAAATTTTCAATTAGCAGATTAATACGCGGCGTGGCCGAGAACGAATTCGAAAAGCGTCACGCCATCGGTCTCCGCGTCCTCGCGTCCCGCGGACGAATTTTTAATTCCCGCCTTGACTGATGACCAAGCGGGTTTATTCGGCGCACGCGTGACACGCGATCGCTTCTCTCGGCTCCGCTTTGAAAACGCACGGAGAAAAAAAATGCCGCACACGTCGCTCGATATTTCTCCTCGCGAGCGAGCGAAGGGATCGCGTTACGACTTCCGACCTCCGCGCCCAATTAGGGAACTCGCGGAGTTCCCTCTTTACGAAAGTCACGGCACGGCTCGATAAGCTAAGAAGCGTAGCCGGTCACGTTAACCATCTCGCACGCTCGGTTACGCTCATTTAAACAGCCGGGCACGGAATATTTTTCATTGAATTTCGCATTCTCTAACGAGCGATAGTTTTCTCTCCCCCTCCCCCCCTCCCGAGATTGCGGCGCCGCGCCGTTTAATCGCCGGTATTTTCAACTTTTTCGTCCCGAGGAGCGAGCGCCGGAGAAGGAGATCTCTCGAGTCGAGAATTGGCACGGCGCGGCTACGTTTTTCAATTATAATAGTGTCCGGGGCCACGATGGGGAATCGCCGCGAGAGAGCGAAAGCCTTTCGCTCTCTCGCGGCGACGAGTATTAAATTACCGCGACTTTAATAAATCCCCCGCCAAATCGTCTATCCGTCGGCCGTCGTTAAAATTACGGCGCGAAAAAATATCGTCTCCGGAGCGGGAGCAAGATAAATATTGTTCCTTTCCGTCTCACTCGTTACTGCAGGAGAACGAGCGCAAGTTTCATTCTCCCCGGCGCGCATCGCGCGCGATCACGATATCCTCCCTCGGCCTCCGCGGCCTCCCCGGCCTCGGCCGTTCACCCCGACTTTAGCGGCGTTAACAACCCCCCTCCTCCTCCTCCTCCTCAGTCCCCGTCCCTTTCTCTCGGGGTGAGGTGCTCTTTTTCGTCCCTCCCCCCTCTTTTTTCCCCCCGTTCCCCGATGTCCGGTCAATCTACGGAAAATTCACGCGGTCCGTTTGCACGGGAGGGAGGGAAGGGGAGGGGTGTCGCGAAAAAAAAATGGTTCAACGCCCAAGTTGACGCGGGAGCCCTCTGTAAATATGCCATTTCGTCCGCGCCTTCCGGATGAAATATGAAACGGCAGGAACGGCAGCCGCGGATACAGATGTCGAATGTGTAATGTACCTTGTTACGTATACACCAGAGGTGTCCGGCGACCTATAAAATGTAGCACACACATCGCGCTGAAAGTAGAAATTGAATTGGGGTCTTTCGGAAACAGCTGCCCGTGCCCGGATAACCCCTTTGCCTTGACTGATCGATATTGCTCGCCCATTCACGTGGACGTCCAGCGAAATGCACGCGGATCCCGCGGATCCCTCTTGTCCCTTTCGTCTCCATTACGGATGCACCCTCCGCGCGCGGCGCGGCGCGGGCCTGGAGATGAATATGTATTTTCTGGCGAGCGTGGCACGCGAGAGCGCTGAAACTTATAAAGGCGGGGGGGTATCCCGACCATTTCCCAAACTATTTCCTCGCCTCTCTCGTGCAATAACGATCCCGTGTCCGAGATATTTAGCCTTGAAAATGACGGACGATCACTCGCGGGATTCTTGTCGTCGGAAAAATGCATCGAAATTCCCCGAGTATTTTTCGCGTACCGGCCGATCCATCTCGCAACCTCTCTTTTAAATATTTTCCGGTCTCTTCCTCTCCATTAATACTGATACCCGGACAATGAAACAGCCCGGCGCGGTCGCGAGAGACGGTTCTTTTCGCGTGTGATGAATATGCATTTTATGCAAAATGCATCCGCGTTCGCCGACTTAAGTCGAGGAAGAAGAAGCGCCGGACTACGAGGCTTCGCAGGAAGGAAGGCTTCGCCTAACGATCCCGCGAAGTCGCCGCGAGTAAAGGAATTATACGGAATTATACGCGGCGGGGGTGTGGATTCTGATCTACGCGAATCCGAATATTCAATACGGGGGTCACCGACCCCCGCGGGGCGACTCCCGGCGAAGTTGGCCAGGAGATAGGAAAGTGTACAACGTATCAGGAAAATCACGTAGGGCTAGACAAGAACGAGGGGAGGACGGGGGGTGGAAAAATGTCACCCCCGGGGGAAG
This sequence comes from Vollenhovia emeryi, assembly GCF_000949405.1. Taxonomy (NCBI): domain Eukaryota; kingdom Metazoa; phylum Arthropoda; class Insecta; order Hymenoptera; family Formicidae; genus Vollenhovia; species Vollenhovia emeryi. Next base: position 1,131,019 of record NW_011967213.1, on the reverse strand, counting down.
AAATTTTATGGCGTATCGACTGCGCGGAGTATCTCAGAGCCACGTTACTACCGGCATGATAAAATTCAAGATCGATTCTCCCCTTAATCGCGTATTACTATGCGATACCCGACGCGAACGGGCGAGTTACCCCGATCTCAGGGGATAATAATAACGCGGTAATCAACCCTCGAGAAGTTTCGCGGAATGGCGGCTTAATAATGCACGCGAAATGCTCCCGGAGTTCACGTGTCGAAACCAATGACGAAATTGAATCGCGGCATTCGCGACCGTTTTGCTAAATCCGTGACAGGAGACGTCTGTTTTTTTTTTTTGCCACTTTAGCCTCTTACCTCGCTTTTAATTACCCAAAGCGGTAAGTGTTAATCTGCCAAAATGATTTCGACTACTACTTTCTGTCGCACGTTTCGTTGCTTTGTTTTCTTTTAATATTTATCACTCTATGATAACACGCGATATTATATTTGAATGAATACTGTTCGTAATAACAATATCTCGATGCATATTTTTTTCGCGTTTCTACAGTACGACGGAAGTGAAAATGGTGAAGCGCGGCGCGAAGCGCTATGGAAAAAAAGCGAAAAAGCGTGAAAATATCGCTGTTACCACGCGAAAATCTAATTAATTGCCCGTGCAAACTTTTTCACGCTTTAGATTCCGGAACCTTTAAAATTTTTCGACCCGACATCACTGGTCCGAAACGCGGACACAAAAGTCATTCGTTTGCGCATTTCGCGCGACTGCGCTTACCGGAAATACTCTGGCAGAACGATTACTCGAACGCTTTAAAATTCAAATTTTAGTGTTGAGCGAGTTTTTAGAACATATAAATCCTTATTCGCGTTGTACACAGGTACCGAGTAAACGAGACGTTTCTAGACGCCGCGTGGACGAGCGTTCGAAGGGTCGAGCCGTGGTGCCCTTCGTTAAATAATCGATGAGACCCAGCTTGATCTTCGTTTGTCTTCAACTCGTATCCTTCATTGAACGCGACGATCAGTTTTCCTCCCCGCCGTTACACCGATCTTTCGTTGCTAAAAATAGCGTTGGAGCTAAGTCCGGCAAATTGCCATCTATAAGTAACGTCGCATAATTAAGAAGTTCGTTTTCTGAAAAAGATGTATTTTTGTCCGACCCGTCCTTACTCGTACTTACTCGAAGTTTATCGTTTCCAACAAATAATAAACTTGCAGTACCAAGATACACGTGCCTCTCCTAAAATACTCGGCGTCTCTGAAAGTAAAAAGTATCAAGGGGACTAATCGAGTGAAAGGCGTCAAGTTATATAAATATAATGATGAAATTTCTGGAGAAAATTCAAGTTAGATGCGGTGTACGTTTTTCGAACAATGTTCTCGTGGAGATTGACGCGCGGGCACAGGCCTTCGAATCTCCCGAAGCACGAAGGGGAGGTTAGACTATGGGAAGATGAAGGAAACCAAGACATTAACGAGTCAACAAGGAGGGTGCGTGCGATTATCTCTTTTTTGGGGGGGAGCACGCATCCTCGCGCTCGGAGCGTTAATCGTTAAAAGGAAGATAACATATCATACTTAATAAGGGTAGAATAAGAAAGTCGCTCAACGATCCTTGGATCATTCGAATCTATACTTCGGCAAATCCTCGGATCATTGAATACTCGAATTACCGGATCCTTGGACCGTCGGATCCACGGATCATCGAATTCGCGAATCGTTCCTTCGCGTCGCGCTCGCCACGGTGCTTGTGCGTGGTCAAGTTCATTCTCGTCGAGTTCAACTCTCGCGAAATTGCGCGCACAGCAGCATAATTCGATGCGGTGCAAAGTCCATCCAATAATACTCGATCGCATCACTTCGTAAAGGTACAAAAATTCAATTTATGACTCAATCGCTGAGACACTCGATTCGAAAATGAAAAGGTTACAAGGCGACTAAGTCGGAGGTGAAAAGTACAAAAGGCACAAGCACAAGCAGCAACCTACCAACGGAAGAAATTCGCCCGGGAAGCGTGGAATCTATGAATGGCGGGACATGTAGTGGGTCTAGGATACAATGTGTACACGCGCGAGTTGCAACCTCGCGCTTGCTTTTCCGTTCCTTCTTATCGGCTTTCGCGAGTCAACGGCGAGCGGTTGGAGTACACTCTCCACCACGGGATATCTCAACGAGAGTGTCTCCGTCCCGCCCCCTTGCCGACCGGCCCATCCCTCTTTTCCCTTCACCTTCGTCGTCTGTGTCGCGCACCCCAGGGGAGAGCACTGATTTATTTAAAAGACGAAGTCGACGCGAAGCTGGCGCCCGGCCTCGTCACCGCCGGCGGGAGTCGCTCGATTCCCGTATCTCGCTTCTCGTACCTCGATTTTTATTTTAAATTTCCGTTCCCCGCCGGGTGCCGGCGCTGCCGATTTATTTTTCCGAGTCATTCACAGCGACTTGCCACGTTTGGTATCCGCTAAATTTACCGCGTAGTAAACTCGAACTAGAACTTTGCATTTCCAATCCGAGCCCGCTACGGCTAAATATACCATCCGCTTTCATAATTAAATTCGCAGTCAAACTTTGTCGGCAAGGATTTAGGACTATCTCCAACCGACGTCTTTAATTCTCAGCTGCTTGTAACTCGAGCTTTATCAATACCTCGACTTTTAACCGACCACCATTCCCCCCCCCCCTCCCCTCCCCGCGCGTATCTGCGCGATATCTCGCGTTTCCAGGATATCTCGCGAGGTAATCCTCGGAGGAAATTCCTCCGATCAGAAACAAATTGCGGAAGAGCATACGTATGTGTGTGTATGCTCTCTTTGTTCGCCGTCTGTAAGATTCCGTTTTGTACCACGGGACAACGTGGCGGGCGCAATCGGCGCTCTGTCGACGAAAATATCAGATATCTTATCGAGATGACAGCTTCCTCGACGGCTCGTACGCCGTTGTTGTGTCTTACAAGCTGCTCGTCCCGCAAGACACTTGATACTGCTCGCGCGAAGAATGCTAAATCAGAGGCGCACAAACTAATGCGCATTCAGCTCGGCGTAGACCAAATTGTTGCTATTGTTTTTCCAAGCGTACACTGCAAAACATGTCCACTCTAAATTTCGCGAAATTATAACGGTGACCTTTTTCCACTTTAAGTAAACGTGAAATTACAGCGGAATTGCGTATACAGGACATTGTCCTAATAATAATGTCCTGTATACATGAATAGAAGGGAAATTTACAGTATATACAGTATATACATATATAATCATTCCCGGTCCTACTTATATAAAGGATTTTATATAATGAAAAAAGTGTCGTATTAAGAATTTCGCCAGTCATACTTAAATCAAACGGACATAGGAGAAATCCGTTATAAAATCTAACGGAAATATAATCGTCCATTATACTTAAAACGGATATGTTTTGCAGTGTATAAGTAGAATTAAGTTAGGAGACGTTTCTACAAAGCGCACGCCTGCACGTCTTCATTTGATCGAAGAAATGTATAAATATTGTTACGTTGTAAGACAAGTCGTGTTACTTTACAGTCGTTACCTCTCTCCCTGTGATGTCGAATTAGCGTGTACCGTAACTTTCGTTCCCGCAATGTTGAGTGCCATGCGTTATTACTATCACTGCGATCTATTTTTATAAGGGTAAAATTTGAAACGTCGAGAGACGATTGATTATCGGGCAAACTGGGCAAATGCGACAGGTGGGGCCAGTATCCCTCTTTCGAGAAAGGGGAGGAAAGGGCGTTAAGAATTTAGTTTCTCTTACTCGATCGCTCATTTATTTAAATGTTTTACCGTGTCACCTGCGATTTGTCTCGGGATTTCCGAAAGATCCTTGTCCGGGTGACAAAAGCGAGTTTGCGCGCCGCTGGTACAGGCGTAAGGATAGAGCGTAAGCTAGATTTACAAAACCGTAGCCGTACGTTAAGCAATAAGCCACGCTAAAAGGAGAAAAAAAAACGATACATATCAACAATTGCCTGTACGGTGTTAAACGATGTCGTTTCTCGACACGTGCACCGGATTAAGCGAAAACAAAAAAAAAGAGTGTCACAAAAGCGAGGTGTCCGTGCAGGCCCGATAACGATCGAGAAGCAATCGCACGAGCTGTGAGGGAGGGGTATCAAAATGTATCGCAAGATTTCTGAAAGTGTAGATATCCGTATATTTGTGTATAGATGCGCTGCAAATCCAAGTGCGTTACTTTTACACGCACGTGCGTGCGATTTGATTTCCTCGCGGTTCAAAAAGATTATTTTCAAACGGCGGGAAATTATGTAAATGACGTTCATCAAGTCGCGTGTCGATTTTAAACGGGAAGAATCGTGCGAGAAGCAAATTTCACGTCTCACCAAATTACACATATACATATGCGTGTGCAAATGTAACGCACGTGGATTTGCAGTGTGCGGCGGGGCTGAGACTAGAATATATCGTCGATCCTTATGGCGAGCATAATCAAGCTGAACATTCCGTGAATATTTGGGGAACGTGTATCCGTATTCTCTCTCGTTCGCGATGGGAATGTTTATATATATATATATATATATGTATCGGGATTCGCGTTCAAAGGGCAAAAAGCTTCCTGTTGAAAAGTTTTCGGTGGTTTTTTGCCCCGGGAAAACACACGGGAAGTGCGCGGAACAGTGGGGGGGGGGGTGAGGGGCAAGGGGGAAGGAGAAACGTGAGAGGATTGTTCCGTAAAGCGGCGGTCTCCCCTTCGGGAGAGCGTGAATTAATACACGCGGAAATATCGATCGACCCGAGGCCGTGGCGCGCGTACGGCAAAAAAAAAGCGCCAGGTCGTTCCGCGAAAAAGAAGGAGAGGAAACGGGGGTGAAGACGGGGGGGGGGAGGAAGCGGGAGACCACTTCTCGCGGCCGTGTCCGTCTGGCGCGGTTTTCCCCGGGAGAGTAGCCTCCGGCGGAATACAAAAGGCTTTTGCGCAGCGACCCGGCAAAAATCGCGGGCACACGCCTAATCGGCCGAGGGTTGATTCGATAAAACGCGGAAACGGCACGACGCGGAATTTGCATTCGCGGAGTTGGGGAGGGAGGGGGGGGGAGAGAAAAACGGGGGCTCGGCCGGCGGGACCGGCCAGGGGGTGGAGGGGTGCGCGAGGATCGTTTCGAATTTTATTCTTATTTCGGGAAAAATTCCCCGATCGCTTCTCGATCGCGAAGGGCGACGCGCCGACCACCTTAGGGGTCGCATCAAACTAACGCTATAGTTCAAAACGAGTACATATCACTAGTTGTTAACGGCGCATCGTAAATAGGTTTAATGATGATTAATAATTAATTTATTATACATTTACCCGTATCTTATATATATATAATCTTATATATATATAATATACATATAAAAGAAAATTGATATATGTATGTATATATATACAATATCTATATACATATGTGTACACGCGTACATATATACACAAGTTAGCGCGTAAGTTTTAATAAAACAGTAGAGAGAAACGACAGAGGGAACTTGACGATTATTCGTCGCGAAGTGTGCCGGCATGTACGAACGGTGAAAAAATACGGACACACAAAAGCTATTTCCATCGATATCGAAACCAGACAGTATTTTAAATGAGCGTAGATAATGATCGTTAGTCACGTATGTCTATTGCGTACCGTCTAACCGTCGGTAATCAGTTTCTGTTCGAGGCTTTATCTTTTTTTTTCGCCACGACTGCAACGGTATTTTTTTCGAAAAAAAAACAGTTGCCTAAATACGTCACTGTGCTCCAACTTGAAAAATTGGCAAAAACCTGGTGTGACCTGTGTCATTTTTTTTGTCGTTGTCGGGTGATTTACCGTTTGGAGAACGAAAATTTAAAACAAACCTTAACGTTACATCATACAAAGCCATCAATTAAGCACAACTGCGCTTCCGCAATTAAATTTTTATAACGACTTGTTGTTATACACTGAAATCTATCGAAACTGCACGTATACATTTATTACGCGCGATTAATTTAACGCCGAAAGAAAAAAAAGTCCTTCGATTAAATGTCAGAAAGCAACTCTTCCTCTCGTCGACTTTACTCTAGATCGAAAGTGACACGAAGTACTCGTATTCAGACACGCACACTCACACATGCGCGCACTCACGTTCACGCACACACATACGTACACTCACACGCGACACGTTTAATAAAACAAAAAAAAATTATCGTTATCGATGTCTACGATAAATTGTTAAACCGACGCGGCGCCGAGTCTCTCAGAATCGTCGCCGCACGGGCCGATTTGTAATTAACGTTTAACGTTTAATATTTATTATTTTTTTGTAATAGCATATACCGTGTATGTGTTTCCCGTCGTGATTACCCTTGCCATTTCCTCTTTCCTCTTTCCTCGTACTTCGATAGGAACTTTAAGAATAACGAATTCTCGTGTCGCTTCTCACTCTCTCGTACCTTTTAAACGCCGGGCGCTCCGTTACGCGCCCGGCGTATCTAATTAATTAATTCCCTAATACGTTGTACTTGGTCCGATTGTTTAACTGCATATACGAGCTAAAGTCGATTCTGGCCGTTGTTATCTGTGAGAGACTGTGAGACACCTACTCCGCTTCTCATGTCGGGTGACGCCGCGACGTCTCGCCCCGTGATATCGAGTGTCTTTCGCCCGTTGCCGCGGTATTGCGGCGTAACGAAACAAACAACGAACGATATAAAATTCAGCGTGGGAATTAGTCGAAAGGGGAAAGAAGATACGAGAAAAATTTATAAACGGGAAAACGGCCGAGCTGCCGACAGCCTCTGGCATACCGCAGGATTTTTACATCGGGCGGAGACATTAAAATGCATTTATTGGAAAATCCCTCTATCGACGCGGAGCAATTAATCTCGGTGAAATTATAAAAATAAAGATATCGTATTTTAATTAAATTACGAAAATCGTCGCGGAAACTGTAATAATTGGATTATCTCGAACACTCGGGGGCCGAGATTCCGCGACGCAGCCGTCGAATTAACCCCTTCCGCTCGATACTACGATTGTCCGGCAACTTTGCATATATACGCGATGGTCGGATACGCGAAAGAAACGTATCGTCGACCAAGGACTGGCTGTACAATAGACGCAGCGAGTCGCAAGCCGCAAGACATCGGCCAATGACAGTCGATTATTATTGTCATATTTGACTGTGATTGGTCAATTTCTTGCGACTTACGACTTGCTGCGTCTATTGTAGATTCAGCTTAACAGCTTCTTAAAAACGCGACGATACTTTCACTCGGGACTCTCGGTACACGGAAATGTCGTTTAAATCGTCAGCTCAAGTAACTAAATGTAAATTTTATCGCGGGGGTAACACGATCGCTGAAAAGATGCTCGCGTAAGGTAAACTTTTAAAGTATATAGATCTATTAAATATGCAATTAGATCGCAGAATTTCTCACCGACGGAAATTATGTGATCCAAATTTGTGTGCGCGTTACGTGTTTGATAGTAAATTTTACATCGTAGGATATTTACATGACATTGTTACGTAGGGTAACGTAGTTTTAGGTAGGCAAATTGTTGTGTGATTGAAATAATTTCTATCTTCGCATTCCTTTTTTCGTATCTGAGATCTCGATGAAAGAGTTTCGTTGCACCGAGAGTCGCGCTGTACGTTAACACGCGTTGCCGTCGGGAAGGGGTTAAAGGGATCAAAGAGCTCGTAGCTTAACCATGTGTACACACACGCTTCTATGCACATTATTGTGAATTGTAATGATTATTGTAAATCGCGGACAGACGTTATTAAAACGCTGGAATGAAATTCATGGCATTTCCTCGACCAATATGAGTTAATAGCTGGCCTGTTACTTTTAGCGCGTAACGCGTCCAGCGGCGAGCGTGATTATTAAAAAACAATTTTTCTTTTAACGTATTACATTTATATGTTAAATACATTAATGTTATACATTATATTATACGCAATGTATGTTGCGTATATTTTTTGTTGAATTGATTGCATTTCAACGAGGCTGCGTTAAATATAAGCATCAATTTATGAAAGGCGATAAAAGGAGTAAAAAATGTACGCGAGAATACCAGATTTGTGTAAAAATTAATTTTAACTCCTGCATTAATCTTTTTCCTATTGCAATGCAATATCGTTTAAAAAGTAACAACGGGACGGGAAATTTTTTTAATTATGCCAATAAATTGTGGGAGAACGGCCAAGTTTGACTCGTCCCCCAAGTGCTGGACGCGACATCTAAAAGCGACGGGCGAGCGGAACTCGGCGAAATAATTTACGATTTGCGTACGTCGAGCGGCGACCAACGTCACGTCGTGTAACAAAGAGCAATAATTCTCACCCAGTTGAAGAAAATTCGATCGAGAGCTCTCGCGAGTGATGCGTTTTAAGCGATCCTCGGCGTATCGCGGAGGGATTTTTGCGCAAAAAAACTTCTTACGCTGAGGATTATGTAAAGAAGAAGAAAGATGCGAGCGAGCGAGCGAGCGAGAGAGAGAGAGAGAGAGAGAGAGAGAGAGAGAGAGAGAGCTCGGTCGAATCGAGAGTGAGAGAACAAACATCGAGATATGTATACGTCGCGTCAGAGAGATCGATTTCTGATGAAATGATGCACCGCTTGCATCACTAAAAAAAAGCACACACGAAGGATGCAGCGCTAATCGGAGAGACGATCACGCGCCGTTTCGCTCCACAGCAATACGAGACTCGCGCTCTCCGCGTGGTACAATTTCACGCAATAAAAAGATATAGCATAAACGCGCTCTCCCCCCCCCCCCTCCGGCCACGTGATACACGAGATTCGCAGTTACATATATTACATAACTACGTAATTGCTTGAGAAACGTGCGAACGGCGTGCTCCGGCGCGCGATCGTCTCCATTGATGGCTCATTTCCGGCGTCCTCCGCGCCGGCACGGGGCGAAGTCGTAAATCACACGTTTCTTTTTTTACGGCAACGCTCCGCGAGACGGCCGCGCGGCGGAGGAGGCCGCGTTTCGCCGAATGGGTCGTCATTGTTTAGCGCGGAGGAGAGCATCCCCCCCCCCCCTTGCGTTACATCGCGCGTACTTTTATCCATCGCGTCGGTCATCCCGTAAGCGAACGCGTCTCCATCGCCGTACGTTTTCCGCTTTCGCGGATTATAACGGAGCTGGATCTTCGCTTTCGTTTCTCATCCTAGTCCTCCGTTCCGATCTCGTCCGTTCTACCGTGCCCGCAAGGAGGTGAGGAGAATCAAACGCAATCTCGCACGAGAGATTGCTCCTGGATGTATTTCGATGAAAAAATAAATTTAAAAGTCATTTTCGACGCGACGTATATCGATTACGGCGAGGCAGCTCGGAAGTGTTGCGAGATAAGGCGTTTTAAGTCTTACGGGATGACGAATAGTTACTTTTCTTCTTTTTCCCTTGAACCACGATAAAGCTTCGAGCTTCGCCCGGTATACCGATGGATTATCGAGCCCGAATGACGTGGAGGAGTCGAGCGTCGTGGCACTGGAGACGGTAATTACACCAAGGTTTCATCAACGACTCGACGGTTAATTTTAAAACCTTTTGTATGTTTATATGCAGTTAAATAATGTGTACATAATTATGTAATTCTGTGTCGTAAAAAGAAAATTTAAACCGATCGTAAATACCTACACGTACCTCGTTAGCGGAAAGCATGTGCTTCGAATTATCCTTGTAATTTCGTAAGGTGATTAAACGGACCTTTGAAAGATCCTTGTTGTGTCGTTGATTGCTGTGTCTGTACACCTAAGGGCAACTTCGGCAAACTCCGATTAACTTAATCGGCGATTAATTCAGCCGACCGAGTTGCTTAAGCAAAATTTCGAACTTTGTAATTCGTTATCTTCAATCTAACTTTCTCTTTCATATTCCTAATTCAATCTCTCATTTTTTTCATGCCGGGTAACAAAACTCAATAATCTTATCCACGGTAACAGAATAGTACAGAGATTGCGTGACAAATTAATTGGCGATTAATTCGATCGACAGAATTGCTTAAAGCAAAATTTCCAACTATATCATATTTCTTTCTGGTCTTTTTCCTATATATTAAACAACACAAAATTAATAAATATGTATTAATAAAATAGCACACATCATTTGATAAATCAAGCGGCAAAATCAAAACAAAATGTCCAATTGTACATAATTCGTCAATAATTCTTTTCTTTCCTCTGTCTTCTCTTATCATATATAAAACAGAAAATTAATTTCGTCTATAGTCACAGAATAACAAGTGTTATTTCTCTCAACTAATATATGATTAATCGTCGAATTAATTTCAACAAAATTATTCCTTCTCTCTCTCTCTCTCTCTCTTTCGTACGTTAATCGACAAAAGGTCCCATATACAGTAACAAAAAGGTGTTTCTTAACAAGTCGTGGATTAAATTGATCGGAGTTTGAGGCCATCCTAAAAACATGAATCCGTTCTCGCGACGCTTCCTTTTCTCGTAGTTCGTGACACGACGATAACGGATGTCATTAAATATTCGTCGAAGATTCCGTTCAGCGATCAAAGCGAATTTCCATACTCTCGCGAGTAACGATACCTCGCGTAATCGTCGTGTCGCAACGAAATTCGGTTGAACGAATTTCGCGGCGCCCCCGCGCGCTGAGCATGCGCCCGTTGAAGTCTCTACGGGGAAGCATGGCCGCCGCGTATCGCGCGGGCGAGCCCGCCGGGCAGCGAACGGTACACGCGGCTCCATCTGGCGGCAACTCTCGCAACCCCGTAGCGAATCGGCCGACTCCGTCGGTAATACGGGCCGCCGCGTTTACCGACGGCGACGTAGCGCGCCGTGAGTAGCGTCGCGATTCATTCACCGTCCGTATCACTCGATGCCCGCTCGCCCATCGGGCTTCTTTCCGTGCCTATGCCGTTGAATTTGGCGGTTAAATTTTCAAAGCCCATGTGACGGATAACCTGCAATGGTCTGACAGATTGTTTTACGATGCTGGGCACCGCCGGAATAACCGCCGTACACGTTAAGAAACTTGGTAAGGAGCGAGAGAGGACAATTGGTCATTCGGGAAATTTAATACGAACGCACACTTACTGCGCGTTTTCCCCCTTTACCTTGGCATTTCCTTCTTCAGGCCACACCATCGACGAGATACGACTGCGAGCTCTGGATAATGTTATTTCCAAGTACGATTTAGGTTTCGCGTGTGATTGCGATGCCGTCAGGAAGGAGATAATCCAGAAGCTGTTTAATTGGTTCTCTTTCGAGACTGCACCACAGCCGGAGAAAGCACTGAATTTCTTGTTGCGACTGTTAAAGGTATTTAAGCTCTCGACAAATTTTCAGTTTGAAAGCAGCCCTATACTTCTCTCATTAAGATCCCGAGCTAATTGAGCTCCAGATGAAATATTCTCGGTACAGTAAAATCTACTTTGAATTGCGTTTTAGGTTTTAGTAAAATACTTCTTAGTCTGCTACGCAGATAACTAATTGTATTTTAATTAATGTACAATCTTTACTCGAAGGTAGATGCAAAGAGTTACTTGAATGCATTCGGCAAGCTAAAGTTCCAAAATGAGCTTTACGAATTGAGGAGGAAGCTCTCCTCCGAATGGTATGCAAAATTGGATGAGATTGAAGAAGCAGTTCTGCATCTAGAAAGGAATCGAGTAAATAAATCAAACATACATTAAAATATAGTGATAATTGTATATTAGTATCCATTATAGAAACAAAGAAATAACTGTAGTCACCTTGCAGGATGCTACGGTGTGGTCAGAGTCTGATAAATGTCGAATACAAACACAAGATCGTGTTAGGTACACGAATAACAACTGCGAGAGGGAAGACTACAACGATGAGAATGATATTTTCAATCTCCCATCTATCTTGGACAAGTAAGAATTGACGCGAATAGAACCGTAGCAAAGTTAAATAGTATATTATTAAGTATGCATTATAGAAGGATCAGTGACGGCTGAATATGTCGAGACTCTGGGTTCATTGTTTCTCAATTAACGTATATGTATAGAGGCAAGTCCGCTATTATGAGATAATGGAGTCTCTGCTAATTTAATAGGCATCATCTGTTGGTTCCACCATGAATTTATTGCCCTTGGAATAAAATCTGTTTAGTAAAAAATTGATTGTTAGATCGTGTAATCGGTGCGAAAGAAGATTTGTGATTGAATTTGGACGTTGGAAACCTGCTGTCTCATTAGAATCCTGTCGCATAATAGAGGACATTCCTCTATGTATATAAATTGTTTTTAGTACTACACCATTTGACGTAACGCTGGAACATGAGAACGGTACGCGAGTCTCCAAAACGGTAGAAGGTGGTATCAAATGGCTAGTAATGCCGTGGCAGCCGCTGGTTACGTCGGACAGAGGAGTGCTCACGGCAGTTGAAGAAGCTCTTCATAACGCGGTCGACATTAATCATATACTGCACACATGTCAGTTTATAACCAACGTTATGATGCAGGACTTTCCAGCAGAAGTTTTCCTTCAGCGTCCGGCAATAATTACGGTAAATATCTCTTAATAAATTATGTGTATGTATAGATATGTGTTATTTTAAAAATGAAAAGTTAATAAAGCACGCACACGTAAACTGTTACAGATACTTCATGGTCTTCTCAAATCGAGCACCAACATGTCGGAAACTCATGTCGCGTGTATAGTTCCGACTGTGTTAAAGACATTGCGTAAACTAACGCGTTCTCTGAGGTTCCGCATTTATTACTACTGCGAGCCGTGTGTGGCGAATAAGAAGCAAAAGGTAATAATATTTTACCTGTTTGATACAAGAGACTGTACAGCATCTTTTTATATTTAACAATATAATTTATTTCACTCTATTTGTACTATTTTTTTGACATAGTTACTGGGCGGCAAGTTAGACAGTAACGTTTACACATCCTCGGAAGGTGGTGACGGTCCGGATAGTGGTGTACCCGAAGCAAACTATCAAGCATATCAATCGGCAGTGCGTAGAGATTAATTTCAATTTCTCGTCAAGTATATCTCACTCTCGAGCTCTTTTTTTATTGCATAATATTCTTTTTAGGGGACCAGCGATAGGAGTCAGAGTGTCAGCGAAAATGTTGACGATTCTGTCCTACAATTGCAGCAGATGCTTCTGCCGGTTTATTGTATAGAATCCTTGAAGCACGTTCTCACCCAATTAAGCATTCCTATCGATTCCATATTTCCTCTACGAAACATCAAATACGTCACAGATCTGACGCACGAATTAGTGCAGCTGTTGACAATTTGTGTAATGCCGAATATCTGGCTCTGCAACGACGGTATGGCAACGAAGATAAACGATGACCTGAAAGCTCTGTTGAATTTAATGGGGGAAGTGATGGAATACTTTGGAAGCTGTAGCAATGTAGATTACTTGAGGATAACGTACTTGTACCTTACTACCATTATTACGAGGTTGTTGAGCAGTATCGTGCCATTAGAGCTGGCGGACGCTGTCATACCGAATGCTTTGAAGGCATCGATAACAAGTGCTGTAATGGACGCACCGATATATCTATTGTACCCAGCGTTGCACTCTATACTTTTAGAATATGCTCGCGTAAGTGATACAACTCTTTTCTTTTTTTTTCTCTTCGATGTCGCCAATTATCCATCGCTAATACAATCTTCTTCATTTACAGCAATTTCAAGGTGCTAATCAGACAGCATTGATAAAACTATTCGACGAGACCAGAGCCGTTGCAAAGTCCATGCAGTCAGCTATCTGTGTGTTAAAAAATTTATCGGAGCAATCGCCTTCGGAAACTTTGAGAATGTTACACGCATCCAAATTGAGCTTATCGTACCATAAGAACTTAACTGTCGTTAAAATGGCTGTAAAATTTTTACAAGATAATCCGAGGTATTCTTTCAATGATGAGGATCGTGCACTAGCAACGAAACTGACATTGAACCTATTAGCAAACGCAGACGTGGACGTCCGATATACCACATATGTCGAATGCTACACCCTGGTCAAGAATATTCTAGGAGTAGAATACAATAAACTGTCGTGGGAAAATCTGACGTTCCTGCTTGAACCAAGTGTCTTGACAGAAATTATTTCTTATGGCGCAACTAGCGAGGATAGCAGAGTAATAAACAAATTGGTTTAATCACATTCTATGTGGCCACTTGCTGCAAAATTATAGTGCAGTTTTAGATTTTACAATTTAATTTAATTTCAATTTAACAGATAAACGAGATGTCGAGAGACATATTAGTATTTATACTGAAAGGAAAGATACAAATGGGCGAAACTGGATGGTTGAGAGCTTTGGAAGCTCTCGTTCCCGTACTGTACCTTTTGCAGTGTCATGCTGATACACATACACCCTTGGGACAATGTATAACTAAAATGTTTGATCCCGATATTTCCAACAATATACAGTTGCCTTTTCTCGAGGTAATGTAACTTGATTGCAGACATCTCTTCGTGGTTATTTGTTATGTACTACATAACTCGCACTTTCAGGTGATAAAGGGCAATTTAAGATTTCTCTATTCACCAGATAGCGATATCCGGGAAGAAGCGTTATGTCGGTTAATCTGGCTCCTTGGGAAGGAAAAGGATTCTGTCCAGAAATTGCCACGTTTGTCGTCTTTACACGGCTTGCCTCTTAGCTCACTCTGCATATTTGAACGTAAAAACTTCGTTAAGCGATCAGAAGGCAATTATCAGGTTACATATTTGCATTCAGAATATTTAAGAACCTCTTATAGTCTTGACTAATTATTTGGCAGAGAATCGTCCTTCGTGTATTTTAAATTATTAAGATTAATAAATTAAAGTTAAAAGTAAAGTGCTATTTTAGAAATGTACATAATGTATATACCATTTTCGACACAATTCACAAAAATATCTTGTTTGCAGAGGAGCAATATGTTATCTGTGCTGGAAATGTTGACCGAACCAAATGTCGATCCGAAAATTCGAAAATCTGCATTAGTACAAATTAGCGTGATGCTTTCCGACACTTCGTTGCATAAATTGTTCATTAATCAAGGTGGACTGCCCTTGATTTTGGATATTTTCAATAAAGCTCTGGTAAGTTACCATATACTTGATAAAAAGGAATATTACATATATGTTTCTTATCTGATTTATATTAAATATTTTTAGGTAGAGAAGGATTATGTAAATTATCCAGATTCTGTAATACCGATAATCAGCATATTAAAGTTACTCGCATTTTTTGAATGCACCATACGACACGAGTTATCTCTCAGCTCTAATGTTCTTTTTAGTATCGTAAGAAGTACGTATATTTTATCATAATTTTTTAAATTCGTGTATGTGTTTTTCAAAATTTAATTGAAACATCTAGTTTTACTGATATTTTGATGTTATAATTTATAAATGTATTGCTAATTGCATAAAATCTCGTTTTAGGTCTCTTTTTGTTTCCAAACAACGAATGTATAAAATCTGATGGCGCGCAACTATTATGCTTACTACTCTACAGCGAATATATCATAAGAGTTAACGAAAAAGATGTGGAAAACAACATTGCGTCACATATCTCGTTGCCATATATTGTGACAAACATGAAATTACCGTTTGTGTGCAGATCTCATTGGAAAACGAGTATACACAGGCGATCTGACATATCATGTAAGTAATAGTAATTAAAAAATGTTTCTGGAAGAGGCTATACAACTGATCCTGTACGATTTCGAGTTACAGAATTAACGAAAAGTTCCTTATTTTATAATTTGTAGTAATTCATGGCAGCAATCCAATAGTTTTAACGTTCATTAGGCAGTATTGGACCTGGGAATCGAACGGTGGCGTAAACGTGTTGTGGAAATGCTTAAATGACTTGAAGGATTCTGAAATTGCGCAAAAATTGATTATTCTAGAAAAGGACCTTCTTTCTTTACAATGCAGTTTTCCACAGTATTGTTGTCAACAGCAACTCTACAACATTCAAAATTCTACTATGCACTATAACGTTATATGCGCGCTGGATTACCTCACAATGTAAGTCATTGTTAAGTTATTAAGTAGCTAATAATTTTTTTATTATTACTATTTATTTTAACATATCAACCTTAAGCGCATACCAAACACATGTGACAGCATATTGTCTGTTATCTGCTATAATTATTTTATTTCTCAGGTATCTGAAATTTTACAAAGTGCTGCAACGTAACGATGAAAAGGATATCGAGTCACTGCCATGGGAACAAACGTTCGAGCGATTTTTATTATCACATCCCACGAGTAAAGAGGACTGCGACTTATTCGTGGACGTTCTAATCTTTTTACAATTGTACTTAAATATTGCAAAGAAGGGTAAGAGATGACTCGGATAGCAAATTCCGAGAGTATACTTGTTTTTCTCAAATACGAAATATATTAAGGTCCCTTCCCGTTTCTCAGGAAAATGTTCGTGGATTAGTAGGATTATGAAAAACATGACGAGATTGTTGGCAGATTTATTTAAAAACTTAGAAGTTGACAATCAGAATGTACATCAATCTATATTGAAATTGGTACGAACGTGTTCAGCGATCGAAAAAATGCAGAAATCTAACGACGAACCTAAGAACACTTGGATTCGATTTGTGGAGTTCGTTGTTTCAACGTTATGTTTCGGAGATCAACAGCATTTCTACAATCTCGGTATTAATATTTGTTAAATGTATTTAAATATTTTTTAACGATATCTAATGATATTTAATGATACCAATCTTTATTTTAGAATATTTATTTCGTAAAGTTTTATACTGTAAATGTCCTTCCTTTTCTTTTTTAGCATATCTCGATTGGTTGTTGACGTGTTTGACGTATCTGATCGGGCAATGCGAATGGGGAAAGCATAAGAATCTGCTGTTGTCTCTTTGCAACACACTTATCGAACCTATTGTGTCCTTTCATGGTGCTGGTACTGTTAGTTTTATGGGTTTATCGATAACAAGAAACTCGATAATATGTCTTAATCACTTGTTGCATCAAATGCAAATCAATTTTAATAAAAGTGTGAGTATCTCTAATTAAATAGCGTTTTAAGAACAATATGTACGAATTATTATTATTGCAAATTAATGGATCAATTTCATAATTTGGATTTTGTATTAATTGTTGATCCCAACTCAAGCGAATAATATAATTGTCGTATTGTTTTAGTCGTGGATAGTATTTTGGTGCGAGGAGGACCGCTCGTTAAATTGGCTACCAATGTTGTGGCAAAATAGAGATCCTTTGGTTCGCGCTTCGGCTTTACAATTATTGGCAGGTCTGATGAACACAGTTCATACTGCGTCGCAGCTCTTCAACGCAATCGCCATGGCACCGAGCGATTTGTGTCACACGTTGCTCCAGTGCATCACGAGCGGAGACGAATCTTGTTTAGTGAGAGAACAAGCGTGTATCGCGTTTTGCAACATGCTCAAAAACTGCAACTTTATGACTGTTCAATGTGTAAGTGCGAAAGCACGATATGTCATTAGAGCGAAAACGTCGAGAAAGCTCAGTCTTAAAATATTTTAAAAATATTTTAATTAATACAATGTTATGTAAAACATACCCGTATTTTTTTTACATTTCTAAATTGCTGAAATACACCCCAAAGTTAAGCAACGTACATACTTTAAGAAATAATCTTTTCGCACAGGATGATTCTTTACAACCTCAAGCTGTTCTGATGCATGTCGAGCAATGCAATATCTATCATGAGATCAGCGTTTTGTGTTCCAATATCTATACGTCGACTACTTTAGATGCGGAACAGTCAGAATCTCAAGGAAACGACAGCAAAGCAACCATCGTACAAAGTTTGCAATCTAGTTGCATTTCATTGGTACCGCGCACCGTATCGCACTTGTACAATTGTCAGGATGAATTACAACTTTGTAATTATAACATTTAACTAATTATTTAACTAAATTATATCATTTAACTACTATAACCTTTTATTTTATACAATTAGGTTTATATTTAAATCTTTGTTTCTCTCACAGTTTCCGGCAGAGTTTCGGAAATAACAGATGTGGACAATCCTTTGCAGTCAATAGCAACGCCTTCGCTTATTACAGCTGCTTGTAACTTGTTGAACAATTTAATATTCATCGGACAACACGAGGTGGTTCGGCAAGTCTATGAATATTCCATCGACAAGTATTTATTCGGGTACGTATATAGAAGATCGCTAGATTATTTTCCTTCACTTACATCATCTCATTTGATCTCTCATTTTAAAGGTGTCTGACCGAGATCCCGAAGGATATCAGAAGCAGGAAGAGCCTGAGTCATTATTCTGACACACTGGAAATGTACATCTCCATCTGTACAGTCTTAACAAATTGCATCGCGCATAGCAACGAGTATGCAGCCGTCGTACTTTTTTCGGCAGACTCGCTTTATATTCTATTTTGTTTCTTAAATATCGACTTATACCGTATGTACTTTAACATTTATTCAACGCAAATCTATAATCGAATTTTTAAACAATTATTTCGTATCTTTAATTCGTACGTTAATTTCTTTTAACTTAGAGTCTACTGAATCGCGCCTGATATATCTGCGCAACAGACTTTGGACGGAGATCTATAACTTCGTGGCAGTGCTCACGTTAACGGAGGATCAACATTTCGAAGCCATTCAGAGCGCGTTAGAATTATGCGGGCCTGAAACGGTCATGGCTTCCGTTTGTTTCGCGATAAAAGACTCTATGACAGATCTGAGAATGAGCGCCATTAGTTTCTTAGCTTTCCTGCTGTCCCACGAGATTCAGAGAGATTCCCTGGGAAGAAGTGACACCTCTTTATTGCAAACCGTGCTCGACACTAATGTGGCACACGTCTCGATTGAGAGCAAGGACGGCAGTTTGCGAGACGTCATATCGAACGTTAACAAATTGTCTATAAGAAACGCGAACGTGCATTCCAGAAAATCAAACGAAAGCGAAAGGGATTTGCTTACGAAAGACGACCAGCTACCGAATCAGGGACAAACTACTATAGGAGGCGAATTATGTGGACTATTACTGCATCTTTTCATCGCTCACAGTTACGCGAAATCCAAAAAGAGCAGTAAACAATCGCAGGACAAAGATCTTATCGTAGGCGCCCTTGCTAATCTACTGTGCGTGTCAAAGAAGGCAAAGCAAACGGCGCTACGGGGCAGTCTTCCCGAGACCGCGTTGATGATCTTAAAAGAATTGTACGTCAAGCTGAATCTTCAACCGTTTGAACTTTACAAAAAGCAAGCGGAGAAAAAGGCAGGAAAAGACTTTAATCATGAAATTTCGACCATAATTTCCTGCACGAATTTGTAATCTGTTTTTCTTTTGTTGCATAGACTCATCCTTTGTTGCACGATGTGAATTGTACCTTCATACTACTGATAAACTTCATGTACGGAGACGTGCGTGTCAAGGAAAGTCTGACGAAGAAGGGCTTGGCGGACGTGGTGCACAAGTTGTGGGCTTGGATAGCGTTGAATAAAACGGTGTCGACGACTGCTTTAAAATTGCTGGCGACATTCACAACAAAGTGTAATGCTGGTAAGATTACGTTGAAAAGCGTAACATTCAGTTACTATTTACAAGAATCGATATGCAAAGATGTACAATTTCTCAAGTTTGGAACAATATGCAATCCTTCTAAATTAATTGCATTTTAATTTTACCGTATTTTTAGCCGCCCAGTCCTTAACATTAACGACGATATTACCGGGGAGTGGATTGAGGAAAACGCCAAATACGCTTGCGTTGATACACGTTGTCATACAAGTAACATGCAAAGAGATCGAGAGAGCCGGCCAAATTTTCGATAATCACAAGATGCACTTTGCCTTTCACATTCTGCGAAATGCGGTGCACGTTCACGAGTGTAGAGTCTGCATTTCGAAGGTAATTAAATCCTCTCCTCATTATTACAGAATGGAAGTAATGAGACTTGATAGTACAAAGCGTATGCTATTTTCCAACTGATTAATTAACTACGAATTAATTGTTTATTTTGCAGAGTAATCTTCTTCAGCTTTTCACAAAGATTCATCCCACCATTACTAAAAGGATAAAGCCGTGGCCGTTGGTGGAGATATATTGTCTGGAATTTTTAATAGATTTTACTTATTACGAGGAAGGACAGTTATGCGTACCAAAGGTAAGATAGAAACGTGTATCACGGTTACTCGCGATAATTGTATGGTAATATTTTTAGGCCACTGATGCTCTGGACGTTTTGATGCACTTGGCCAAATGTTCTTCGTCATCGAGCAAAGTTCTCGCAATATCGATATTGCGCAATTTAGCGTTCAACGTAACAAACAGGCCTCGGCTTCTTAGTTCAGGTAAATAAACGAGTGCAAACCTAGGAAAGTTGCAGTAACTTATTAATGTATCGTGTATAAATTTTAAGAAGGATGCGGTAATTTATATTTACATCACAAATCGTACTGAACGTTTGCTATTTTTCAGTGGATTTTATCAATCTGCTGCACGACGTCTTCAAGAATGGATCGCCGTGCGAGATCAATCTAGTTGGATCCATGCTGTGGTCTCTGATCAGCAACAACCAAAAGGGAAAGCTTATCGCGCGAAGCGCCGGGTTCTCGCAAAGCATTCGGGAGGCCCTCGGCAGATTTACGTTGTCGAGTATCGACGCCAGTAAACAGGAGCGAGAACTAGTCAGGGTTCTGCAATACGTGCTCACCATTCTCAGTCCGGTCGAAGTGAAGAACAGTGGCGTGCAACCTAGTTGATACCTCGACGAATGACCAAATGTTGTACATACTTATTTCCGAACAACGTTAGCTTGTAAAATAATTCAATTATATTTTTTATATATGGAATATTGTATAGTTACATTGGAGTGTGCGTTTTTAAATGCTGCGCTAATGCAAATTGTCAGTGTAGATACACACATGTTTTTGGATAAATATTTAACGTCATTATATTGCTAATGAAGTTTAATTGGATTATTCAGTGGAAACGCAGCCTAACGAGGGCCTCACCTAGTGCAGCCTAGCGGTCATCGAACGTCAGCTTTAATGGAAATAATAGATACCCGCTAGAAATAAGATAATCCGCCTCCGTTGTCGAGTTTTGGGCCGGTATTCATAGTCAGATATTATATTCAAGACAGTCTGAAGATCATCTTTAGATACTCCGTAGTCAATGCAATGCTCCATACAGCATCTTTCGATAAATTCAAGACGGTCTTGAATATAAGATCTGACCATGAATACCGGACTTTAAGTACAAGACCTCTTGCATATGTTTATAGACCTATGCAAGTTTCTCTGGATAGATTCTCGTTCTTTTCTCCACTCCAGATATTCGCTGCCAGGAGTCTTAGCGTAACATTTTAGTGACATTTATAAAATATGCGATATTTTTCAAGAATAAGACCCCAATCCTGGAAATAGACAATATCGCTCGCTCGCGATATTGTCAGTTCTCTCGACGGGGTTGCTCTTCTTCGGGAAGGTATAAAATTTACGTTGGTCCATAGGCGATTCCTTTTGAGCGGTTACAGGCGTTTCGTTCTGGCTTGAACACTGATTGGCCGTAAATGCCGTCTTCTTGTACGTGTGGTATTTGTTGGTCGGAAAAACGTCGGTCTCATCCTTGTTGCAGGCCACGCGAATGTTCTTTCTTGTGTCTCTCACGCCGGGATGATCGCTAGGGATAAGATTGTACGTGGAGTCCAGCTTGCGCTCGCTGCTCTGATGAATCTCCGCCAGGAGTTCCCGCCTCAACGACGCGGGATACCACAGTTGGATGCGGTTGATCCGGAGGCTTCGTGACGAGTTTCGGCGTTGTACTCGGCATGTTTGGATTCTTCGGCGTGGATTGGTTACACATAGGCACCTAAAAAGATACATCTAGGGCGTTCGACTTCGCGTGTACCTCGCGCGTGAGAAACTCAACGGGATTTCGTCTCGTTCGGCAGAACGTTACATTCAAGTCGACGGTAATATTCTGCCGGACGAGATTTCAATCCATTGCGAGCTTACGCGCGAGGTACACGCGAAGGCTAACGCCCTAGATGTATCTTTCAAGGTGCCTATGACAGGACTCAGCACGTGCTCCGACAGCAGTGGTTCTAACTCGTGCGCCAAGCGAACGACGAATGCCGAGCATTTATAAATTTGGGCGAGCCCGAGTTCAGCGATCTGTTGATGAACGTATCACAAGCCGTCCGTTCTGTGTACATCCATTATCGCATCTATAATTAATACCACTTTATTGTTTCCCCTTAGGGTTACAGGGCGTTTTTGAAGGAACGTGCCCAAACGTTTAACTTTTAACACCGCTCTCTATATCCACTTTGCTATGTGGCGATCGAACGTGAAACCCAACAATTGTTTTGTTTGGTTTTGAACCCGGAACTTCGGATTACCAGACCAGCGCACGATCCTCTGCGCCACGATCACCGCTGATTATCGCATCTATAAACAAGTCTATGTATATTTAGTAAAAACGGTAATACTGAAGGAGAGCCTCTCTCACTCCCCGTTTGTGATGAAAATTCACAGGATCGTGTATTTTGGTCTGTAAAACACGAATCTGCAAGTTAAAATCGTCGCTTGGCAAAAATTAAATGTAAAGAAAAGATTATTTACTAAAAGCATCGAGGTATATAACTTATTTTTGCATTTTTTCCAAGTGCTTTATTCTTTTCAAGGCCTGAAAATAATTTACATTCCGTGACGCTATGGACAGAGAGAAACCTGAGAGCGGCCACGCCGGCGTTTTACTTGATATCCCTCAGGTATTCCTGCATGTTCATGGTCCCACCTGTTGCCAAACACTCTTTGTAGAAAGAACACAAATCAGTTTTAATGTCTATTACAGGACAAGTGTTATGCTCAATGAGAGAATTCCTAGAGAACTGCTGCAGTCTTTAAATTAGCTAAACATTTCAAAGGGGACAATTGTTGACTCCTAAAAGAATCATTGAAGTCCAGAGCTCGAAATGAGGTTATCCCCCGCGGAGGCCCCCGAGAGATTTCGTAATTGTTGCGCACTAAGGCGATCGATCTCGCTCGAAGCTGGCCCGCACTCGAGACGACCGTCCTCGGCGGCGGAAGAATTGATTGTCGAATTCCGGCCTGAGAATCGAATTGCGCAGGTAGACCTTCGGCGAGTCGCGTCCGTACAAAATATTTCTCAGATCCCGCCGTACATTTGCGTTCCGGGCGCATCGCACGTTTATTATACGCAAATCGCGATGAAGTGCACGAAACACTCGTCGCGCATGGGCCCGTCCTAGGAGCGACTCCGATCAAGTGCAGGTTCATCAGCTGAAGAGTTTATCAGCTGATACGGCGGTTTGCACTTTGCACCCGTTTTATCGTATGTCACCGTGTTTTTTTCGCGTGGTTCTCATGACTCATCGTTGAAATTTTGCCTTCTCCAGGACCAAGTCGAGGACGGGCGGCGATTGACGCGTAAAAAATGTCGCTCTCCAAGCCAACCAGTCTCGCGTACAGCCTCATCGGCGCGTACCTAGAACGGCTCTACAGCAGCCCTGTGAGGACGAAAGCTATAACGAGGTAACCGACGCGGCGGGATCCCGCCGCGATTATGTCCACGGAGGTATACGTGACTAAGCATGCGTTATGTCACAAAGAGCAAACGTAACGACAATGTAATTCACGCGATTAAACGTAGTGGACATGATTAAATAGAAACGGTCATTCTCCCTTGGAGAATGCTGGGCGGACGTCTCACCAATTTGACCACTTGCTCTGCAAACGGACACCTGCTTAGCGCTAAATCACCAAGTAAAGACTGTCAGTATAGTCTTGTTTAATAGGCAGACGTTAGAAGAGTTCAGGTACAAGTTAAATTCTGGCTAGTGAATCGCTTCTAATTAAATTACAGCCAGTTCTGGCCGAATACGAAATTACTTGTGTGATAATTAAATATTTGTATATACACGTATGCTAAAAAATATCTTAAACGCGTGTATCCAACAAGGATAGATGCAACTTGCAAGGTGCCAAGCAACAGAATCTATCGGTGAAGGGATACGGTGGCATAGTTGACTGAAAACCGAACGGAATCTGCCATCGAAGCCATTTGAATGATATGTTCCGTTGAAATAGTTGCGAAATGACATATTTCGCTCGGTTTTTGCTGCATCAATCTATCACACCTTGTTTGTCGTCGACACAACAAGTTTAATGTGAATCCGGCAAACTGCCACTAATATTTTGCTAGACATGCATTTATGTAAAATGTTCCAATGTTTACAAGCCAGGCTTGTACGTTCGACGTTGAACTGGGTGACAGAAACGTGAAAATTGTCATTGTTTTCAGTTGCATTATCGCAGCCCTTGGAAATGTGGCGTCTCAGAAACTGTCTGGCGCCAAGCAGCTTAACGAGGACAGTGTCCTGGCCTTCGCTCTATTCGGGTAAGCCGCAGACTGCTGTTTTCACCGCTAACGAAGCCAGAATTCACGCACGAAATGTTTGTTGCAGCCTGCTATTCGGAGGACCGGTACCCCATTACTTTTACACATACGTACGATTGTTCGTGAAGCAACCTCTGGGGATACTTCTGATAGAGAGACTTATCTACACGCCGTGTTTCCAGGCGCTCGCGCTCTACCTGCTCGCCATCTTCGAGGTACGAAGATCGTGGACTTACCAATAAAAGAGATAAAAATGTATTAGTGCGATAAACCAAGCAGTTATTTTGACAAACGATATTAGAAACTAATACCTGTTTGTTACACAAGACTATACTGACGGTCTTCACTTTGTAATTTAGTGCTGAATAGAAGTTTGTTTGCAGGGCAAGTCCCATAACGTGGCGTGTGTTCAGATGCAAAGATTATATTTACCGACGTTGATGGCTAATCTCAAGTATCTAACGCTGTTCCATTATATCAATATAAAATATGTTCCACCAATGGTAACGTAATATGTTTATTATGCTATTTGTCTCACTGCCCAGATAACATGCATGTCTAAAAAACATCTTTAAGATGTCTTTTAGACATACACGTCTAAAAGATATCTTAAAGACGTCTTAAAGAAGTCTTGAAGATGTCTTTTAGACAAGCATGTTATCTGGATATTCCTTTATTTTCAGAGGAGTTCTCTCTCCCTTTCAATTTGTAGACAAAAAATTCTCCCTTGTTTTGGATTGAATTTTCTTCTAAATTTTTTATACCACTCCTTCTGATATTGAAATTGTTTCTAGACAATATTATTTACTGCAAGCAGTCCATGTTTTATTAATTTCTTTTTCTTTCAGTTGAGGGTCTTGATGCTGAACCTCATCGGCTTCGCATGGGTTATCTATTTTGCCAATAAGAGAGCAAAAATTTCAAAAGAGAAGTAGAAGAATACGATAATCTGTTTGTAATCATTGTTATGGACACTTTTTGTAACTAATATGCAATAATATTCTACTTCGTATGCGTGCTAGATGACGCTTTGTGACTATTTCACAAAGCAAGAGCGAGAAGATTGTATAAATAACGTGCAATGAATTTATGCTAACAACACTTGCTTGTACAAAGTGAAATAACATGTTAATAATGCATTCCATCGTTATGACTTGTTAATGTTGGTCAAGAAATGTACAAAACATACTGACGTATTGTAATACATATTGGAATGGTGCTGAATATAAATATATTTTAATAAATACTAAAATATAAATAAGAATGTCGAAGATTTACGTGCGAACCCGCGTTTTCTTTATTTATTTTTATATCGTTCTTACGTAACTATTCTTTGTTAGTTATATCATCATTTTCTTTTCCGATACTGCACTTATCTTTCCGATGAGCTTATTGAATACCGGACGTTTGTTCTTATTTTTATTTATTTTTAATTTTCTATATCAAAGTCTAAGTGTATCAACCGTAATCATTTCCGTATTCGATCATTTTACGATAATATTCGTCTCGAAATATGGAGTAGTTTTCAGAAACAAAATGTGCCGTGTGTTTAAGGTTTTCGATTTAATCACACAACAACAATACAGAGTATATTACAGATATAATATCCGAATTTTCTTTCACTTTAACGAGACAGTAACATTCGATGGCTGTAAATCATAAGCAGATACAGATATCAGGTTTGGGTGTCGCGATGAGTTTCTCTCGATGATGAGCCGATGAAAAGATGAACGCTTTCTCTCATTCTACTCTTCGAAAGTTACTCGAACTTTAAAAGTGATTTCCTCGCGCGTAATTTCTGAAGAATTTATTATCTTGTAGACGTTTTAAGTGATCAGGGTAACAACGGCGTACGAAAGGTATTATTTCCGAGTTCACCCTTTTAACATTCCCATAATTTCGCTGTATATTCGAGTGTATATATAATATATTATATTATACGCGCGGAAACGCGTGAATCTCAGGAAGGGGGCAATCACAATCATTGCACTGGAAAAATTGTAAAATGTATCTGAACTACATTAATGTGGAGCTCCAACAGCGTTGATCGAGCAGTCATTGCGTATGAAATGTAATTTTCGAATATACGATAGTAATAAAAAAAGAAAAGAGTTTAAAATCTTCGTTCTTCATATCTTTGGGAATAAGAAATCAGAATTCTTAATCTCAACCGCGTACAGAATTTAAAAGGATGGATAGGATGAATATTTTTAGATATGCTGAACATTAAATATACGTTTCGTACGCAACGATTTGACATTAGGGGTCGGAGAACTCCTAGTTAGAAAGAAATCTGTCGTTACGAGTACGGGAGCTAGCGCTACGTAATTTCTCTGTCAAGTTGTAAAACAACATGGACTTTCCAAATACGAGCCTTCTTTAATCCTATACATATATCTTCGAGGCTTAACTTCGAGTAGCGCATTGAGACTAACATTCTAATTATGTCTTTTTGGTACGTCGCTGCCTGGCCTAGTTTGGGGCCCTCGCGAGAAATAATCTTCCTGTGACTAGAGTATTTTTATCAAGTTGCGAATATTGCATGTAAAAGAACCGCAGTGTTCTTTACACAGTCGCTAAAACTAAGACTGTTTTATCAAATAAATAAATACGTTATATATAATATAAATAATAAATTTAAAAATCACTAAATTTTGCCTATATGTAATATAATGTACATGTAAATAGTTTAAAGAGGATTTAAACTATTCTAAATGCAGAATTTTATAAAAAAAATATCTATGTACAAAAGAACAAATTAATAACATTGCACTAAAAAGTCATGAATATGTAAATTGAATCCGTAAGATCCGTAGATGAATCTAAGGAGTGATACAGCGTGATTTGGAAAGCAATTGCGCAAATAAACGCCTAGACTACTACAATAAGACTATTACAGTGAACACGAACGAAGGTTGCTTAATTAGCTTTTTCCTTTTCCATTATTGCTTACGTAAGAATTGGCAAAGGAAGATTTGAGAAACGTAAAGATGATTTAACGAAAATTCACAATAGAAATTTACAATTTTAAAGATAGAAGTAGATGAACGTTTTACAAAACCCTCGTGTTTTGCAGAGTGAGAAAGAAAGTTTTCGTATCTGTTATTAAAATATCCGCTTTAATTGTCTTGTACGCTTCTTTCATTCAAATATTCCTTTTAAATGAAATAATCTCTTCTAGGAGTTATAGAGAAATGAAGTTACTGCACCATGTTAATATGAGTCATTTGACTAGAGAAAGAGATAGAGTATAATACATTAAAATCTACATTGATATCCATTTTTCTTCACGATAATCTTCTAGTATCAACAATAATCGCAAAATTGCACTGTAAGTTCGAAGAAAAATTCAAAATAAATATAAAATTGATATTGTAACATCTTTTCTGACAAGATTATTGAAATCGGGGATATACCAACCGATAAAAATTTTCGGTTTTTTTAATATAAATTTTAAATGGTATCTTGTTAAATTATCCAAAAAAACACGTACTCAGATTCATAACTATGCACTATGTTCAGAATGGCACACCCACTCGAAATTCATTTTAATTAAATTGAATTAAATAAATACTGCCTAAATTAATTTAATAAATTAATAATAATATATTATTAATTCTAGTATCAACAGCTGCTTTTGCATCTCTAGATCATTCTGATTGTAAATCGTTACCTTAAATTCATAAAATTAATATAAACAATCTCTTTTCCTACAAACGTAAAAGTATCTGAAAGTTGACTCAGTCTTTCAAAGTTCTTTAGACTGTTGTCGTTTGAATTAATTGATATCGTGTACAATTTATATACAGGGTATCTTGAAATTAACTGTAAGTTAGGACATAGCATTACTTCTCGTGAAATTCGTCGAGTGAACAGCACGAAAAGCCATTAGATTCGAAATTATTGCTAACAAAGATCGATTTTCTTAGTTTCGCAAGAGATAACTTAGCGTGCCTATTTACCTTGGAATACCACGTGCAATCTCTCTCCTTTCGAAAAACTTAACAGGCATTATTAAACCTCCTTTCTGGAACATTCTTCAACTCTCCATGTGATCTGAATTTTCATTTTTAAATTAATATTTACAACTATATAATTCTCTAAATTAATATAGTTTTGAATAAATTTGTTTAAATTAATATCTCGGGGATTAGCGGGATACGGTGGTTTCCTTCGGGTTGTATCGAGCTACGTCGTTTCGAGTCTAGTGTACGAAGAAGGAACGTCGATTTCTGTTTGGAAATTCATATCTTTCTCAACGCGTGTAAGACGGACTACGACTCGCGGTACAGCTGGATCGATGACTCGAAACGGACCAGTTGCTGTGCCTGCTGCTCTCGGAACTACTCGGCGACGAGGGTGGTGTCGGTGTTGGTCGGTGATACGGGATCGGACGTTTCCTCGCGCTAAAACGAATCCCCGTTAGTATAACACAGCACCTTCGTGATGAAGAACACATGTTATTTACAATTGTTAATTTTGAAAGCGCGAGAGATGATAAAATATTCATCATTCTCTTGTTCTGCTTATTAGCAAAGATTGAGTTAATTATGAATAACAATATTAAAAATTAGGGATAACAATGACAGTAATTATCAATGATGTTAATAATAAAGATATAAAACAGTTATTATTATTCGTTAGACATCTCAGACTAATAATATAAATTAGTTCTAAATAGTGATAATTAATAATTAGACATTTAGTTAACAATAATGATTACCAATAGTTGACAATCCTTGATAATCTTACTCGTTAGCATGTAATCTACTGCATCGATTAATTTATATTCCGATAAGAAAAGTTCGCTTATCATTGTAAAAATTAAAACAGATAGCTGAATACACACGCAACAAAAATAAATAAGCAAGCTGCAGAGAAACGAGAACCGTGCAAAATAAAAATGTGACAACTCACCTGTCTGCGAAATGTTTCTCTGGAGAATGCAGTGGCGCGAGAAACACTCAGAAACCGCAAAAATATTAAACTAAGAAAATTATAATTAAGAAATTATAAACCGAGGAAAAAAATTCGCTTTTGCCGGAA
This sequence comes from Vollenhovia emeryi, assembly GCF_000949405.1. Lineage (NCBI taxonomy): Eukaryota > Metazoa > Arthropoda > Insecta > Hymenoptera > Formicidae > Vollenhovia > Vollenhovia emeryi. The sequence continues at coordinate 1,101,630 of NW_011967213.1, read as the reverse complement.
AATATTTTTTATTCAGCAATTGACAATAAAATAAAAAGGTATCTTCTACTGCATGTGTAAGACAACAATTTCATTTACAATATTTATAAAGGAAAACATACACGCATGCTATATCTACATGATGTTCGTGGGGCAATTATACAAGTGATTTGATTAGAAAAAAAAGAAAGAGGGAGGAAGAAAAAAGAGATTACATAAATGAAAAATCTAAACATACGAAATAAAAGATAAACGCTAAGTTATTCTAAGAGCGAGATTATTGACAATTACGACTGCTAGTAACATTTGGTCATAGTTTACATGAAACTTTCCTGCTTCCGTCATTACACTTGTTACATTTGAATGAACTCTCGATTACATAGTTATATTGTAATTAACCGTCATATATACTACATACGCCTCTTAACTAGAGCTCCCTAGTACACGTGTAATTCGTGTATTTAACTTATCCGTGTTTTAACCCGTGTACGAATTTAAAGAATCTTCATTTACGTGAATCCGTGAACACGTGAATGTGACACGTGTTCACGAATACCCGTGAACGTGACACATGTACACGAATATTCGTGTATGTGACATGTGTAAACGTGTAGCCGTGATGGTGAGGTACACGTGAATGAAGGTACCTTAAATCCTTGTACACGGATTACGTGTATACGTGAATCTTAAAACACGTGCAATCGAAAACTCTACACTACAACACCTTGACTGTCAAACGTTGATCGAGATATTTTTATTCGCCAGATATAAAAACCATTGAATGATGTTCATTAGTTATTTAGAAGTTAGAAATAATATTAATCAGTACATCCATTCAATACAGAATTAAATTCTATTATAAAGTCTGTGATACCGAGATAATCACGTTGCTTTACCCCTAAGCAATACAAATGAAAGATACTACATTAATTAATACAAAGGCTATTAATTCCGGGCGATCAACGTGTTAATTGCAAGTCTCTAAACTTCTTAAAAGGAAAATTCAATAAGTCTATATATATATATCAGACTTTTATTGCTATATATATAAATATATATATATATATATGCTGTGCGAAGCCATAACTCTATCTTCTATGCCTGTCCTTTGATCTGTCCCTGTAGGACATAATAAATACAATATTAGCACACCGAAAATCGAGATCCTTAATCGTGTTGGCAAACATTATCCGTCTTTCGCGGAAAAGTCTCTTCAATATTTATTTTTACTGCAAACGTTGAACAGTTCTTCATAAAAATTATCTCTTAAGTATTTCTTTTCTTTTTTTAAATAGTGATACGATATATACATAATAACAAAACTCTAATAACAAAAGAAATGTGAACTAAACAAAAGTGTAACTAATAAGAGTGTCAAATTGAAGTCTACAATTACGGTGGTCAACTCGAGGAGCTCAGCGCGCGCGCGCGCGCGCATACAGAGTGCATGGTAAATATATATATGTATACATAAACTACCATGATAATGCAGCGCACATAGTCTCGCGATACCTACCTTGTGATACGCCGTCTGTCCAAGAAGCTGGGTGAACCGTGACGCCGAGGTATCGACGGTGAGCGTGATCTACTGGAGGCAGAGCTGCTGGAGCTGGAGCGGGAGGATCGACTGGAGACGCTGCTCGACGATCTGGATGAACTGGAAAAGCTTCTACCTCGACTGTGCCTGAAAAGACGTAGAGACATGCAAAGCGGGAAGAGCTGAAGAGGGAGAAGACACGCGTAACGTTTTTGTATGATTTCAATAATTTTACCGGAACTGGTCACGGCAAATTACGAGCTCTTACCTAGCGGAGGAACGTGAGCTGCTTCTACTGTGACTGCGCTTGTCCTTGTCCCTGGATATCCTCGATGCCGATCGCGAGCGACTCTTGGATTTCTTCGACAATGAACGGCTGTGTGATCTCTTCTTCGACAACGACCTACTTCTTGACTTTGACAGAGAAGAGCGACTGCGCGACCTCCTCTTCGACAACGATCGATTCCTGCTTCTAGACCGCGACGCGGACTTCTTGCATCTCGAGGGCGATCTCGACGCGCTTGAGCGTTTTGACTCCACCGAGGAAGATCTCGATCGGGGCGAGCGCTGCTGCTTTGTTCTCGCCTTGGGTGACGACTTCTTCGCTCTAGAGGCCGATCTGGAGGTCGATCGTCGTCCGGGCGATGCCGATGACTTCTTGCCTCGCGAACGGGACCGCGACTTCTTGTCCCCGGACGGCGATCTGGAAGACCTCACTTTGTCCGCGACGGACGGCGATCTTGTGCATGATCTCGATGCCGATCTGGAGTACGATTTGCCTTTCTTCGGCGACCTCGAGCGACGATTCGATCTAGCTAACGAAATGTTCAGCAAAGATGGCGGCGAGTCACTGGGCGAACGCAGTTTCATTATCATATTATCCTCTCGAGATATCGCGGTAGGAGAGGCGTCCTTCTTCGAAGGCGGCGAGTCTCTTTTGCCGGTGGAACTCGGCGATCTTGAAAATTGACTGTTTGGCTTAGCCTTCGTGCCAGGAGATGTGGAATCGATCTTGTCGAACAATGGCTGAGGCAACGGCAGCGGTGGCGGTGACTCGCTTGGCGATCTGATCTTAATCGCCGCCTCCTCTCGGGTGAGAGGTAGAGCCGGCGAGGGCGATCTACTGGACACCGGCGACTGAATAACCGGTAGAGCCTGTACAACTGGTTCCTTTGATTTGGATCTATCTCGAATCGGTACAGTTGAATTCTGTGCAATGGTTTTTGGCGGTTCGTTCGGTAGAGCGATATTTAACACATCTTCTCGCCTCTCGATCTTAATCTTCGTAGGACTGATCACCTTCTTCTCTAGCGTCTCCCGCGCCTTCGCTGCCAGGCCGCTCTGCAGTCGTTTTAACGTGTTCAGTTCTATAATCCTTCTCTCTTCGTCTTCCTCCTGCTGTTGCTGCTTGCTGGGCTCGTCGTCAGCCAGATCGGCCTCATCCTCGCTCGACGATCTCAGACTCACCCTAGGCGCGACCGCTATCTGCTGCATTTTCCTGCTTCTCGACGTCGAGCGCGACTTCGCCTTGTCGCCCTTAGTCTTCTTCTTCTGATCCCGTCGCGGCTTCCGATCCTCCAGAATCTCCTTGTAGCGCTCTGGATATTTTCTAAGTGGCGAATAGCTCAAGGTGGAGCGCGATCGGGACCGCCGGGAGCGCTGCTGTCGCCTCGCCGAGCGCGATCTTCGGCGAGAATCGGTCTCCCTACGTCTCACTGGCGGAGACACGGGTCTCCTGCGAGAGGATCCGTAACGATCATACTTGGAGCGGCTTCTGCTTCTGGACATAGAATGCCTACCGTGCTTTCTGGGTGATCTAGAATATCCTCGTCTTCGTTTAGGAGACGGACTCATACGACGTGACCTCGAGTACCTTCTAGGAGATCTTCCTCCTCCTCCTCCTCCTCCTCCTCCACCTCCTCCACCACCTCCACCTCCTCTATCTCTGTCTCTATCATTTTTTTCGCCTCTATCGCCTCTGCTCCTGGAGGATGATTTGTGTCGCCTGTTTGATGATATAGCAGGACTCCTGTTGTGATTTGCCGGCGATTTGTCCCGCTTCTCTGCCACGTTCTTCTTCGGCGAATCTTTCTTCGTTTTAGTAACAGCTGGTAGCGGCGGAGTCTCATTCCGAGATATGGTTGCTCGAGACAATATCTCTCGCTTCGGTGATCGGATCGATCGAGGAGGAAGTGGTTCTCGCGAGATCACGGTACTCTCGGAAACTTCATTTCTCAACGCCTTGTCCACTAGGATGTTTTTCTCATGTTTCACCGATTTTTTCGGTCTTTCCACGGAGCTGTAAGATAAATCCACATCAAATCAGAAATTAAAGAAGAGAATCAAATAACAATTCAAGCAAGTAAATTACTATTCAAAAATTGTTGATTTCCTACCAAGTGTTTGTAAAATAATAATCGTATGCAGAAATTAAAAAAAAAACAAGGGCAATTGACGTACCTGTCCGTGGAGCTGTCAGATGACTGGCGTTTCCGTTTAGCCGAAGTCTTCTTCTTCTAGAAGGAAATCCAACATGGATCAATATCGTTTATTGACTCCAATTAATAAACATCGATCATGCATTTGTCAAGAGTACAATGAAAAAAAATGCAACAAAAAAGGAACGACGTATTTAAAGAACTTTTCCGGAGTCTGCTCCTTTTGGATTTTCTAATCGCCAGTAAAAATGGATAAAGAAAAATAAGAATATAAAATAATTTATTCTAGAATATAAAATATATTATTTTGCACTTCTGGAAAAGGCTACAACTAGAAGAGAGAATATCTGTGTATATTTGTTTATCACATTGAAACCGTTTGCTATTCATTTTCTTCGAAGAGAGAAATCTTCGAGTAATAACAAATAAAGTGGCCAAATAAATCACTGGTTCTTTAAAGTAGAGATTGAACAAAGAGTTTTACAACCCCTTCCTATAAACATTGTAATGAAACAAGTTTGAAAGCTTTAGTTCATACAGAACTGTAATGGAACAAATGAACATTATGTGATTATTACAAATTAAATCTATGCAAAATGATATAATTATTATGTTACAGTAACCATCAAATTAATTATAATTTTTTTCAGATTAAATTACTTTCAAAGTTAAAATAATATGTATATGATTATAAGAATATAATTTAAAAAGTGTTAACTACGAGGTTTGCTTTTCCAGAACGCACATTAAATTGAAAGATTTCCATGGACACAGAGATTTGAAATCCTATTTGCCCTATTCTTTTAATCCTTCTCTTTATATAATCGCGGCAATTCTCTTTCAAGAATATATTCCAATGGGAATCTTTCATTTCAGCACAAGCAGTCTCCGAGATCGGTCTTCCGTAATTAATGTGTAATAGTGCTCGACATACAACGAGTGAGAAATAGAGAGGCTTTTACACAACAGTAAAATTTGTAAAATTCGAAAGTATACGAATACGTATGAATCCACAAAATTAGAAATTACATTGAGTAGCGGCATATCTGGTACTCACTCAGGGAATGTCTCCTGTCAAATGGCGCTGAATAATTACAAACAATACTGAGATTTATACTTTGAAATAATGAACTGTCGAAAAACTGGAAATCAGATGAAAAATCGTATGTACGCAAAATAACAAGCGAACCGGAGAGGATCAGCAAGGAGAAGAAGGAGACGATCATGCTATCCTTTTCGAGACAAGTGGCAAACTCAAGAGAAGTCAGATAAAACAATAGTGATCACCCTGCGTCAACCGGTTAACAAATTCAGAAGAAACAAACGAGAAACTAGAGACGTTGTCATGCACCTACTTTCACGTGCCGAAGTATATATAAATATATATGTAAAAAGAGAGAAACAGAGACAAAAAGAGAACGGGAACTTATGTTTAACTTTCTTCAAAGCGTCGTGCGTACCTCATGCTTGTCCTTTCCCTCGACTTTGAGCTTTTTCTTTCTCTTTTTCTTCTTCTTCTTTGACTCGGCCTCGGACGAGCTACGCAACGTCCATTCGTTATTTACTTTTACCATGTGATTTACGCATTAATTTTATAATCAATTTTAATCAAATGATCTTACATATCTGTACTAAAATAAGTCAATATTTTCTTTTTTTCGTAAAAAAAACCGAGTTAAATTAGTGAAACGTTGTGCAATAGAATATACTTTTATTTTAACAATATTCTTAATCAACATAAAAAAGTATCGTTATTACAATACGATAGATTTAAATAGATAAATTGACTGTCATTATTACTTGCTGTCATCGGAATCCTCGCTTGAGTCGCTGTCGGACGATGTGGCCTCGGTCTTTCTGTGCTTCCTCTCCTTCTTCTTCTTTTTGGACTTTTCTTTCTTCTTGCCGGACTTGGGGGATTCGGATCTATGAAATCGGAGATTGAACGATCGTTACAAGAGTCACGAGGCGGTCGTATCTTTGTTTTTGTCAAACAATATTTAGTCTTATATAACTCTTGCAGTGGGCGTCTTCCTGTCGACAAGTGCATACCTTTGTGCTGACAATATATAAAGAAAGCTGTAGTACACACAATCGGTCGTACGTGAAAAACAATTTTCCGTTCTATCGATATATCAACGTACAATATACACAAGCTATTCGCTTTAGAAATTATAACTTCCCACGATACAGAATTTGGAATACATTCCGCTCGCCGAGGAGGGATAACGATTTCAAGTTTTTAATCTCTTTCGTTAACACACTTTCTCAACGTCGAAGTAACTCGAATAAAAGCTTTATGCGGAGTACTTTCGAAATAATTAGGCGAGCCTTCGAGTGCATCTTGCGTTCGAACAAGATAGAAGTTGACGTCATGTGGCATATTGACATGAACTTTCCGCTCTCGTTTCTGGAGTTTCGTCCAAGTATCTCGAAAGTATTCACGAGATGAATTTTGCATCACATTGCTTAGTCTGGATTATGCAATAACAATGGAAAACAAAGAGGATAACGATGCGTATACAAGTGAGAGATTGTCCACAATATCGCGCGTATCGTAATAATTTAGGCTGACAAACCGACTACATAGCTCGCTTTGAAAGATCTGGTTTTACACTCATCTTCCCGAGGAGGCTCTTCCGACCTCGGGTCGCAACCCACAACCGCGAAAAACCACATCTTTCAACGAAGGTTTACGGAAGACAGGTATACGAAATATATATATAATACATAATATGAGGAGTATTGATATAAATATGGGATTAGCATTACCTTGATAACCATCGATAAGGACGGACTTGTCAGAAAAAAATAGAGAGATGACATTAACAACAAGCTTCATCGATAAACAACAACAGAGAGATAGAAATGTATGATTCTCGTTTTCTGCTTATGTTCATTCGCATTCTTTGCGCAAGTTTCTCTACGTTTTCAACATTTTTAACTTTCTTTCTCTGCGTTTACTGCGAAAACCCGCGTTCTTGTTACTTCGCCAACCCCCGGCAAACGTTTGCCCGTCGTTTGTTACGTTAGAAAATCATAATACGTCTCCATTGTTACAATTCTTATTAACTTTCTTCAACGTCTCTGTGTCTTTTATCAAATTCATTAATATGCCAATCTTCTTTAATACTTTTCACACAAATTATTTTCACAAAAGGGAATTAAGATTGCATGTTTACCGAGAACGATTTATACATTTAATTTCTAATCACAATTCACACAATTTGAATTTTTAATCTGACCGAAACGTAACAAACATTTGCCCGCGGGGAGATATCTATCGCGTGAGAAACAATCCCCCCCCCCCCCCAGAGAAAATCCCACCGTTCTAATCGCGCTCTTTGCACACGGCGCACGACGTTAAGCTCTTATCGAAGAGTGTGTTTCTGTCTTTCTTTTTTTTTTGCAAATTAATCGCGACGACCACACTTACCTACTGCGCCTACTGGGTAGGCACTCAGTCCTCCTCAGTTCTGTTTGAAACAGAGAAAGGTGTACGGGATATGAGACAGTAGGTGGTGAGTCATGAGTTTACAGTTCTGTAAATCCAGCTAAACGCGTAAAAAAAAACGGCAAAAGAGAGAGAGAAAGAGAGATAGAGTACGAGCGTTTGCAAAAAAACGAACAGTCTCGATTAACCGACATGGGAAGAGAAAGAGAAAAAAAGAGAGGAGACTTTCTACTCGGATCTTGGTCGCTTTCTTTTCTCTTTTCTGGGGTGTTCCGGAGGCGTGTGACGGGGCCGGGTGTGCGGTCTTGGAGCCTCGATTCGCATCTTACTCCGAGTCCGATACTTAAAACGAAAGCGAGAGAAAGAAAAAGAGAGAGAAAGAGAGAGAAAGAGAGAGAGATAGAAAGAAAGAGAGAGACAGAAAGAAAGGTCAATCAGTGGGATCGAATCCAGCCTCCATGGAACCGTGCGCGCACCGTTCACGTTATGCTGTACCTTTCCCGCTTGTGCTTCTTGGCCTTCTTCTTCTTGCCCGCGCTGCCGGAACGCTTCCGCTTCTTCTTCTCGCCGGTGGCCGCGGCGGCAACCACTTCCGGTATCGAGGGCAGCGGCGGCGGCGCCGGGCTCGGGGTGCGCACCAGCTCGTAGACCTTGCTCGCGGCGGCGGCGGCGGCCGCAGCGGCCCGCGCCTCCGCCTCGCGCGCGTGCCGCTCCGGGTCTAGGCTGCTGCCCTCCACGAAGAACTCGGAGATGCCGAACGCCTCGCGCAGCTTCGCGTTCTTCTCCTGCTGAGCCTCGGCGATCTGGTGCGTCTCACGCACACTGCAAGCGTAAAAACCCCCCGTTAGCATTCACGAGTGGAGAGAGTTTGCGCAAAATTGTAACAATAAATTAATCGTGTATCACTCGTTGAAACATAGTGGCGTGGAAATATGTCCAACGTTTTCAGTGAACGCGTACGGTGGGACGTTACTCATACCACCTTTAAATTTGTCTAATTTGTATTCCAAATAATTAAAGTAAAACTATTTTTCGCGATAAATTTAAAAATAGGAAATATTTGGACACTAACATCCTGTCACGGCTCTTTAGTCTTTATTCCTTCGAATTGGTGTTTACCACATAAGAGCCTTATGAATTTTATTGATTTGTAAAATGTTTCTTGTTGTAAATGTGCCCCAAAGAGATCTGCGGTTTTCAACCATTTTTAGAAATGTATAAGCCCACCGTTTGAGAGTAAAATCCATCCTAATCGTTGACACAATTGCAATCGCTGACGTATAATTAGTGACAATAATCGACACCGACCGGTTCTATGTTTACAAAGTCCTCGCAGAAGTCGCATTGTGATTAAATATCTCGCAGCTGATTACTCAATTATCGAATCAGACGTCAATCGCGTATAAAAGTCTAACGAGAGTGAACAATCGAGTTTCACGTAATTAGAATTAGTATCTTCGCATTTTCTAGACATTAACGATCATTTTGACCGAAATGTTTCTACATAATATGATTTACTGTACGGTTTACAGAGTCGAATTGGTTAGCTCGACACAACAGAATTGCGATCTTAGGCGCCGTATGTCCGAGCCATGAATCGTCACGGGTAGAACGTGAAATGCAAATGAGCAATTGAATCATATTCAACCGATCCACATGTATTTAACTGTCGTTTTCGCGTTCTCGAAATGTCGCCCCACTGTATCATCTTTGCTACCGACACGGTAACTGATAAGGCACACCCGATGGTTCACGATAACGAGAGTCGCGAGATCCTCCTGAAGGAGATCCTCCGAAGGATGATCTAGATCGCGTACCGCGTCGAGATCTTCACCGTCATCCCTCTAAGAGCGACGACCGCTTCTTCGGCGCTACAGCGGGATGGGGACGTCCGGACTTGGAAAAACACCCTGCGCGACACAACGGCGTCGTCCTTAACGGGCGTCGCGATGCTAATGACATAACACACTGCGGGACGACTAGAATGGCAAGCAGGGGCAGGAATCGCGCGGGTCCTCTCTCTCTCTCTCTCTCTCTCTCTCTCTCTCTCTCCCTCCCTCTCCTTCTCTCTCTCTACTTTTCCTGCGACGGTGAAAAGCGGTGAACCGGGGTCGAGCTGGGGGCGAGAGCCACCCCTGCGCGCCTGCACGCACGGCGCCGGAACCCGGCGGATCAATACAATCCAGCTGTTCTCTTTTCTGGCATCCCCTTTGCGCTGTAGAATCGCCGCCGGCGACTTACACCGAGTCGATCTGCCGCCAGAACGAGGACTCGGACGCGCGTGAAATAAACTGCGAGAAACCGTCTCTCCCTGTTTTCCAGAGATGCCTTCCCGTTATTATTGGGGGATCTTGTATCCTCGTAAAACTAAGCTTCGAATTACCGTTGCCGTCGAGTCTGCTACGATAAATTTCACGCAGGATCAACTCAAGATTTTATGCTTTCGTTATTTATCATCTTCTCTTCCGAAGCTCAGTCAAAATTACTCGCCCTGATATAAAATTACTCTCAGGAGAAATAATCGGAGACGTCGTTTACAGCGAGATAATCTCGCTATGTACTATTTGATACCATCATGTAAACTATTGTAAGCTATTTGACCATAATGTAAACTATACACCGGGGAAATGTGAAAAGTGATATTTATAACACCGTAATACCGATTAAAAATGAGCAAAGATTTGTTATTATAATTAATTCTCATTTCTCTACAAATACGCAATTGTCGTTACACATCTGTGATAGAGGATTTCAGGATCTCTTTTATTTCCACACCCCGGTGTACAGTCGTGAGATTAAACTGGGAGCTGACGCTGACAAAGGGATTCACCTGACGACGGAGCGCATGTTGCTTCGCCGTTCGGCAAGCAGGTGCAGCTGAATGCGCTGGCAACAACAGCAGTGTTGACGCTGCATCTGCAGCAGCTGCTGCTGCTGCTGCTGCTGCTTCCTCTTGCCACCGTTATTGGCCGCCGCGTAGTGCAGTTTGCGTTTGCGCGAGCGCTTCAGCACCTTTTGCCGGTCCAGCAGGAAGTTGCCGCCGCGCCAGAGCGTCTCGAAGAAGGCCCGGCCGTCGGCCGGGCCACGTCCGCGCGCGGGTTTCGCCGGCGACACCGTCGCCGACATTGCCATTCCTCGAAAATCCGGATGCAGCGACGAATAAAGATCCCTCCGAGATCCGCTCCTTCGAGAAATCTCGCTTGACGCGCTCTAACGTAGTACAGAACGATCGTAGAATTGATTGACCTCTAATGATCCGTCCAGTTTCGAGTCGAAAGGTCCCTCCCAGGATTTTGTCGTCTTTTACTCATAACGCTTTTCCTGACCGTAGATTTAGTCTTGATAGATTTTACCTTTTTTTATTTGTAGAAATAAAATTGTTGTTCCTCGTGTTTAGCACGGCACGGTGTAAAATAATTATTAGTCTCTCGTGAAAGGCGAAATTCTGATCGTAGAATTATCGCTGATTGTGCAGACTGGTTATAGATAATCTGCGGCGAAGTTTCTCCTCGACTTCTATCTTCCTCCGATTCTAATGGTCGATAGTTGTCTCAAGCGTGCCTGCGTGCCTCGTTCCTTCACCGTTTCTTATTTTACCACCTAAAATAGAGGAGACGGTGAATAATGTTGGCATGATAATATTAGGCTGCTAATTGAACTCGAGACGCCCCGTCGGTTGGTCCACGTTGCGCAAGTAGCTCCACGGCGCTTTATCCCTTCACGAAGGGAGCAGAAGGGATGAAGCGGAGATACAAGAGAAAGGGAAGATCGCGAGCGAAGATAATAGCTCTCTCTCTCTCCCCCTTCGCGCTTGCCGTCGCTGTTGCTTTTTGTACCCGCTGTCCCGGCTTTTCTAGATAGAACAATCATACGGCGACGGCGAGAATGATGACGACGATTACAATAACGAGTTCCGTCTCTCCCTTTCCTTGCGCGTCGTCCCACTTTGATATTCTTCAAGCGACTCTCATCATCTCATATCCGAGTGTTCCCGACAGCTTCACGATATTACAAATGTTTCCTTTACTTCATATTCCTTATAGACGTCTATTTTTACTTATTATTATGTTTTACTATATTGTTATCGTTACACTTCCTATTACTATCAGGAATAAATTATTATCGTCTATGTATTTTATAATTACTTTATTACTATTATAGTTCGCGCCGCTTGGACCGTTAAACGCCCTTTTTCTTATTCCGTACGTGGAAGAATATATAGCAATATGTAAATCCTCGCGTTGGAGACGTTGCTGTAAGCATTTTAACCGAGTTCAGGAAGACTTCAGATCAGGCACACGATTGTCGCCGTGCTTCTCTCTGTTAAGCCGAAGCAGAACGCTTGCCTTAGCGACGTACCGCCGGCTCGTCGCAGCCGGCGTCTTGGAGACACATGGATTTCGTAGAAAAAACTTTTTACATTTCTTTTTTAAGTGGAGACACGTGAGTCGGAAGATATATCTGCGTCTCTCTTTTGATATTCCTGACGAAGTGAAAATCGCGAGAGGAAGACGGGTGTGCGATACGAAATAAGATCTTTAATAAAGAAACGTTGGAGGAATTTAAGCGCCTCTCTTCCCTTCTCTTCTTTTCTATCGGCCTCTCTTCTTTCCAATTAAGATAGTCGAATTATTTCTACGTCGTGTACATTTCGATGTGCATTGTAAAAATTCGGATTCCAAAGATGCAGATGTCGATCTTCTTCGTTAATAATCCGGTCCCACTTAATAAGTATCTCTTCCCAGAGATTCCTCTTCATCTAAGATTACCAATATGTAATTAATACACGATATACGATATCTTCTCCACGTGCATTTAATATTACGATTTAGCCTGATGAAATATATACGACGAATACGATTTCCTTGAAGCTTTCCTCCCACTCAGGAACACTCAATCGACGTTCGATATCTTATTTTCTATACGTATCTACAGTTACAGTTCGTTCCAGTGAAATGCACGGTTCTTCTGGAGGAAATCTTGCGGATTTTTTCTTTCACTCGTCGACGGGCCGATATGTAGCAGGTAGATCTTCGTGTTTAGGCGTTATATATTCAAATGAAAATCGCGCGATCTTCCTCGCGGATTCCTCTCGCTCGGTTATCACAATCGATATCTTCTGCCGTAAGGTTGAACGGCGCGGAACCGCCGCTTGCTCCCGTGAGACTTTAACGCTAGACTTAAGCTCTACCTCGCGACGCGATAACTCGCGATAACTCTAACTCGAGACTTAGCACTTAGGAACGACCTAGAGGAGCGGGATAGTAAACCGCGCTACCCGATTAAGTTAAGCTAATGGAAGACTTTTTCGTGATTTGTTCCGCGGGGATTCGCGGCCGCGTCACATGGTCCTTCGCTCCGGCGGGGTCAACCCGAGATTAATCCGAGGGGACCCTCGGTGCACCGTCCGTCGGCTGCGCCGTGACGCCGGTCCATCCTCGCACTGAGGAGCCGGAAAAAGCTGCGGGCCACCGGAGAGCGAGAGATGCTGCTGTACCCTCTCTCTCTCTCTCTCCCACTTCTCGTCCTCCACCGCCCTGGATACACCCCCCTGCGTCGCCTCTCACCCTCCCGAGGCGCCGGCGCCATGGGGTACGTCGATATCGCGGATACAACCACCCACCCCTGTCCTCCGTCGGTCCGGAGGTCGCCATGGAGTGCGACGCGTCCCCGCCCTCTGCTCTATCTCGCGTATATCTCGGCCCTAACTCTGGTATCTCTCTCAATACTTTGCAAGAGAGAACGAGTAGAATTTAAATAATTTAAGTTGACGATCGCCAGTAGTGGCGTAACAATCGCAATTCTTGAAAATTATTGGCTCTATTTTCCTGCGTTTGCTTCTCAATTATTATAGATAATACATCTGCAGGACAATAAGACTCTCTTGTATCTTCTCCAAAAAGCGATATCATTCGGACTTAACAGTGTCCATTAACGTCAATCTAATAATAATTGTTTTCTCTACGTCTGTCTCTTATTAATTAATATTCCAGATTGAAGACAATGATACGTGTCACATTGATAAAATGATACACAGTTGGATTTTTATGCCATTGCGTTAAACAATTCCCCTTTGATGTTTTCAAGAACTTCAGTTTCGGTCTGAATATGAAGAACTTTTTGTACGCCTTAAAATATAATAGAAGATATCTAATCTTTTTTAATGTGCCCCAATTTCTCTTTCAGAAACGTTGTCGACCTTAAAACTGTTTCTTTGTATCGTATTTATCATTATGCTTAATTTGCAGTAAAAATCGTACAGTTACTCAAATTTAAACGGCAGCTACGAAATAACCAGGATTTCTGTAAGACGTGTCGCAAACCTTCTGAACGTCTCTTGAGGATTTTCAGGAAGCATACAGATTCTGTAAATATATTTTCTCGCAATATGTCGCACTTGGGAAAACTTTCCTTTAGCGCGGGATCGAATAAAGCCGAGGCAGAGAGATCTCAAGAAGCTCAGACACGTCTTAACGTCATATATGCCAGATTTCACCTGGTCCGCGCGCCGTCAGGATTATCCTGGATTTGGCTGACAGAAATCAATAGAAAGGCGAAAACTCTCTTTCCTTACAATTTTACGCACTTCTTCAAAAATATTCTAAGCCAATCTTTTTCTCAGTTAACAAAATCGTTACATTTACTGTTAAATTTCAGATTGTGTAATTTAATGTCTTATAACATTGGACAATTATATAGCGCTATTAATATACTTACATCTTCTAATTAATGTAATATTTTTTTCTTACTTTCTTACTAATTTACACAAAACGATTACTTATGTAACAGAGCAATTAATTTTCACTTTAACGATACTCGACTTTTTATTTACCCATCTGTTATTCCAATTAATTTGGTCGTTTTATACTTGCTATGCTCCGATTAGTTTATTCCGCATTACATCACGTCTTAGCTAATGTATTTATAATTCGTTGCATAATAACCGTTTTCGAGTTTAAGAAAATAAGAAAAACGAAGGAAACTGGGTGAAATGTACTTACTTAACACGGCCAAATTCATCTTGCGGCGTGGACATCTTGACATCGCTCCCCATTAACAACGATCTGTAGGATTCCACCTTATTCTGTATTTCCTCGATTGTAAATCTGTAATCCACAGCAGAAAAAAACAAGAATGTACCAACTCTCACGCAAGTCTGTTCTGCATTTCTGTATTAACTATTTCAATTACGAATCCATCATTAAAATTGTAATTGCAAAACGTATAAAAATTAAACATCTATATTATATACATTTTTTTATTTATAGTACATGGGTCAGGTTTATATTATACGTTACATAATTTAGATCAGAATCATGTTGGTCTAATTCCCAAGCAGCTTTCGTACTTTCGGACTTAAATTAGATTGTAAGCTGTAATAGGATTTGCCTTGTCCACCTTTGGCTTCAATAGTTGAAACATAATGCAATTATCAACAATTCTGCTGGAAGACTCTACGATTGCATCGCTAACGATTATGTCGGTAATTATCATAGATATTTAAGATATTGGAACAATTATAAGAGCCAAGTCGTAAGATCTTGGTGCAAATTGTGCGTTTGAACGATTTTAAAAAACGCGACTATTAGAACGGAGGAAAAATATCGATATCATTTTAAAGTGTAGAATATTAATGGTGTTAAGTGAAAAAATATAATGTATGAATAATTACCCTTGATCTTCCAAGATGTCGGCCAACTCCGCGCACTTGAGCTCGACTTTTCTCTTTCTGACATGATCCAAAATATCCTTGTTCGGCTGCTTGTTCAGCTGATCGATCTTGGTCTCCTCCGCCTTATAGGCGACCTTGTCCTTGTTCTTACGCACGATCGCCCAGTTTCTCTGAACGTGTCCATTGGTGCCGGAGCCGCGTGGAGTTTGAAGCCCAATGCCATTGTACATCTCGACTCACTTCTGCGAATCAGAGATAAAGAAGCTTGCTCCAGTTAGGAGATCGACAAATCAAATATCTGACGGTGAAATAACGTCGAGCTCCAAACGAACAGCGAAAAGAGCCCTTGGTACCATCTCGAAAGTGAAAAGATTTTATACCGAAAACATTTTATATTCCGCAAGAATTGATCTCTTTGAGTCGGTTCACCGTTCGCCTAATTGCTTACGTAGACCGTGAGCGTTTTGCCGGATTACAACACATCTCGCCGAGAAGTGAACACAAATCCAGGCAGAAAGACCTGCGTCCACGACGCTGGAACTTGGTCCAAGTTCTAGTTTCGAGAGATGCCTAGCCAATCAACTTGCAGCTATTCCATAAAAGCTGCAAATTGATCGGCTACACGTTCTCTCTCGGAACTAGAACTTGGACCAAGTCCTAGCGTCGTGGCCACGGGCCTGAAGAGAGGAATAAAAGTTCCACCTCGCGATCTGTTCCTTGTAACTGCACTACATTGTGGCCAAAACGAGCGTACAATCGGAAATTGAATAGGAAAGAGAAAAGAACGATACAAGCCCAGTTGCAAAGAACAATCCTCATCGATACATCAATCGTGAACCTTCGAGTCGCATTTACGCGATCGGTTCCGCACACCGTCTACGAAATCAATGGCCGGCCAGCAGGTGAGTCGCCAGAGATCGCGGAGGAGGCAAAGAACACGGCGACCCGAGAACGGGTCGAGCCACGTCGGCGGACGGCGACGTTACCGCGATATCGGGTCACCCGACGACACCAAGTATCTGACGAGAATCCCGAATGATCGTCGGGGCGCTTAGGTTAGAGTAACTCACACAGTATAATCAATTATCGATCCGGCTGGCGCGGCGCTGCGCAAATCTCCACTCGTTCGAACGGAGGCCCCGGCGGCTTGGCTTCCTCTGGTCGGCGGCGTGGTCTTACCTGGTGCCCGTCGATCGCCGTAGAGCCGTTCACGTTCCCGCGGGCTGGCGACCTGTCTCTCCCCGCGCCCGAACGACGACGCTAAAACGGAGAGCCCTCGGAGACGAGGGACTTGCGCGCACACGAAGCGAGCGCCCTTTTAGACCGTTGCGACCTCTCCGATATTCCCCGGCGATCCTCGGCGATCCTCGGCAATCTTCGCCGCGTCACGTTCGCCACGGACTAGGTGCTCTATCGAAGACCGGCGGACTCTCGGGAAAGTTTCCTCCCGGCTAGCAGACGGATCTTAATTGGAATGGCTGCGCGCCTGCGCTTCTCGCCATTGGCCGTGTTCAGATATCAGTGGTTCAGGAGGCTCGATCCGACGCACACGTAGGCGGGCGATCGTCGCGCCGTTCGCGACCATGTCCGACGTCCCGTCCTGTCGCTCCGGTCGCCCCCTCGGCCCGACGACGATTGCGTCAAGACGTCGTGCTCCGAGGTGGAGCGTGCGAAACGCCTAACACCCCGGCGGCGAGAGAGTGCGTGTGTTGCCCCTCTCCGCGGGGTGTTGCCGTGTTTTTGGATGTGTGCCCGTCGCCCCTTCTGCTCCGCCGCACGCCCTCCGCGCCTCCGCGCCGCGTTGCTGCTGAAATCACAGCGGTGGTAATCCGACGCCACGATTGGGGACAACCGCGCGCGCTGACGATGACGGACGAGATGTAGATCCCCCGTCGCAGCGGGGCGGAGGCGGAGACCTGCGTGACGACGTCGTGTCATTTTGGAGTAGACGATCGTATCGATCCCCGATCGCGGGCGATGCGTCCTCGTGTTGTTGTTAAACCGCGGACCCCAGCACGTCGGTAGAGAGCCGCCCGTCGGACGAGAGAGATGGAGATCCTCGGCGACTACGAGTACAATCCCAAAGACCTGATCGGCACCGGCGCCTTCGCCGTCGTCTTCAGGGGCAGGCATCGCAAAGTGAGCGCCGTCCAGTTTCTCACCAACGCAGATTGATTGGTCAAATTACAAGCTGCTAGAGAGAGAGATATATATATATGTATATATATGTATTAAAGAAAAACGCACATATATATATATATGTGTGTATGCGCGTTTCTTTAATATATATTTCTTTGTGAAGATTCCATTGTTCTAGTAGAATCTACCGCGTCTGAAACTTCTTTGTGTAAAGCTTTATCAAGATAGATAGCGTGTTATCTTAGATGGAAAGGAGCTTTCTTTATATAGAACTTAGTTAAGAGAGTGATACAAATGCAATGTCTGTATATGCAACGTCTCATAAGGTTCTGAGATGTTTAACGTAAAACTTTGTTGTTTTAGTGTCTTAAAAAGAAACCTGCTTATTTGAGATTTCTTTGTGAAGTGTAGTATTGTCTCGTAAGACGGCGTGTCGTATATTGAACAGATGTCAGCTTCAAGATCTACACTTTGACATTTTTTAATTTCATTTAATTCGAATAAATACTTTTTTTAATTAATTTAAATCACTTTGGTCCATTGCGAGAGCTGCAATATTAATTAACCGAGTGACAGTGATTGTATCTAGCTGCTTTGTATTTTGCAGAAACCAAATCTAGTAGTGGCTATCAAAAGTATCACGAAGAAGACCTTGGCCAAGTCGCAAGACTTGCTGAAGAAGGAGATCAAGATCCTAAAGGTACACCTCTTGTGCTCATAACGGATTTCGAAATTTTATAACGAAAAGGAGAGAGAAATATTGACAAATGTTAAAAAATACATTTGCCGTGAATATTGCGCGAAATTTTTACTATGGGAAAATTATTCTTCGTCTTACAGGCATTAACTAAGCTGCATCACGAGAATGTTGTCGCACTGTATGATTGTAAGGTAAGACACACTGTCGCATTTACAAAGACATATGATATGAATATATTATCATGAAAATATTATAATCGATGTCTTCTCGATGCAGGAATCTAATCATAACGTCTTCCTGGTTATGGAATATTGCAATGGTGGAGATCTGGGAGATTATTTAAACGGTGAGCACTCGCGACCTTAAAACAACCGCACGATAACTGAGCCAAAGAAAAAAGAAGCTGTTAATGGAACTTTAATGCGTTATAGGACGAACGGGTTTCATGTGTAAATAATTTATATATATTTTTTTTAATAGCAAAAGGTACTCTTTCCGAAGATACCATCAGGCTGTTCCTCAAGCAGTTGGTTCGCGCGATGAAGGTACTGCATGCCAAAGGGATAGTCCACAGAGATCTCAAGCCGCAGAATATCCTGTTGAATCACAACTGTGGCAAAGCCTGTCCACAGCCACACGAAATAACACTGAAGATAGGTGAGAGCATTTCCGAAGGTCTGTTCGCGTTGCATACCTCAACGACCAATACCGTCACTTAAATCTTTAATAAAATGACGTTATATTAATTGTTGGGGCAAACAGGAGCATGTGGCGCATGCGACGCGAACAAATCTGCGAGTCTGTATTAAATGTGATTCTTTTCCAGATTTGATCTCTGATAAAAATGTGTCTCTTTTTGTTTCAGCGGATTTTGGTTTTGCTAGGTTCCTGCAGGAAGGCGTGATGGCTGCGACTTTGTGCGGATCGCCGATGTACATGGCACCCGAAGTCATTATGTCTCTTCAATACGACGCCAAGGCGGATCTGTGGTCCGTTGGCACCATATTGTATCAATGTCTCACCGGAAAGGCACCGCATCCTGCGAATAATCCTCATGCACTCAAGTCGATCTACGAGAACACTGTTAATCTTGTTCCTAGGTACAGAGATGTGTAATATTTAATAGGAATGTTTCATTCTCTTTCGCGTTAGTGTCTTTAATTTACATTGGAATTAGATGAAAAAAAAAGATCTGAATTTTATATAATATATGTAATTGAAATGTTTCTTTGTAAAACAGTGGATTCTTCATATTCTTATGGATTTTTTTCATTACATCACCATGTCTATTTTACTCATACTAACTTTTCGTCTTCTTCAATTTCTTAATCTGGTTTTTCTCGAAATCGGCAATTTTCTTATTTTACACTAAGAAGAAAATTAGAGTAGAAAATGTAAGTGAGAAAGTATCAAAGTCTCCTTCTTTTAGTATACCGCCTGGAACATCACCCGAGCTGACGAATCTCTTGATGGGCCTGTTGAGGCGCGAAGCGACTGACCGCATGGATTTCGACCAGTTCTTTGGTCACCCGTTCCTCACGGGTGTCCGAGAGAGTCCAAGTCCAAGCCCTGTACCTGCCGAGCTGCCGGCGTCCCCGGGGACAATGGCGATTCCGATCGAGGAAGGAACGCCGATTGTCAACAGATCGGAGCCCGAAACGACGGAGACTCCTTGCTCCAGTCCCGAGGATGACTTTGTCCTTGTGCCGAGCGACATCAGTAGCGATACTGACAATAATCCGCCAGTCAAGTAAGTGTATAATTAGGTAATAACCTGAAAAAAAAACCAAGGAACGTTAGTAAAAGTTGCGAAAAAGTTTTAATAATAATCGAGAAGAATCTAATCTTTATATATTTTCACATTTACTTTATTATGTAGGTATAAAATATTTTATTAGAAGGTGTATGTGCCTGAACATTCATCTGTGATTATTTTCCAGATATACCAAGCAAATCAGTAGGGAAGCTGTCAGTCCACCCCGACCATGCTTATCGAAATTGGGCGAGTACGTGACATTTTGTTACACTTTATGGGTTTATAACTTTACAAAAATTGCAAACTTTTTAATGCCAACGTTATTATCCGCTAGATATACCAGACAGACTAGCAGGGAAGCTATCAGTCCACCCAGACCGTGCTACCTGCCGATCTCTGAGCCGATTCCTGTTCCATGCCAACGAAACGCAGTGGCCCAGCATCCACCGCAGTCTCCCTCGACGAATGCCATCCGTTCCGGCAGTAGCGTCGTACCTCGCTCACAACCGATCAGCATGAAACGCAGCGCGGACTCCCACAGAGGTCACCCGCCGGACATCGGCTCCCTCAGTCCGCCTAGCGTGCAGTTTGTCATCGGCACTCCACCCGGTAGAAGGTATGACGTGCCCTTGAACGAGTCAAAAATAATTCTTCTTTCTTTTCTCTCTTTGCAAGTTCTTAAGTAATCTAAATTATAAAATTTTGCATTGTTATCTTTCTCAAAGAATAATCGCATGATTTTTATGGAATTTCATTTTAAAGAATCTTGATTTATCTAAATCTTTTATTTGGTTGCACTTTGTACACTATCAATAGAAAAAAACTAATCATTACGATGTAATGATTAACAGTCTATTAATTTCGAGTCACTGTACATTTATTAAAATTGTTTGTAAGCTTTCACCGAATTATATATTTTTTTTTTGTTTTATTAAAGGTCCAAACTTTTGATTAATTTCCCATGTCCGGAAATTTTCAAGTGTAAACTAAACAAGAATAGGAAAATAAAAGTTAATTTATCAACAATTAGATTAAGCGAGACTCCACCGCCGCCCAACACCTGGCAGGTCAGTCCCGTAGCGAGACACTCGCACACGCCGAGCGGAACCTCGCCGTTGCGGCGTTCCACGGGTAATAACAGCGCGTCCTCGCCGTTGCTCACAGGTCCGCTGGCGGTGCTTGGCTCGCCCACCTCGCGAGCTTTTCAAGACAACAACAACACACTCAGGCATTCGCCTGTCATACCCTTCGGCACTAGGGCCGTCACCCTTCCGGAAATATCTGGTAATCCTCTGATCATTTTTATATAAATTTCATCGACTGGAGCAACGTATTGCGATCTGCAGAATATTGTGTACCTCAGTAACATCCATTAACTTACACTTTAATAATTCTAATCCATTGATTATGTTCCTCGAAAATATACATATCATATTATTATAGATAGGAAAAGAAAACTGTCTTTTATCTAATAACTCTGTTAATTATTCATTTCGTCTGTAGAAGCCGGTAGTTTCCAAAGTCTCTTCCCGGATATGCCGACGACAATCGATGATCGTCCATTAACGTTTATCGCGCCGGAGCTACCAGAGGAGACGCTGATGGAGCGCGAGCACAACGAGATCCTGGCCAAACTGAACTTCGTCGTGGCGTTGTGCGAATGCGTGTGCGAAGTCGCCAGATCCAGGGCTGGCCCGCTCGGCAATATCGAGCAACCGGCGCCTCTCGAACAGGCTGGCAATGCAGCCACCAGGAAACGCGCCGAGCAGGTCATCCTTCTGGTACGAGCCCTTCAGTGGCTCAGCTCCGGCCTGAATCTGGCCACTCAGGAACTCAAAGCTGGAAGGCTGCAACCGACAGCCACCGTGAAGGAAGGTAAATGCGATTCCCGTTGTCGTAGTACTTACGCAAGTTTAACAGATTCTTATTTTTCAAGTTTACCAAATATTTGACCGGCGTCTCGCCTTCGCCATTTCTCATTGTAATCCATTTCTTAATTTTCTATGATATCTCTAACAAGAGATCATGCATATTCAAATTGTAAATTTTGTTGGTCTATGAGTTACTTATAAACTATATTTAAATTGCACGCCTTTAACATTGCAGTTGTCAGTACCATGAACGAGAAATTCAAGTCGTGTTTGATGGAATGCAAACAACTGAATAGCGTGGGGCTTCTTCGTCAAACAGGAGCTACGGCGGACAAGATACTGTACAATCATGCGATTCACATGGTACTGAATAACTATATATTTCTTAATTGCGCTTATCGCCTCCAATTTCCTTGGAGTCTAAAAATATGTCTGTGCTTTTAGCAATTGAAAAATGAATACAATGTTACCATTGATCTGGCATTCGAAGTATTTGATGTGATTATTTGTGCAGTGTCAATCGGCGGCATTGGATGAGCTGTTCGGAAAAGGCGGCGAATGTTTCCAGCGATATCACACGGCGCAGATATTATTGCATTCGTTAGCGCAACATGTCAGCCATAGTCAGGACCGAGCTCTGCTTATCAAATGTATGTTTTGTCTCCGCGCCGATCGAATCTTCATCGAATCGTAGAGAAATCTGTACTTCTTGTCTTTTTAAATTATTTTGAGAGATTTTGAGAGATTGAAAGATATATTTAATAGTAGTAAACATGTATATCATCGCACAATGTATGCAATTTCTTTTTCTCAATTTATATTAAAAATTTTTGCTATGAAAATACCTTTGCACATCAACTAAATATTTACTTGCCAATTTAATAATTATATTTATCAATCGTAGTATCTATTATGTAACAAATAACAGATATTTGTTAGGTCTCTTTTTCGCTCGTTGAAAATTAACGCTAAAAGTTAGATTATCTCGCCGATATAATTTTTGCACAATCTATCG
>NW_011967213.1:1052733-1077861 GCF_000949405.1 Vollenhovia emeryi | reverse complement strand
CGGGCAGCTTGTTGTCCCGATAAATGCAGTAATTCATCAGTATGGCGGCAGTTTCCCACACAATGTACGGGATGATGAGATAGCCGGCAATGGGTTTGGTGTGGTAGAACGCAATCCCAACTGCCACTGTGCTGGTCCACACCGCCACATGTTCGTAGAGAGCCTGTGCACGAATGTAAAACGGATAGTCTTAATAATATTTTCGACCGAAGCGGAGTTTCGTGAGATTGCTCCGAAAGCGCTTAATGATACCGCATTCTGTTTCTGGTTAATGCAAAAATCATGTCAAAAATTTATGAAACGTGCTTCAATCGTTCTCAACTTAGAAATTTAGCTTGAACGTACACTGGTAAATAATTATAAATAAACCTATTATTTGTTAAGTTTGATGAAATCAACAAAGAGCGATTCTAATCGAACGTCAGTTCACAAAAGTTTGATCTAAAATCGCGTCCAAAGCAATCCCTAAACTCGCTTCGACCTAAAACTGCTGTAAGATTTAGGGATCGTTTGAGCGATTTGGGCATTGGTAACTTATTTTTTCCAAACCGTCTTAATTAAAAAGAAACTTATATATTTTTAAAAAATGGAGATTGCATATTATACAATATTCTTATGAAATTTTATTGATTATGTATAATCTTTATTTTTAGAAATATGAATTTTTTATTGGCTTGGAAAAAATACAAGTTCTCTCCTTCGTAATTATCATTGGAACTAAAAGAGAAATTAATTTCCGATTTTTCTCTTTTCACTAGCCATTCGCAGATTAATTAGGATTATTTTTAAGCGATGCGAATCTCGGAAAGATCTATCGTGATTATAGATGTCTTTCAATCAACGTAGTAATAATTCGAGGTTGGGAAGTAACTCGTTACTTGTAATGAAGTTACAGTTACAGTTACTTTTTTTGGTAACTTTAACTTAACTTCTTAATTTCTCTCCGTCTGTAACTGTAACTGAACTCAGTTACATTTGTTTATAACTAGTAACTAATTTAATAGTTACATTAATAGTTACTTTATATTTTTCAAAAATCTTCACAGATCACATTAAGCTTTGCCTAAGCGCATAAACGCCTTTATCGACACTTAATAATTTAAATGCAGATTTGGTATTTTTATTTTCATTGCAAGTAAATAACTGCAAAGTAACGATTCGTTACTTTTTGAGTAACTGTAACTGTAACGCGTTACTTTTCAGAATTGGTAACTTGTAACTGTATAAACTAGTTGCATTTCTAGCGAAAAAACTGTAAATGTAACTAGATTATTTACTTTTATAAAGTAACTTTCCCAACTCTGTAATAATTATGTGCATAGTAATAATTATAAAGGTAAAATTATAGACGGAAGACACTCAAACGGTCCCAAAGATTTATAATTAACGTATGTTTGATGCGCGCGTGTGTATGTATTATGTGATCAAATGTAATACCAATTTTATTTTGTGAGCCCCGAAGAACAGCGGCGTCCACGACCAGTTGAGTGCGACATTAAGACCGTAAATGCCGAGCGGTACGGCCGCTGCCTCGAAGCCACCTCCGTCTCGCCACACGAGATATGACGCGTAGCCCATTGTACAGTAGAGGGTGGTCCACACGGGCCCGAACACCCAATTCGGCGGGGTGTATTTTGGCTTTACCAGTGACTGGAACGAGAAATGAACGAATTAAGGCGCGGCGAACACATCTATACGTACAAAAGCGAAATATTACGTGTTATTATATCACTAGTGGTAAGGTGTAATTTATTGTAAACACTTGAGCATTTCCGCGATTGACACGGTAGACGCACGTGCTGCTTGGCTGCTCTTTTAGTTAAGTCTTCTTTCTCTTTCACGAAAAGAGATTTTGTGTAAGCAAAATAAAGTATCCCGAGATAACGTATCGGCACTTACTTTGCGAACAGATATCCGAGAGGAATAGCAGAAACGTCTGATTGCTGCGATTTTCTCTCGAATATTTGAAAAGAAAACAAAACCTCTCTCTTACGTATCCTTTAAAGTGAATACTCACGGACGGAAATAATTACAGACTGCCCTCAACCACCGGTTACACAAGCGTAATAAATTGCAGATTTGCAGTCATATATTAGTACTTTGTTACGAGTTTTTTTTAAGTGATTCACGAATTTGAATTGTTTGTCGGAGTACTTGTTATCGATCGATATTCATAGTCATAAGATCTTCATTTATCACATCAAGCAATCATTAATCCGTTAAATAAGCTTGAAACTGCATTTAAATTACCAATAAGAACAATGACTGAATTTCTATCGTTACTTGTATCTCAAGTATGAACTTTAGGATACATAAAAATTTATTTTTTTTATAGACGGATGTAAGTCTCAAAAGTTTGTAGTTCTTTTTTTTAAAGACTTTGTACATATGGAGATTATATGAAGAAGAAAATATCGAGATAATAGAACATGTCACGCACAAGAAAGGATAAATGTATTAACAATAATGATAAATGAATTCGATTGTTTTATGCGATTAACACAAATAATAATGGAAACGTCGTTTACGGTCAGGCTGGATCTTTAGTGTTTAATTATATTTTCGTGTATACATCTGTTTTCAACAAAGCAAACTGCGCCGATAACTTTCGGTCTTAAAACACAGTATTTAGTTGATGTCCAAATGGTATACGTAATTAAATTGATAATAAGATACTTATTCTAAACATATTAAATAGATTATCAATTATTTCAAGACCGAAAGTTATCGGCGCACAGTTTGCTTTGTTGAAAAAAAAATGTATACGCGCGAAAACATAATTAGACGCTAAAGACCCAGCCTGATTGTAAACAGCGTTTCTATTGCTAAGGTCCAGTTTCACAAACGTCGGTTAACTATTAACCAGAGTTCAGTCGACTTCCTATCTTTCTCTATCTTGTTATCCAAGAAGAGACAGAGGATCAATTAACCATGGGTTAGCGGTTAAACGACGTTTGTGAAACTGGCCCTAAGTGTATTAACATTTTCAGAGATTATACGAGGACTATGAATTTTTTAATAATCGGGTCGATGCGTAATTACAGATTCGCGAGATTGTGATTATTTGCTATGATTACTGATTACTCAATACAGCCTTCAGACACTTGTTCCTTTTCTTGCATTTGTGTATCGCGCACGATACGAATCGCTGTAACTAGGCAGATAAATTAAGTCTATACAACGACGTAATATTCCTCCAACCGGGTAGCGCAGTCTTAATTTCTCATATCTTAATGTGTCGCATGTGACAATGAGGCGGTCTCGTACTTACGATGGCGGTAATAGATAACATACAATTGCGAAAAACTAGATGAATACATGCAGTTATAATCATTTCTAAATATAAATAGCGCATAGTATATATTTATTATATATGACCATAAAATTAAGATTGTAATTACGAACCATGATTAAATATCAGATTATAAAGAAATATAAATGCAAGTAATTATAAATGATAATATTGCCGTGACAATTCTCGGTAGAAAGATACACGAAGCAGGCCCCGGATTTTCATTCTAAATGCTGATCGAACGATCCAGGTAACACCATATTACACTTGGCGAATCGCTCTTGTATCGATTCGTGCATATCGGACGACCTTCGCCTACAAACGTTTCCGCGAGTTTATATTTAGAATCTAGCAGCGAAAGCGCAGACAATGACGTAATATTCCTCCAATCAGGCAGTGCAGTCTTAATTTCTCATATTTAATGTGTCGCATGACAATGAGGTGGTCTCGTACTTGGCGTGTGGATCCTCACCTCGTACCAACTGATATTTTTCTGGGTGATTAAGCCGCCGACCCAGCCGCCAATGTTGGGGCAAACCGTCGCCGCCAGCATAGGCCAATTGATCCTCACCGGCATCTCGGCTGTTGATTGCGCACCTGAATGTAATAGGATGTGCAAAGTTCACGCGACTCCTTGCACGCTCGTGAACGTCGATAAGTGGACTGGGTGAGCTTATCTAAGCGTAGGATTGCAATGGCTAAACTATTGCTTTTCCAGGCAGTGACGTAGCTATCGTCGCCGGTTGGTGCGAGCCGGCTCTCCTTCTCGTCAGGTTCACTGTGTGCCACTCCTTATGCATGTCGACCTCTCACTTTCCACTTGGAAATCTCAAGTATCTGCACTTTGAGCCTGATGGATCTAGAAGTTGACGTATCGTTTATCGATTCATTGATCGAGCACCTTCGTTAACTTGACAGAAATGACAGTTGGAATTTCTTTCAAAGTTGAGATTTATATCTAAAATTATATCATGGACGAAGGAAGTAAGAAGTGAATAAGAGCATTTTTCAATTAAATCAAGCCGTTGATACGCACGCATCACTCAGTTTCTTAATTCGTCAAAAAAGATACATTATTAGTTATAATAAAATGGTCCAAATCGCATTACTGTCCAAATAATGCATTACAGAAATTGTATTACAAAATTACTATTATGTGTGTGTATAAATATAAATAATACATGTATACACATACATATAAATTGTGTATAATTTACATAATTCGTTGTTATAAGTTGCGTATATAATAAAATATTCGTGGCGTTCGACGAAACATGCCTTTTCACGCTTACACGATGGAATAGAAGTGTGAAACAAAATGAGAAACTTGTTAAAAAAAAACTCGGATTAGCGACTCGACGCGTAAGTAATTTTCAACTGCAAGTTCTCGTTGTAGAATTAGGCGGCTCGGCACGCTTTTATTTACACATGAGTAAATACATTTCAATAAATACATTCGGAGCAAAGCTTGTCGTAGTTGTACATGAATTATACATGAATCGTGTTCTTTTTATACGCGATATCTCGTAATACGAACAAACGTGTTCTTTACGCGATATCGCATATGTACTTTTATATACTTATGTGTGTCTTCATGTAGAATGACTACACAATTTTTAGATGTGTGTATAGAGTATTTTTGTTTCATCAGATATGAGCATAATTTCACTAGCAAACTTTAAGAAACAGCCTGTACATATACATTTTACGTGTTTGTATGTGTTGTGTATATGTGTACATATATACATATAAATTCCCCGCCAAAAGATTAGCTGGCATCTTATCAAACAGTTTTGCGTCAATATTTGCGCATCGTATTGCGTGTCATGATCGAACCATAATATCGTATGTTATTGATTTCATCAAATATAAATGCTTACGTTTGGTTCAAGCACTTTAATCCGAAGAATTACATGTTCCATAATGAAACGGCAAATTACGATTGTTCGACCAATGTGGAATAGACAATTTTCCTCCAATCAAAACTATCGAGACACCAAATAATGCTTAGATAATGAAGGATTTAAAGTGAGGCATGTTTTTCACCAGAGAATAAAAGACAAAAAATTTAAGTGTAAATTTAAGTCATAGCACTCGATTAATTTCAAATAAATTTGGTTAATTTTCGTCTATAAAGATTACTTAATTTTAAAGAATATAATGGAACACGATTCTTTCATATATTTGATACTTTCCTCTGTTAAAAACGTGACTCAAATTCATTCGAGAAGCCTTTTGTTGCAATTAGGCAAGTTTATTTCAGGACGGTCGAAGCGTACAAAGAACACTCTCGAGAGCACTCAACCCTTGGACTTTATCCAAGAGTATAGTAAAGAAAAATATGCGGAAACTCTCTTCTTCGTTTGTAGTCGAAGTCACTTACGCCGTATATGTGCATGTGTATGTATGTGTTAATTTACCTTTGTTCAACGCAACGAAGTACTGTTCGTTATATTTTAGAGCCAGCACCAACACCATTTTATAGCATAATCATTCAATGTTTTTACAATTGTTTCAAATTTTTTGTAACCGAGTTGAGCCGTTCATCAGCCTGAAGTACCCAACGTTCTCCCTTCATTCACTCTTTTCAACTTTATTGTCTTTATCGCGTGCGCTCCCCTCCTTTCTGCGATCGGGCTTAGACGCGAACAGATGATCCTTAATGCGTTCCTTAACGAGTTTCTGCGGGATTACCATGCTGGTGGTGGTGGTGTTACCCAGAAACAGCACGAGGAACATTGCGCTAAGCACCGATACATGCCACGTCGCCTCCGGGTGGTACGATAGTTCGAACAGCGTGTACGCGTTGTAAAGCTGAAATAAGTAACCGGCAAAGAGGAACGGCAGCAGGAACGAAAGGCCGCGCCACATCCACGAATGGAATCCCTCGATGGTGATGTCCATATTGTCCCTTTCGCCCAGTGCTTTTAATCGGTATAAAACGCCACGTTGATACCGAAATTGCAAGTACTGAACTACGCCTGAAAAGTGAGCGCAAGTTGAACATTTAGCTATCACACGCAATTGAGAGCGAGATAATGTTGTAAGTTGCATTTGAATTCTGGACAAACGACTTCTCTATTAAATCTTTAGCATTTTGCTGAAAATTGTACAACACTCACTGATATACAAGTTGAACCACATGAACTGGTTACGAAACTCGTACCACGATCCTGTGGTCGGCCAGACTAGTAGAACAGCGGCTATCACTGTCGAGAGGAAATGATGGAATCTCCACCAGCCTTTTATTCTTGAGCCATTCACTTTGAGTATACTTTCTCTTATCGTTAACGTACAATAGTACCAGACGAGGAGAAACATAAAACTAAGTTCTAAGGTCCTGAAATATAAAAGAAAACGCAACAGTTATAAAACATATACAAGTTTAACATGCACAAATATTTGTATTAGCACCAAGTGTAGCAAAACAATATATGCGAACGTATTATTTTATGTACAACTAGGAATTTCGTAGAAAGAAACTGCAATATCGATAATAATAAATTCAACGGATAATAGTATCTCACCTTATATTGGTAAATAGATTTAACACAGACAATACGAAGCCGATCACCGACAGCACTAATTTGAACTTCTCATATTCATCTTTGTACTTGAATCTAAAAGACAACATCACGTGAAATCACTCCGGGCACAAGATACGTTAGATTTGGCGCTTAATAGCGGCATACTTGTCATTTTTATTTAAGATGGAGACATTGACGCTGCCCAAGATAATTTGTAAGTAAACGCCATTGGATTTGGGTAACGTTTGCTCGATCTCCCTGAGCTGCTGCTCCCTCCTCGCCATAGAGTTCCTCAGGTCTTCTCGCGCATCTTTCGTGCTCAGCCTAGAAATGCAAACGTCAAATGGATTATCGATCCGGCAACACTTCAACCGAAATCATTACAGACGCTACAATCGTTCAATGTAGAGGAAAGTTCTCTATTATGAGACAGGACTCAAGAATACGCAGGCTGACACTACGCTGACTTACTGTTTCAGGGATTTGGATATTATGCCCATCCGGTACTTCTGGTGGGAGATACCTTTGACACATTTTGCCTGCAGCTCGCCGATTTCCTCCAATTTCACAAGGTACTCCCTGTTTAGTGCCTGCAAGCAAGTAACATGTCTCTTTAGCGCGCTACCGCGGTATCTTCCAATATCTTGATTATCAGTCAATGAGCGGCGATCGCAGATCGCGAAGTGTGATTTGTGACTAATCGATAACGAGCATTTGCCTACTCTCGTCACACCTCACGTTACACGGTGTACTTTCTATATTATCTTCTCGCGCAACTCGTACGATCGTGCATACATTTTTTTCTTTGTAAAACGCAGTTCACGCCGCTACATTCTTCCTTCCCTTCAACTCCACTTATGTCGCACAGGTCAAAACAATATGTTAATCGCGCGGGTGTCGCAATCGTCGCGGCGACTATTAAATTTCCGCAGTATCATTCGCCGCTATTCAAAACGCGGGCATCGCCAATCGGTAATTAACGGCGGAAAGTAGTCGCGTCAGGTCGCTCCCGCGTGATCGATTTATCACCAAGGTCACGCGGGCGTCACGTGACGTTGGCGAAAACGCTGAAAAAAAACCCGCGACTCCCTTTTCTCTGCCCATCTCTCTCCCTGCCGACGTCCAGGTCGGCTGCCGATCCGCGGGTCGCGATGCGATCGCGCGGGGACGTGCGCCGCGAGGGAGCGAGACCTAACCTCGTCGGTGACGTCCCGCGCGACAATTCTCACCTCGAGTTCCTTGTAATCCTGCGCCAGGTCGTTCCAATCCTTGAGACAGGTCTCGGCGTCGATGTCCATCGTGTCGGAGGGGGGGAGAGGGGGATTCGGTCTCGAGCGGAGACGACGTCCGTCGGGCTGTCGCAGGACGCGGGGAGACCACAGGTGGGATCGTCCGATCGCGATCTCTCGCTCTCCGTCTCCCTCAACGGTCACTCGCAACTCGCTGCAACTCGCTCGTACTTTCTGCACCCCGGAACGCGCGGCGAACGCGAGAGGGGGAGGGAAAGGGTGCAGGTGGAACGGCACTGCGAGGGTGTAGCGGAGTGTAGCTCCGCGGACCAGATGCGCGCGCGCGCGACACGTCGTTCCTCGGCGACGAGCGAGCGGCGGAATGCCCCGAGCTCTAGGGATCCCGCGAGAGTGGCGAGATGACGGCCGACGCCGGTACCCGATTGACGGATCAATCGGTGCCCCGTTGCCCGATAATGGCGCGATAACGTTACCGAGAGAGAGAGAGAGAGAGAGAGAGCGGCGCGTTCAAAGGTGCCGCGCATAGACGTAGTAAATATATAGACTGAGCGTTCCATTGAATAAGCTGAAGCTTGTGAAGCGAGAGACAGAGAAGATTTAAGAAGACTTTCTTTCTCTGTCTCACCATCGCGGCAAAGGAGGCGCAGGCACGATTCTTTTCTTTTACGATGGTGTACTCAGTGAGAAATGATTCGTCGAAACGATGTCGTTTGACATCGTTTCGACATCGATTCACGAGACATTTCTCGCTGGAGTAAGACAGAGAAAGAAAATCTTCTTAAATCTTCTCTCTCTCTCTCTCTCTCTCTCTCTCTCTCTCTCTCTCTCTCGATACTGGTCGATACCGCGATCGAGATGTATCGATACTCGGCGAACTTGGCGCACTTCGTAACCGCGAGCCGTGGAGAAACTGCCGTTGGGGAAGAGCGCGGAGGCGTCGACGAGGAAATCGGGATTGATCGCAAAGATCAAAAAGGTTTTGCCTTCGAGAATGCGCGACACTGCGCGCTTCATTAATCATGCCCAGGCGCCGATGCGGTTGTTGTTGATGCGATACGACAAACAGGTTTGGTGCGATCCGCCCTTTTTTTTGGTCCGCAGCTCGTTTCTTCTCGATTTTCTCCCTGTTCCGCATTTATTCGAAACTGTTCGAGGGAGATTAAGTAGAAAGGAGCGACGATCAGGGACGATTGATTTAAAGGAAGGCGGAAGGGCCGAACGGTGCGTTGGGGTGTCGCAAAGGTGAGAAGACTCTCGATTCAAGTTCTCCGACAAAAGGGACGTTCGCGCCGCCTGAAATGATAGCTCAACAGTGGTCGAGCTGAAGCGTGTCGCGACTCTCATCTCTCGCTCGTTTTGTAGGAGCCAAATGGAAGTAGAAGCGGAAAAGAAAAGAAGCTGGCAAGGGCCGAATGGTGCGTGTGCGTTGGGATATCGCAAAAGTGAGAAGACTTTCAATTCAGATTCTCCGACAAAAGAGACGTTCGCGCCGCCTGAAATAATAGCTCAACGATGGTCCAGCTGAAACATGTCGCGACTCTCATCTCTCGCTCGTTTTGTAGGAGCCAAATGGAAGTAGAAGCGGAAAAGAAAAGAGGCTGGAAGGACCGAATGGTGCGTGTGCGTTGGGATATCGCAAAGGTGAGAAGACTTTCGATTCAGATTCTCCGACAAAAGGGACGTTCGCGCCGCCTGAAATGATAGCTCAACGATGGTCCAGCTGAAACATGTCGCGACTCTCATCTCTCGCTCGTTTTGTAGGGACAAAATGGAAGAGGAGGCTGAGGAGAGAAGAAGATGGAGGGCCGGACGGTGCCTTGTTTATCAGATGCTTCGGAAACTCGGAGAATCCTTGGACACGCCGGATACGCCGAGGCGCGACGTAAAACTCCACGCAACCGATTCACTTTGAATAAACTTAGCATATCTCGGGATGTGATCGACGTGTCTCTCCCTCTCGGCCCTCGACGGGCCGTCTCAGCTACTTTGACATTCAGATGTCCGCGTCTTATAGGCACCTGCCGGGCGATTTAAAATCGAACGGGGAAGAGAAGAGAATTCTCTTCTCTTTTTTTTCCATCGAAGATGAGACGCTTTAAACATCGCCTTTATTCTCTGAGAGATGTAGGGTAATTTTTAACGGCGAGCCGACGACAATATAGTTTCCCTAAAAAGAAAAGAGTCGCTCAGTTACAAACATTATGGAATTAATCCGTGCGTACTTTAACGATACCTAAATGTCTCAGGTAGAAACCCGGGAAGCGAACTCGAGCACTCCTCTAAGTCGAGGCGAGAAGGATAGAACGGCGGCGCAGTAGCAGATAACGGTACCCGCCGCAGTCTCCTGCTGCAAAGCCCGTCGTTCACTCGCGTGGACGGCAGAAGGTCGTCTCGATCGGCTCGATGGACCACGCTTCCAGCCGGCTTCGCTTCCGGTCGGTCTGTGCCAGCGACCGGCAGCCAGGAGGCCGCATGCGCGGCAGTGAAGATCAGGATGCTCGCCAGGCGAGTTCGACAGTTTGACCCCAGAGAATCGAGCGTAGTTTGTTAGACCGGCACGTACGGGCACGTCTGAGTCTCCAGACGCTGTGTGTAAGGAGAGAGCGCGTAGAAGCCACGCGCGGGTCTCAGTTTTCAAATACAACGATTCTGCGATGAGACGGCGTTAATTCCTCGATAAATGTGATACGATGTAACGCCGTGAGAAGTGGACTAATTAGAAGCAAAACACGAATATCGGTGTGTATACATTTGCGTTATTAACCGCTGTTTAGGTCTCCCTAACAATCTTGTCTTTTATTTTTGAAATGCCAACCGGTTCGGACCGCGTTGTTCTCTTTTTCTCGCCGGCGGATTGAAATTCAGCTTGCCTGCATTAGAATGCATTATTTCACAGAATGAGATTAAATCGCGATGAAGGAATCGATCGCAAATCGAAAGCGCGACATAATTTAAAAACAACGCGAAACTGCCGAACTGAAATTACGTAACACGCACATTTGAGAAACACGATGCCAAGGGATAATGCGTTATCGTTAACGGCGCGCTTTGAGATTTGGTTGATACAACGTTCGCTCGCGTGAGTTAACGCGTCCCTATTTCTTTCGGAAAGTTCCCAGCGAGAAATGACTCGTCAATCGACGTCGAATTTGACATCGTTTCTCACTGGGTTGTTCATACTTTAAATTGTTGTACAGTAAAAACAGTACAAACTATTTTAAAGACCCGTGTTTGGAGCGCGCGTCTAGATTGTTACAAATAACAAAATTAAAAAAAGGAGGCTGCACTGGCTGCCCAAATTACACTTTGGCATCACCATCTCGTGTAATACTTTTATTTATTATATAGGAGAAATAATTCTAGAGAGAGAACAGTGTGCGTTTTTAACCTCGCGCTTATTTTTATACTCGGATTAAATGAAAAGTGAAGCGAGCTTACAGCTGATTCAGCGAAATTAAATGCTAGATAGCGCATTAAACATATCAAATGAAAATTATTCTGCAAGTAAAGACTATGCCATGGACGTAGAATGTCTCGGTAAATTGTAATTTTTAAATTAATCTCAAATGAAAATCAAACACGTACGTGCATAATAACATTTTACTTGTACCGTCCTGTTTTTCTTAAACTGCATTTTTATCTCCTGATGTTGGCGCGCCTTTCAGCGCGCATAATAAATTACGTTAGGACAGCGCGAAAGGGGAAGAAATATCGGTGAGATATCCGGGTACCGAGATACATCCTCCGAATACACGAGATCTTGAACGGTCGAAACAAAGGACTCAACCGTCGTGTTAGATTTAAACGAGGAAAAGAGCGATATTGTATTTACATGTATTGTAGTTACGTGTATTTGAAAACAACACAATTAAGTGCCGCGGCACATTAAGCCGATGGTGTCTTTTCGTTTGCCTCTGTTTTTACAAAACTTGCTTATCCCCGTTTGCACACATTAGTAGTCTTATAATAATTTCGTTGAGTTGAAGAAAAACTTGCTGAATCGCGAAGCGCTGAATCGGTACGCGTATCAGATACGATACGATCACAATCTAATTTCTCGTTGACAGCGAAGCTGCACGCTCGTTCTCTCCGTCTCGCTACACCCGGTGTCGCCAGAGAGATGCATACTACGCGAAGAGCATTGCGAAGATTCGCGAGATCGTTGAACCCCTGCGACGACTTCAAAGTCTCGTTCGCCAAGCGCGGAGTACTCGGGCCCGATCCGCGACCTGCGACACTGAACGAGAACGATGCTGCTGCTGCTCCTCCTTCGTGGAACATATCCGGTCAGGGCTTGGTGAGGAACTCCGCGTTATCGCGAACGTTCGCGCGAGATTTCGCCACTTCGGTGAGGAAGGAGCCACCCGAGCCGCGAGGTCTTCCCCTTTTCGGCACGTTGCCGTTCCTGATAGCGGCCGGTGGCCCGATGAAGCTGCACGAATACGTTGACAAGAGACACCGAGAACTTGGACCGGTCTACAGAGAACAGATTGGACCGGTACGAAGTGTCTTCGTCAAGTCGCCCGACGAATATCGTAAGATATTGATCGATTTCGCGGGTCCCTATCCGCAGCACTTTCTACCGGAAGCCTGGAAGCTGTACAACGAGATCCGAGTGCAGCACCGTGGTCTGCTCTTCATGTACGTATGAGTAGCACAATATATTGGCGCAATATTGGGAAATAATGTAAATCTCGTATTACCAATGTTGTAAGATGCCTTCTTCTATTTAGCCAATGTGTCTATTTAGCAATACTGGTTCAATATTGTATCAATGTTAGACCAATATTCTTATTACACTGTTAAATATTGGCCAATGCACTTCCAATATAAATCTAATATTATACATATAATTATTACCGTGCAATATTTACATTTATTCCATGGCCAATATTGGCTTTACGTTGGACAATATCGGCCAATGCATTTCCAATGCACTGTGCTACTAGAGATGTTTCTACTGTTGTATAACTCTTCTAAAAAGATCCGATGCAATTAGACATTAACGATGAGATTGCGTACAACATAATGTGAAAAGTTTGCGTCATATTGAAGGATAGCAATTTTAATTTTTTTTTTTGTATAATCTCTTTCACTAATCAAATATTCGTCCGAGTTCTCTTCCTCTCAGCGAAATGATTCGACTTGTAAAATAAGTCTATAACAAAAGAACATTGTTGGAATAGGGACGGAGAAGAGTGGTGGTATCACCGCAAAATCGTCAATCAAGCGATGCTGAAGCCTTCTCCAATGATGTTTCTGTGCACACCGTGCCAGGAAGTTGCCGAAAATCTAACAAACAAATGGAAGACGTACAGTCAAGCCGGCAAAGTGATACCGAACTTGGAACATCAGCTGTATCAGTGGTCTATCGAGGGTAAACCTTAGAGATCAATCGCATAATAACATTTTTAACGGCATTTAGCGCATTACACATTCGACGATTGCGTAAAATTGAGATTAAACGATCATTCGCAATTAACAGCAACGCTGATTTACGTGTTAATTCCCATTATAGTGACGCTGGCGACACTGATGGGTTCGCGATGGCGGGGTTGCGAGCCGCAAATACGTTCTGAGATAGAATTCGTGGCGTTGTTGGTACACCGGGTTTTCAAGTACTCCGTACCTCTCATGTTAATACCGCCCAAGGTGGCGATGAAGCTCCGATTACCAGTATGGACCAAGTTCGTTAAAACTGTCGATGCGGTGCTGGACAAGATACACAAACTAATGCCGCAAATAATCCAACATGACAACGACGGACTTTTAAAAGTGCTGATGAGTCATGGCATTGGCGAAGATAAGATCGCCAGAATTGTTACAGATTTAATCATGGCCGCCGGCGACACAGTACGTTTTTTAATTTATCAATATATTACAGGATGTTTTGTGATTTAGCGAAATTTAACAAGAAAAAAGGCATTGTTTTAAAGCAAACTTTTTCAACAAAACAAATATGACAAGTGTTATACGTAAAAGAGCTCATCTCCCTCTTGTTTACGTTCTCAATTCATTTGAAATTGAATTATTATTTCTTTTCGTTTGTATTGCTAGTCATTACTAGTGTGAGATACGTACATGTATAATACGAGGCATAAATTTAAATCTAAAACTCAGATAGGGAGGAGGGTATAATTATTTGAAATTGATGACTCAGCATTTGCAACGTTAAATATTTTTCAATCAAAAGTTATTTTGGTTATTGGAAAAGTTGATTTTATATTACTTTTGAGAAATTGATATTTTATATTCTGGTGATAATGGAACATTCTGCACCTATAGCAAAATTATTATATTAATTAATTAAGATAATTCTGCGATCGCTTATTTAGACTTCGGTTACCTTGCGATGGACGTTGCTCATGCTCTGTAATCATCCCGAGCTGCAAGATCAATTATTTCATGACATCAAAGATTTACCACTGGAAGAAATTCTGCAAAGTCAGCTGTTGAGGAACATAGGGAAGGAAACCTTGAGACTATACCCAGTTGCACCATTTCTTACGAGATATTTGCAGACAGATGCTACAATTGGTGGTTATTTTGTGCCAAAAGGGGTAAAAACTTAGTAAAATTTGCTCATTTGCAAATTATTCGCTCCGTTGAGACACTAGGCGAAACAATTAATTGAAAGAAATTAGAGACTTACTTTTTTTTCTAGGAGTTAATTATCATATCGCTTTATTCAAGCAGCCGCGATGAGAACAATTTTCCACGACCCAACGACTTCTGGCCAGAAAGGTGGGTGAGACTGAAGGAAAGTTTACGCGATCATGTAGGAGTGAGAGACGCACGTGCCAGTGTGCCGTTCTCGGCAGGCCTGAGGAATTGCGTCGGTCGCAAACTTGCGGAAACTCAACTGTCTCTTACTTTGGCGCAGGTGAGCCACCGATCGTGCAATTAATTCCAGTTCATGACTACAGCTGTACATCGTTTTCTTGTAGATCATTAAAAATTTCAAGATTGAGTGTGAAAATCGAGACAGCATTAAGATGATTTTACAGTTGATCTCCGTGCCATCAGAGCCTCTCAAGCTGAAGCTAACTGACAGAAAAATATCATGAGAACATAAAACGATTGCGGAAAGAGGATCAATGAAAATTTTATTAATAATGCAATGCAAATAAGTAAATTTAATGTACATATAATTCATTATATTTGTTGAATGTGTATATATACATGTTATGTATGCACGTGTATATACACATACCTACATAGGTACGTACCATAGGTAATCCATAGAGTTCCATACAGACCAATACTCGTACTTTTTAAAAAAGTTTTTTTTTACAACTTTCGAGATATCTTATTTTTTAACAAGCCAATACCATTTACTTATATCTTGATTTGCCACTTTGGTAACTTAGTTTTAATTAAGTCTAATATTTACATATTTGCATGCTAAAATATTTAAAGATATGATTTGAATTAAAACATTAGTCGAAAAGCATACTGTCGTTATAAGAGAATTTGTTGACAATATGTATCTCACTTCAAATAAAATTTTGTAATAAAAATGATTCCACTATAAATATTTATTATGAAAATAGACTTGCAAAATTACTAAAATTTTTACATGAAAAATCAAATTAAAGAAATATCAAGAAAAGCACTTTGTATTACGGTGTTGTAGCATATTAAAAAAAAAAGAGATCTCGAATACAATGCATTTCCGGAAATTTAAAGAAAGGCTAAAGAAGATGCGTATTTTTTAACAAGGAAATATACTGGTCTGTACATTACTTATTAGACACCTTTATATATCAACATGTCCCAGAAAACTCGATATGACTCTTTTACTGACAAATTCTGTGGAACATTTAAGACGAAATACGTAAAAATGGCGGGACTATCAAAGCGCCCTTTTGTACAATTGATTCATTGTACATTGAAATTGACAAAAAAATTACTTTTGAGGAGCGGCACCTTCACAATTGTATTTATGTACCTGAGCGCCCGAAATCTCCACAAACTGATTAGTCAACTCTAAGTGTTTCCCGTTTAAAAACTACGATATACTAAACATATTTACATAAAGATTTTCATCTTAGAAATTTACAGAATCTGTCAGTGAAAGGGTTATCGAGCTTTCTGTGATATCCTGTATACGCGATGCATGTAGAAAAATGAATGTGCAAGAGCTTGTTCTCACGATTTTTATCTATAATATACATTATCTTTATATCTTCGAAATATTTCATGAACATAACTTGCAATACATTTTTAAATACAGAAAACATTAATACATGGAAGATGACGATTTTATAAGTATTTCTATGTTATCTACATATATTATGTATAAATGCTTACAGTGTGCTTAAAACATCTTAAAACATGTATAGAATTAATACATTATATTAACGAGAAATAAAACGATAGTTACACAAGCATATGTCTCTGAAAAAGATATTTCTATTAATATTGAAAATGCATATCAAATAAGGTAAATGTTAAATAAACTATCAGGCATAATACTAATAATAATCTAATCAATAACGTTATTTAAATTCTGATAAGCTTCATAAATATCACAGATATAATTTTATATTGTTTGGTTACATGATCTTTTCGATGTTTCACGATTAAACTTTTTTTTTATTAATGGCATGCAAATAAAAATTTACAATACAAACACTCAAGTGTCAAAGAATTTTGTTTCAAATTTCACATCACTGCAGCAAATAATATTTCCAATAATAATTATCTCTACGTATCTTAAACGCAATGTTGTTTGTAGTCTGCATTAATTCTTTTGACAAGATACGGGAGAGAAATTCGATACCGCAATCACGATAAGAGAGAATTCGAAGAGTTTTATCGAAGTGCGTCCAGGTTAGAGAACCTTGCGTATTTACTATTTGTACAGGTATATTCGACAAAGCTATATGTTTTTCGAAATGATTTATAGAAATGTTAAAGCTTACCCTGAAAATCAATTCGTTCCGAATGGAAAAGTGCATCAAGCTACATTCATTTGAAATGAATGAGTGTTTCGATCAATCATTCAAGCGAGTTAATTTTAACGATATGTCCTGAATAATTATAAATGCTCAATGATTATTGCTGCAAATGTATAAAAGATACAATTATCTTTGCGACAAGTTGAATTTTGCAAGAAAAAATGGTGATCGTATCGGAAGCTGGTCCAATATTTAGATGATTATGCGTTTTCGATATTATACTAATAGGATATTTTTTATTCCACTCTTCTGTCACTATTAAAGTCCATTTTTATCCCAGATACGCCCTGTGTAATTATCGAATAGTCTCGCCATTAAAAATATTAACCAAGCTTATGCAAAGAATTCTCGTAAAAAGGTTCTGGAGAATAGAGCAAACATAAATTAATGATAAATAAGCTAAGCTTACTCTATTCTTATCTTAGAGCCCACTCGTGAAAGATTCACCATGCTGGTTGACAAATCATTCTATTCGTAATTGCAATGATCCGAATTCGATAACTCTATTATTTTTAACATTGGCACAACACATCCAGGATTATGTTCCTGATCTCGCATAGGAACTCGTCGAAAGTATTGGTGACGTCATAGAAATCGCGGAACGTTTGCATCGTTTCACTCCACGACATCTTCGCGGTAAGAAAGCTCTTGACACAATAAGATCTGAATTCGTGGCAGGAGTGGTTTCTGGCCCAACGCCAAGCTTGGTAGAAGTTCGTATGATTTAGTCTGTTTATGGATTTCTCAGTCAGCGTGTCCACCAGGTCCGGCATGAGGAAATAGTCTGCCAGCAGCACGGCGTCCAACAGCGACTCGATGCTTTGTTTCTCAAACGTATATACAATGCTAGCGCCGCCGCTCGCCGCTAGTATCAGCGTCTTCAGGCCTTTGCGCGACGAGTTCTTCAGTCGTATTCGCTTTTTACTCGACTCACTGAAGTTACCCTCCAGCATGACGGAGAAGACGGGGGAGCATTGGCACAGCATTCGCCTGCAAGCCTGAATGGTCGTGCCGTCGTCCAGTTCGAACGTCACCATCGAGGATTTTGTGCGGCTCGTCTCCTGGAGAGGCAGTTCCGGATAATCGCACAGCTCGCCGACCTTCGTCGCCGTCTCGGCGGTCGAGTAATCGTCCGAATGGATCTTGAGCGTTTTCGCCAACTGGCAGATCGACCAGATTGCCCGCTTGTGTAACTTGTTCGACGAGTCCGCCAGCAGTCGGAATATCAGTTGCAGCCCACCGTATTTCTTCAGCAAGCACTTGAGAGTACACTTCGTTTCAATGAGAAGCGGTATCGACACCGCGGTCAGCAGCTTCTGCTCCTCTTCGCCGCGCAACAATGTAAACGATAGCTGACCAATGGCACCGCCGGTCTCCGCCACCGTGCGCAAATAGCGTGTGTACTCTCTCGTTTCCGGCAGAGTTTGCACTTCGAACACACACCCCTGCTTCAGCAACGGCATGAAGTACACCACGTTCCTGAACAAAACAAATCGGGAGAAAGGTAAATGTGATGCGAATGAAAGCTTTCTAAAGTGACGAGTGCAAAATGCAAGAGAAACAATTGTGTGAACACAATGTTTACAATTTGAGAAATCTTACCCCATGATCCTCCTCAATACTTTAATTGCATTCTCTTTTAGGTATTGCTTCTTTGTGTGTTTTATATAATTCATTATCCCTTTGATAGTCGTGGCTTCGGCTAATTTGTTGATGGGCTCGGTGTATAAAGTCAGTCTATTTAGCATGTATAATGTATAAAATTCGCTAGATTCCGTTTGCGAGGACGTCTGAACGTTGTGGTGGCAAGGAGACCAGGAATCGGAGTCTGCTTCAACGGTTAATGATTTGTAGCTCCTAGGGGAAGCAGCTTCTTCCTCTACAACAGAACATACGGAGATATGAATTTAAACAAGTCGCTTGAATATACGTTGTCCAAAATCTTGCGTCGGATCACATGTAACGAAAAAAAACTCATCAATGGCACAAATAAAGAAAGACACTGTACCTTCATTGTCGCATTCCTTATCGCTATAAACCGGACTGTAAATGTTATCTTCGAGATCGTCAATTTCCGTATTGAAATCGGAGTAAGGTGGCAAGGGCGGTGTGCTGGGTGACGACGAGGAGGAGGCTCCACTCGTCGCGCTCCTCGGACTCCAATCGTCGCGGCGATCTATGTTGTAGCTGCCACAAAGAGAAATTAATGTAGTTAATCCCGATATGAAATAACAAATTAATTATTCGATTCCAGATTCGGATGGCACGCGCACATCACAAATATTATGCAATCTACTTTACCACAAGGCGGGAAACTTGTTAGGCCTCTTGCCTTCCACAACCAGGTAATGATCCTCTATCACGGAATCGCTGGGACGTTTTCTCGATATTTTGTTCCTCTCGTTGTTCTTAGCCACGACACTGGTCAGTTTCCCTACCAGGACCTCCACTATGCCGTGCTTCGTCAGTATGTCGAGGCTTATCTCGTCGTAGACAAACATTGAGAGACCCATCAACAATGTATAATGGTGACGCTCGTACTCGGGCTTGCTCAACATCGTCACGATCAGCTGCAGTCCATCGCCTTGCTGGATCCTGTTTCGATTCACCGAATCACAACAAAACAAATTCAGACAGTGCATTATCTCCTCGCTCAAAAAGCTGGAGTTGGCGTCCGCTGTGCTTATCAGCGCTACGAGCTTCTCGACCGCGCCGGAAATACCAAGATCTAATCGACATTCAAATATCGAGCAGAGAACGTAAAGGCATTTGACAGCCAGCTTGTTGCCCGTGCTGCAGCAACGCATGAGACACTTGTAGCCACACATATCCTT
Source organism: Vollenhovia emeryi (assembly GCF_000949405.1). Lineage (NCBI taxonomy): Eukaryota > Metazoa > Arthropoda > Insecta > Hymenoptera > Formicidae > Vollenhovia > Vollenhovia emeryi. Next base: position 1,057,995 of record NW_011967213.1, on the reverse strand, counting down.
GCTCACACACATCTGCTTGCCGCATGCCTTGTTATAGTCAATGAGAAATGTGCACATGGCCTTCAGGCACGCGTTTACGAGTTTGTCGTACTTGGCCACGTTGGACTTCTTTTCGGCCGTGACGAATAATTGAGCGATCAGTTTGATAATTTCCAACTCCAGCATCGTCTTCCTGACGTCTATTTGCATATAATAACCATTACTTCCATAACTACCACAACTACCTGCATTCCAGATATTCCTGTAACGCAATTAGAATACAATTAGACCAGATATTTATAATTTTGTAGCGGAAAACGCACGAGATTTACAACGTAATAAATTTTTATCTTATATATTATAGCAAAGTTGAGCAAAAAAGAAATTAACACCCATGTGAAGCCAGGAACAATTTCGTACCTCACAGCTCTGACGGCCATGCAATAAGTTTGTTCGTCGGTCTTCGACTGCAGAAGTGCCACGAGTGCCTTTATTACCCCGGCATTGCACAATTTCTCGGCGTGCCATCTACACTCGGACAAGTTGCCGACGAGCCTGCAAGCACGACAGTGCAGCATGGCATTCGACTCGAGGTTCTCTATTATGAGCACTACGTTGAATCCTATCTTGCTGTTCCTTACCTGGAATTTTGCAATTGATTTACTCACAATGAAAAAGAAGAAAAACAGATCAGACCTTTATTGTCCTCCCTTTTACTCTCTATCTTCTATTTTAATTTGACATTTCCCTATGTCTTCTCTTATCTATTTGATGGACATATTTTTATTAACAGACAAGAGTCCTTTATTATGAGACAGGCTTTCTAATACGAGATAGCGGGGTTTCTGTTAAATTAATAGGCACCATCTGTTGAGTTCACCATGAATTTTTTGCCCTCGGGGCGAAATCTGTTCAGTGAAAAATTTACCCTTAGACTGTGTAATTGTTGCAAAAAAGATTTGTGATCGAATTTGAGCGTTGAGAACCTGCTATCTCATATTAAAAACCTATCTCATGATAGTGGACTTTCCTCCATTATTATTAGCATTATTACAAATCTAGGTAAAATATGAAAAATAATATAAAAACGTGGAACATATTATTTTGTGTTTCCAATACAGTTGCTCGTTCGTACAGTGCAACAACCTGATATAATCTCACGTTACGAATCAGTAAATGCTCCTAAAGTGACAGTTCTCTTCCCGCTCATGCATTCACGTTTACCGCATGATATACGACCATATTAGAGCGAAAGAAAGCAACACGGAGCAATAATATCTACATCCTGTCTGATTGTGAGTAATTGTAATGAAAGTGAGGACACAAAAGAAATCTTTGATCTGCGTTGTACATCAGCACCTCCCGCGGTTCTTTCTTTCTTCGCTTCCGTTCTCTAATTATATATTTATTCTGAGCACAGAAAAATGACTGTGTAGCTATACAAAGCGAGTAGGGAAAAGTCCTCTATTATGAGACAGGCTCCTAATATGAGATAGCGGAGTTTCCGCTAAATTAATCGTCCGTTGGTTCCACCACGAATTTACGTCCCTTGGCGTCAAGTCTGTTCAGTGGAAAATTGACCGTCAGATGTCGTGTAATTGTTGCGAAAAAAGATTTGCGATTGAATTGGACGTTGAAAACCTGCTATCTCATATTAGAATCCTATCTCATGATAGAGGAATTTTCTCTACATCTTGGAGTGCACTCGATAAACTTAGCGATAACTTCAACAGTTTCACTCTATTAATATATTAAGTGGAGAAACGGATGAAGATTATTAATACAAAATTGATATTAATAATTAAAAAAATAATAGAAAAGAAATTGAATATTGCTACGGTGGCCCCCACAAATAAGTAAAATCTCTACTGTCATAAGATTCCAGAATAGCTGCAAGTTGATTGGCTACACATTCCTCGAAACTAGAGCTTGAAACCAAATTCTAGCATTGTGAACGCGGGCCTTTAGATTCGCCAATATTGCTTCAGAGTTTACTTCTTTTGATACGTCATACAGCTCTGGAGCAGTGTTGACAAGCCTATCCAATACTCCTATTCTGTAAATCTCGACAACAGTTCCGTTATCATTATATTGTTATTAGTACAAGTGTAACACGTGATGAAACAGGTGACAATATAACAATACTGTCGTTTTACAAACGCCAGTTAACTGCTAACCGAAGTCAATTTCGTATCTTCTAAGTCGTACGACAAATGTAACACCAGTCTTAGACCCAGTTTCGCCAACGTCGCGTAACTTTAAGCTTAGCTTAATTCGTTCTTTGTCTCTTTCTGTTACTTTAGAAAGAGACAAACGTGAATTAAAGACACAAGTTAAATGACATTTGGTTGAACCAGCCCTGAGGGCCCCGTTTCGCCAGTGTTTACCTTTAATCTTAGTCTGGTTTAATGTTTGTCTCTTACCAAGGGTACAGTTGGAAACAAACGACAGCTTATAGTTAATTGACGAAACCAGGCCTTAGACAATAATATAAAAAAAGAAAAAAAGAAAGGGAATCGATTAACCTCTGGTTAGCAGTTAAGCAACATGTTTAGAACTGGCCGGGAGACTTATAGAATAAGAATACGGAGGCTTAAGATTGGCCGAAATGGGCCCCGAGCGTCGAATCGACGACGTTGTTCAGCGACCTGGCGTGGAGCAGCGGAAGGAGGCGTACCTTCTTCCTGACGTCGTCGGTCATGCAAGCATCCGCGAGTACGCTCAGGCTCCTGTCGACGATCCGCTGGTTGTCGCTGCGCAGGAGCTGCACGAGGATGTCGAGGCAGTCGGTCCGCTCGAACAGCTTCTTGCGGTGCTCCGAGTCGCTCTTGAGCTGGTCGAGGCAGGCGGCGATGCCGCGCTGGTTACCCGTGCGGAAGTGCCTCGCCAGCTCCGGCGGCTCGTCCGGCGGGGTGGTCCCCGGCGGCGTCGTCGGCGGCGTCGTCGGCGTCGTCGTCGTCGCGGCGTCCTGGTGGACGTGCGACGCCGACGAGAATTGGACGGACGTCTGCGTGCCGTGCGACATACCTATACTGCGTCGTCGAAATCGTCCTAGGCGCCCGCGCGTTTCCGCCGTCGCGCTGCGTCGCGTCGTGACGCCGAGCGCGTGAGTCCGAGCTGAGCCTCACCGCCCCTCGCTCATTCCGAGACGAATTCCTCTCTTCGCACGGAGCGGATCGCACACGCGTCGATCAAGAGGCAGAAGTTACATGGGCGCGCGAGATGACACTTTCAGCTCTTTACATTGCTCCCCCCCCTTCCCGTTCCGGGGGAAAAAATTGCACGACCGCGGGCCCCGCTGCAGGCGGTGCGGGCGATGGCAAAATGGATCGACGAGGGGGGAGGTGGGCAACGTCGTGTGATAAATCTTGCAAATCGCGCGCTGACGCGCGTGCGCGAGGTACGACCACGTGACTGGTTTTCTAATGCCCAGGATGCTGCGGAAGTGTTATTAATAGTTTCTATTGCCTCATATATTGAATTAAATGTTGGATCAGGCGTATGCGTGTGCAGCTAATATTTGTTTATAGTATAACATATACTAACTTATATAGTATATATTTTCTTTTCCACAAATTATTTAAAATACTTATAGAACTAGTATTTACAGTTATGCCAGAAATATTGACCACGTTTTATATCATGTCTTTTGGAACTGCTAACATCTTCTGCAGTTTTCCTTTATTCCTGCATCTAGGCCCGGTTTCACCAAACGTCGCTTATTAATTCGTGTTTATCTCTTTCCAAAGTAACAGTGGGAAAGAGACAAAGAACAAAGTAAGCTAAGCTTAAAGTTAAACAACGTTGAAACCGGGCCTAAGGTCGCTTAACTTTACTCGTAGTTTAATTCGTGTTCGTCTCTTTCCAAAGTAACAGTTGGAAAGAGACAAAGAACGAATTAAGCTAAGCTTGAAGTTAAACAACCTTAGTCGTATAAAGCGACAAGAGAGGCCGCATGTAGTGCGTTCGTAGTTTTTTCTGGAAAGCATTATAGATCATTCCTGCATTTAATGAAACGTAACTGCGCGCGTGCGCGGTGGCGCGAGTGCTAGCAGACGCCGTTGACTTTGAGGAGCAAAGAAAAACAGAGGAAAGAAACGTAAAGCCCGTATCAGACTACGGATTGGGATTAGATTGAAATTTAACCAATCACAGTAAAGTTTACTAATCTCAAGTTCAGTAACTTTTACTCTGATTGGTCAAAATTCAATCTAATCCAAATCTCAATCCGTAGTCTGATACGGGCTTAAAGGTTCGCATCAGACGCGCGATTTGCTATTGTATAATAAAATTCTCGGATATGTCGTCGTTTGCCAATGCGAACCTTCGACATTGCTCGCGACTCATAATTCGGTATTCGCACAGCGCATAAACGTATTTGCATAAAGGATCTGATTAGGCCATTGTTGACATTTTAGAGTGAAGAAACAGTGCTTGGAATTCAGAAAATTCAAACCATAAAAAAAATTCAATGCCAACGGCATACGATACTGTTTTTCCTACTGGATTGCTTGCGAGAGCCAATCAGGATGCAGGGTTTTAGATCAGATGACCTGATTGGCTCTCGTAAGCAATCCAGTAGGGAAAATAGCTTAATTTACAATTGATTGATAATTTTTACTAATATTAAAAATATTAAATTAATCATTTGTTTACAACGTTTATTAAATTCTAAAATTCACCAAATCGCGAGCCAATCATCTAACTTTCAATGGTTGTGCAACTGTTGAGTGAGCGCTCAGTATGATTGATTAATACTTTTAGATCCAGCCAATGGCCGCGTTCAGCAGACACAACTGTTGAGTGAGCGCTCAGTGATTTCTTAATATGATTGGCTGGATCTAGAGCTACTAGATAAAGGGGAGCTGACTCGTCCGCCATCTTGGAGCCCAAACGTTTGACTTTAACAAATGCATTTCGGCACAAGATATGAATTTCTTGTTCTAAATTAATTGTTAATAAAATCCAAATTACGTTTTTGTTTTTGGAAAGCTATATTTTTAATTAATTATTAAAGCTATATTATTAATTTAATTTGTAAATAAATAAAAATATAGCTTTCCAAAAACAAAGACGTAATTTGAATTTTATTAACAATAAATTTAGAACAAGAAATTCATATCTTGTGCCGAAATGCATTTGTCGAAGTCAAACGTTTGGGCTCCAAGATGGCGGACGAGTCAGCTCCCCTTTATCTAGTAGCTCTAGCTGGATCTAAAACTATTAACCAATCATACTGAGCGCTCACTCAACAGTTGTGTCTGCTGAACGCGGCCATTCATA
>NW_011967213.1:957910-1051995 GCF_000949405.1 Vollenhovia emeryi | reverse complement strand
TATCAGCAACCAAGTTTTCAATAAAAACTAGAAAGAAAGATAAATCTATTACAAACAAGAAAACATTAGAAATGAATTTTCCAACGTAAACCCGACACATGGGTAAAATTTACCCGAACGAAATTTTGCTGTCTTCCCTGTCGAAAACGGTTAGGTGAGAAAATAGCTGAGTCATGCCTTCCAACAAAGGGATTAGTTAACTAATTTTGACCCTAGTATAGTACTGCCAACTCCTTATATTTTCAGAGCGGTAACGTTCGAAAAGTTGTTCTGGGTAAATTTTACCCATGTGTCGGGTTCTAGGGTTAAGAAATCGTTGAGCGCTCACTCAACAGTTGTGCCTGCTGAACGTGGCTATGGATTTCTTAATATGATTGGCTGGATCTAAAAGTATTAACCAATCATACTGAGCGCTCATTCAACAGTTGTGTCTGCTGAACGCAGCCACTCTTCAACAGTACTGCTGGGTCTACAATGGCCGCGTTCAGCAGATACAACTGTTGAGTGAGCGCTCAATGATTTCTTAACATGATTGGCTGGATCTAAAAGTATTAACCAATCATACTGAGCGCTCACTCAACAGTTGTGTCTGCTGAACGCGGCCAATGAGAGTCGCAGAGTCGCAGTCGTAAGAATAATCGACTGCGATTGGTCAATTCCGTCAAGCACATAAGAATTGACCAATCATAGTCGACTATTCTTACGACTACGACTTTACGCCGACGACAATTGGTTAGACGTGGCCGTATTGGATCCGGACGGAGCCAGGAGCCAAGAACTTAATAATAATACGACTTTACGACTTCTATGTAGACGAGGCTTTACCTGGTCGATGGCCGTCGTCGGCGACGCACGACTGCAAGAAACGGCCTGGCCGGGGTGCATTGGCGAACGCCGCGGACACGTGGTGGGCGTGGCCGGCAAACCACACCACCCGGCGCGGGCCAATCGCGCGGCGCTACGTCACGCGTGGCCTCTCTCGCGCTATCTCGCGTGAGCGTTATCGGCTGTTGCGGTCGGTCCCTGCGATAGTGGTATACGTGCGTCTTCTTCCCACGCAGTCACCTCGCTATCTTTGTCCCTCGTCGACGCGCTCGGTCGACTTGGGGCCTCTTTAACTGGCACCCCGCAGTCGCATCAGCTGTTGCTCGCACGCTGCCTGGCAGTACACGATCGACCGTCGTAACGTGAGCATCGTCTTGCGTTCAGGCGCACTCTGCTAAAGAATCGTAAGCGCGTTACGTACAGAATCGAGAGCATTTCCCCGGGACAAGAGGAGAACACGCACTCCCAGTCCCGCACACGGGAGTGACGGAATCCCGTGATAGACCGCGGTTTTTCGTGGCTTCGGCGCGAGCTGCGTAGTTGTCTCCCCCCGTGAAGGACACGAGGGACGGGATCGTCATCACGTCAGTAAGCGACCCGGCAACATGAATCTGTCGTTCGCCGGCTGCGGCTTCCTCGGCATCTACCACGTCGGCGTGGCGGTCTGCTTCAAAAAGTACGCGCCGCATTTGCTGCTCAACAAGATAAGCGGCGCGTCCGCGGGCGCTATCGCCGCGTGCTGTCTGCTCTGCGAGCTGCCCCTGGGTGAGTGAACTCTCTCTCCTTTTTTCCCGCCGCTTAGTTATGTAAAACGGAGCCGCTCGAGTCCCCGCGGGCGGATCGCACGTGTCCTACGTCTCTCCGTAACTTCTCCTCCGCCGCGACGTTGTTCGCCGTGAAATCCTCTGCCCCGTCGATCCTTGTTAATGCGAGTATCAGCAACTGGAGCCTCCTCTGTTGAAAGAAATGCAAATGTTAAGTAATATTAACCCTACAGGCCTGGGGCTCGATTCTTGAATTTATTCACTGAAAAAACAAAAATCTGATAGATTCAACCGGTCGTCTGTTAGAAAATGGACGAATCGGAATTCATTTAGGATTTACCAGATGTGTAGTGAAGTCAAGTGAAGTCTAGCAAACATCTGGTTATGAAATATCGAGCCCTATTGTGCTAACTAGAAATTCTGTTTCGTTTAGCTAAAATACATTCTGTCATACATGTGTTGGTTGATACAATCGAAGCATTTTTCTCAGTGAAGAATCGAGTCCCTGTTCTACAATACGTCAATGGTCTAATGAGAATATTTCTTTTCAATTTTTTGCCACGTTTCGACACCCGACGGCGACATACATCGTATTGTAGCCTTGTAGGACAGGCCTTAAAGCCTATCATACAATGCCAGGCAACAGGCAATAGGAACAGGGAATAGAATTTTTGACGCGTTGGATTCGTTGAAAATTTTCTTCCAACCAATCCAACGCGTCAGAAATTCTATTCCCTGTTCCTGTTGCCTGTTGCCTGACATTGTGTGATAGGCTTAAGCCTATCACACAATGCGAGGCAACAGGCAACAGGAATAGGGAATAGAATTTTTGACGCGTTGGATTCGTCAGAAATTTTCCTTCAACCAATCCAACGCGTCAAAAATTCTATTCCCTATTCCTGTTGCCTGTTGCCTGTTGCCTCGCATTGTGTGATAGGCTTTAGACTGATGGCAGAGATCAATCCGTAAACGCTGTCTCAGTCGTAGACGTAGGGCAAGGCAGAGAGAAACGTAAGTCGTATACGACTTACGTTTCTCTCTGCCTTGCCCTACGTCTACGACTGAGGCAGTCTTAAGCGTTTACGGATTGTTCTCTGCCATCAGCCTTAAACAGTTGAAAAAACATCGACCGCTCCTAGTGGTAACAATATAGTTACCATAGTCATAACAATAGTCATAACAAAAGAAAACTTGTGAAGAAAAATAAAAGAGAAACATTAGTTTTTTATTTTCTTTTAAAAATTTTTTTATACTATCGTCAATGAATAATCTCACCTCACCTTCGTTTCTTTTTCTTCTTTCGCTTTGTCAATCTTTCTCGTCACCTTCGGACTGCCGTTTCAGTGAAATAAACATTATGTGCCACAAATAAATTTTCAAAGACTTTTTCTCAGTATAACGTCTTTTCTTCTCCCTATTCTTCTTTTCACGCAACAACAATTGTTCGGCAGTTTCTAGTCTCCTCTCTCTTTTTTTCTTTTACGAATTATGTCTTCCCCTTCTCCCTTTATGACTGTCCTTATTCCTAGTCCTCGAACATTTCGTTATCATTTTCCACAGAGACTGTCATAAATTGTTCCAGTTATCGGAATCGTGGAAAGATCCCATTCGATTCTCTCACGTTTGTTTACATGACGAGATACCGAATTACTTCGTCGCGAAAATCTTCCTGAAAAAGAATTATGCGCTACGTAACGTCCGTGGTCGCAGGCTCGTTCGATTACATCCGAAAATTAATAAAACGTCGTAATTATCTGAATAATGCGCGGTCAAATGAAATTACAAGTTGTTGCACAATGAGGGGAATCGGCGAAACGGACGGGATGGATTTATTATTATGCCGCCTATAATTCATTCGCGTGTGTCGTTACCGCGATAACGAGAGCGACCGCGCTAATTAGCGCGCGACGCGGTAAATTTGTAACGCGCTGTCCTTTTCTCATATCGCTCGCTGTGATAGCGTTACATATCGCACCGTGGGGCAATGTCGTTAAAATTCCTCCCTCCCCCCCGCGGCGTTTATCGCAGGTGCGATACGCACGCGTGCTCGCTAAACCCGCCCGATAGGCACAAGTGAACCGTGTAAGGGTACACTGAAAAAAAAGTCTGATAGATTCAACCAGTCGTCGTGTTAAAAAATGGACAGATCAGAATTCCTTTAGGATTTACCAGATGTGTAGTGAAGTTCTCGCAAACTTCTGGTTATGAAATATCTTTCATGGTAAATCCTAAAGGAATTCTGGTAATTCCTATAGGATTACCAGATTTATAGTGAAGCCTAGCAAACTTCTGGTTATGAAATATCTTTCACGCACTGAAAAAAATTTCTGGTTGAATATGGACGAATCAGATAATTCCTTTAGGATTTACCAGAATTCCTTTAGGATTTACCAGAATTTCTGTAGGATTACAGGAATTCTGGTAAATCCTAAAGGAATTCTGGTAAATCCTAAAGGAATTATCTGATTTGTCCATATTCAACCAGAAATTTTTTTCAGTGCGGTAAATCCTAAAGGAATTCTGATTCGTCCATTTTCTAACAGACGACTGGTTGAATCTATCAGATTTTTTTCAGCGTGATATTACATCTGTCGTACGACAAGTTTTTCGAGCACGTCGATTGGCTGCAGAGTGGAAAAAAGTTCTCGATCTCTAGAAATTTTCTATTCTGCGGCCCGTTCTATTCTACGACAATCCTTTGTGCGTTGACTTCCGACAGCGACTCGCGTCTTACTGCGGAATCTTAATTTCTGTCCGAGGTCTAAATAAGGAGTTCGCCTTCACAGGTCTCAATCTCTCATCGTAATAATAATAATATTACGTAGCGCGTGTTATTGTTCCTATGTATGTACATACACACGCGGTGTTTACGTGGCGAACACCTGCGATAGAGCCGACGATTGACGCCGCGACGATCCTTGGAGGCGCCCGAGCTCGCTGCGACTTTCGAAGCCGCGATCGGTGCGTGCGGCTACTTTATCGCTGACACGCTTTCACAAGTCCTGAAATAATTCGCAAAGTATTGCGTAAACGTCATCGTCACCCTTACACCGCCTCCGGCCTCGTAAATGGGTCGCATATGCCTAGACGCGTGTCCGCGCGGGGGCCGCGGGGCGCCGCGTGACACGCGGTTTATCGCGCGGGCGAACGTTTTGTTTCCCCGCGGCGAGGCAAAACGTGCGTTGCCGCTTTCATTATCACGAGCAGCAGGATAAACACAAGCGGCACGCCTGTGCCCTCGTATCTCCCCGCACGCACACTGCGCCGCAACCATTATGCGTTCACGAATGACACAATACCGAGGCCGAGAGCCCCGGTAGCTTGTCACGCGCAAACGAGCGCGATTGTGAATTTCCGGTCTTTTTGCGTCAAAAGGGGAACGAGAGATTAAACTTTCACTAAAAATAGTTTTGCTATCATTTTATTCTAGATTTTAGAATTTTTCATTTAAGATTAAAATATTCCTTTCTCTATAATAAATATGATTGGCGCTATGTCGATCCTATTTTATGATCATTGAAGTGTAGTAGCATTGGATCCGGAAATTTTCTCTGTGGGTGCAGTTTTATCAAAGTTCTGTGTGACAGAAATAGAGAAAGAGAGAGAGAGAGATTTCTATCACTTTTTCTTTTTCTGTTGCGTTTTGCTTTCTCTTTCTTTCTTTCGGGAGTTGCCAGAAATAGAAAGAGCAATCGAACGTTGATGAAAAGAGCATCTGCCTTCTTTAGGATTGTTCCAACCTCTTGGTAAGTTAACTAACAGTTCAATCATACGCGTGTCTTTATTTTTCCTTCAACTTACAATTAGCCAAGGATAGACACATAATTTAACTATTAGTTAGCTTACCAAGGGGTCAGAAAGACCGGCTATTAAAGAGCTACCTCGGAGTATAATTTATGGCTTATGTTTTTAATTGCGCTTTCGTATTTGGGCCATGCAGGTGACGCAAGTTTGTTACGAAAGTTCCGTTGACGCTCGAAGTATCGAATAGCGCTTTTATTTAAGTCGCACCGAAGAGTGTTACGTCTGTTTTTTTTTAATATACGCATCGCCGAACGCAGCGAGCTTATTCGTGAATCATTTTCGACGGATGCGTTCGCAGCTGCGAGGTCGAGCGTCACTGCACTTCGCCGTCTTGCGCAAGTCCTAATTACAGAAACGAGACGAGTTACGTATACGGAAAACGCGCGTACGTCTTGAATTCAATTAAACGAGAGACTGCCGGGACACCGTGACTCACCGATGAGATTTAACTCGGTAGACTTCGGCACGCACTTGAAGAAACGCCACTTTGTCTTTCACCCGACGACCATGATTTATTATTCCGCAAATTACACCTTGACTTTACATCAATATGCAAAATACTTGTGAGAATGCTGCTAACCTGTTTAAAGCGACTGATTTTCAGAAGCGAATGACATTTGTCGAGACCTTCGGAGAGACACGTACAAAGATCTTGTCGCAAATTGACGTGAACAACGAGAGAAATTATCTCTCTATTAGTATATTAGTATAATCAGTATATTAGTATATTAGTATAATTGTTCATCTAAAGTCTCGTCTACAATACGTTTGAGTAAATAAAAATAAATTCACGAATTGATTTTCAATTAAATTTTCCCAGTCCTAAAACTTGGGTGAATCGCCGGTTAAAGTGTAATAATTCCACGCGTGTCTCCCATTAATTGTTACTCTCGTAGAATTCAGTCACGCGTTTCCGTGGCGTGCAAACAAGGTCATTTTCCATAAGACGGACAACAGGCCGATCAACAGCTGCGACAAATATGTTTTCGTGCGTTCGCGAGTGACGATGAAAATCATGGTCATGCGACGCAAATCGGCGGATAGAAAGAGAGTTGGGCGCTATCTCTCGTTCTCTCCGCCTAGATATGCGTGCATCGGTGTCAGTGGAACTGGGTTACGGCAGCACGTTTACTGCTGGACGACCGATTGGCGGTCTTTACTTTTCACTCCGACCGGAAGGAAGTCGGCGCGCGAATCTTTTCGTTTGAGGTCGAGAGGAGTATCGCGATTACACGGGTGCCCCACGGGTACGAAAACATATTTTCCTCGTAGCGCGAGAAAACGGCTCCGGCATCTTATCGGAGATTGTATTAATAGATCGAATGCGATCCGAGTGTTGATCGTAACGCGCTGAGATACGAGATATCTTACTCGCGTAAATCCCAAACACCCAGCGAGATACACTAGAGTTGATGGACATTATTTCGGCGATAAGGATCGATAACTCCGAAATTTATTTGCGCCCAGGGGGGCTTATCTGCGATAAGGCCGTAATTGTCGATGATTCGCCGATTACGCGGCCTGACAGTTTGCTGTCTGATAAGAGCAGCGATCACAAAATTACGTTTCGCGCGGTGTTTGTCGATCGCACAGCGGAAACAGAGGCCTCGAGATTGATAAATTGTCAGGGGAAACAGGTGCAGAGGAAATGTGCACTGGTTAATTGCATATAGCGTTGTATCATACCGCGATGAAACGCCTTGAAAGAGAATGCCCGAGATTTCATGTATCTTTGTCAACGAGAGATCGAAGTCGGTCAATGTCGGCTGACGGAGAAAACAATTACAATGTCTCGCGAACACATTTTTATTTTAAAACGTAACAATCAGACGCCGAGCCATTTCATCGGGAATTTACGGCGTAAATTTCTTAACACTTCCTCGCCAAAGAACCCCGCACTAATCATATGGAAAATCTATCCCGGTAAAATCAATTGGTTTTTTTCATATGTTGTAGCTTATGATCTACTGAATAAAAAATATAATGTGGTCACAAAGCTCAATAATGGACAGCTACCTAGTTATAACCAGTCAAACATGAAAAATTCGGGCTGCCCAATAGACAAATCTCGGAAAGTATTAATTTTTTGGAAAAATGTTTGAAACAAAAATAGTTTTACAAAATCTGTTGGCTGGTGCCATTATTTTTGAACTTTCATTGACCTTTGAAAGCTCCGTGAACAAACATTTTCCACAAAAATCTTTGTGTTTCACAGCAGAGATAAGGACCCCACGGTTCGTCACTCCCGTAGTATTAATTATATTGACTCAAAACCTAACCCTCTCTGCTGTGTGTCTGCAAAATAAATGATCTTAGGTTTGGAGTAAGTAAATACTACGGGAGTGACGAACCGTGTGGTCCTTACTGCGATGCATAAAGATTTTTTTGGAAGATTTTACTATTTTTGTTCACCGAGCCTTTCGAGGCCATTGAAAGTTCAAAAATAATGGTACCAGCCAACAGATTTTGTAAAACTATTTTTGTTTCAAACATTTTAGTAGTTAATTATGTTAATTATTTTGTTCTCGATGCTATTTTACATCATTTATTTTTAATGCGACACTCAATTATATTTGCCTTTCATCGAAAATTCACGCTAAAATTTTATTCTCCTCTCGAGAAACTCGAGTTAGCGGATAACGAACCGTGGTTTCATTTACGGATTAACTCATATCTCCAATTGCGAATTAACTCATATCGGCAATCAACGTATCGATCGTAAAGTTTCCTTATCATTGGTTATTCTGACGAGCGGAGTTAATCATTCTTGTGTCATCGATTATAGTTTTTGAGAAATGACTCTGCTCCATTGTCATACAATGTCACGATAATAGAATAATGTCTCCGATGACTCGTTTAGCTTCTTTTTTTTCCTAGATAGTGATCAGTGATGCACACGTATCGATCATGAATCGCTGCACATATTATTTGTCCGAACGACGCTTATCGAAGGACGAAGATTTAAAGTCCAATAGACAGCGCTTTTTCCATGCAAGTCAATCGACCTGTTACTGATCGTGACGATCGCCAGGTATTGTTCATGTCATTGTCCACGCGCAATGACAAAGTCCGCACGCACATTTAATATTGTTTGTATCTTCGCGCGCGTGCCAACGATAATCTCCAGGGATCGCTCGGTGGGTCGGTTGTGCTGAAATTATTTCTTCTTATCCTTAAGACTACAAAGATAGTCGCCTTATACGATCGTATGCATTCGCGCGTATCAGTCAGTTGATAAAAGATAAAAATTATCTTGAGGAAGGAGAAATGTGACACGCGTCGTACCATTTCTTCGTGCATTTTGCATGTCAGTAATCGGATTAGGTAACTTTGTCCTCTGTGATGCCACTTTTATCAGTTATTTCAATGTGTTACTTAATTAATTTCTCGTCTGAAATTCACAATAAAATTCTCCTCCCAAAAATCGAATCCGCTAACGTCCATTTTATGGATTGTCGAAATCTTAGACCCGGTTTCACCAACGTTGTTTAACTTTAAGCCTAGCTTAAATTATTAATTCGTTCTTTGTCTCTTTTCAACTGTTACTTTAGAAAGAGACAAACGTGAATTAAATTAAGATTAAAGTTAAGCGAGGTTTGGTGAAACCGAGCCTTAGGATGCGACAGTCTGTCTTCTCTTGTTAGAAACGACGATATCGTCGGGAAGATGGCATCTTCTGTTATTCAGATTTTTTTATATAGTCGTTCCCAATCATACACTTTAGTGTCAGTTGCATACACTCGGTATCCATACAGCACGCATGTCTAAAAGACATTTTTAGGACACCTTTAAGTCGTCTTTTAGACATACATATCTAAAAATGACTTAAAGACGTCTTAAAGATGTCTTTTAGACACGCATGCTGTATGGATAGCTTATTGTCAAGACGCGAGCAATAAGCATGGACAGTGGAACACGAAAATCGGGCGGAAAGTTGCACGTAAATTCGACTGCTCGAGCCTCGTTCTTGTTTTACCGATACAAAAATTACAATTCTATGAATGTGACTATGAATAAGACTAGGTAGTACAATACGATATGCCGGTATAAATAACGGTGTCCGGTTTGTCAACGGTAAACGCGCTCATAGGTCAAAAGCATCCACTTCGATGCATCATTCAATCCCGCGGTTTTTATTCGTATTCATGCAGCTCTATTCGTTTGTCAAATCCTATCGACATGCGCGACATTTACAAACACTTGAATATCTCCTCCAAGGAGATCTAAGAGATTATTTGCAGCATTTCTTGTATCGCATTTCGCGCACATTAACGCGCGAATGATCTTTCATGCGTATTCATCATCGTACGATTTAATATGCAACGCGATCAGTTCGATGCTATCGTTAACAGTAATTACGTAAGCGAATGTTAATGAAAAGTATTATTCTAAGATCCGGTTTTTCATTTTCTGGTTAACTGTTAACCAGAGGTTAATCGACTCTCAGTGCAAATCAGTGGCTATTTACTGTTTCCAGTGATAATCCACTGACTGACTTTTGAAGAGTATAGAAAACAATTCTTTATACTAGCCGATTAGATAAAAATGAGAATGAAACATTTAACCCTCGCTCACTTGCGAGAGATAACCAGAGGTTAATCGACTCTCCACCTTTTTCTGTAGAGAAAAGTCCCTTATTATTAGATAGCCTCCTAATATGAGATAGCGGAGTTTCTGGTCAATAGATAATGCCTATTCCACCGTGGATTTATTGGATGGATCGTTAAGAAAAAAGAGTGAAATTAAATGCGGAATCCCGCTATCTCATATTAGCAGTCATTAGGTTTGTTTCCCGTTCCTGCCTGGTAAACTACTGCGGTAAGCTGGAATGAGAAAAAATATGCTTGTCTTACTCTAATTTATTGCACTAGTTCACCAGTTTAGGAACAGAAAACAAACCTTGTCTCATAGAGGGCTTTTCTCTAATGCTTTGCGGTTGCCCATAATTCTCTCAAAGCTGTAAATCTACACGCGATTGTAGCCGTCAAACTATATTACTCAGATCTACATAAAATAATTTTAAAGAGTAGAGAGATATTTATAAATATCTCACTACTCTGTAAAAATAATCAGTGAATTAGCACTGAAAACAATGAATAGCCACTGATTTAGTACACTACTGCGATGTTCAGTGGTATACTTATAACTGCAAATCAGTGGCTCTTCACTGTTTCCAGTGATAATCCACTGACTGACTTTTGAAGAGTATAGAAAACAATTCTTTATATACTAGCCGATTAGATAAAAATGAGAATGAAACATTTAACCCCCGCTCACTTGCGAGAGATAATTTGGCTCGCGAAGTATTAGAAGAACGAAACGATGCCTCGGGCAGCATCTTTGTGGTCCACGCAGCCTAGTAAGAAAAGAATGATCGCGCATGCAATTGTCGGGACAGGTCATTCCGTATTGTTTGCAAGACGTGCAGCCGGGCCGTTATCTATTCTGGCATTTCGGTATTTTTGTCTCAACCGTGGAAAGCGAAATGCCGCCTGGATGCTGGTCGGAGCCCCGGGGTGGTCATCGTTTCTCCTTGATCTTTCCGCGCCACGGACGCGCGCAACGATCGCGCGGCGTAGAATCGCGGGAGCGGTTCCGACACGTGATGTCAGAGCTCTCGTCCGTATCGGTATCTCTGCGGCCAGGCGCGAGAGATACGGCGAACAAAGCGATGCTGTTCCCTATCGGCTAAGCTGCGTATATCGGATACGCTGACGTTCACACGGCACTCGCGCTGACTCCCTAACATTTTGCGCACATCATCTGATAACCCTTTCCGCGGCTGTTTTATCTCCCTCTCCTCTAGTGGCGGATGGTCCCCGGATGTGACGCCGCGACACGAGAATTGAGAAATCCGAAATAAACGCCCGCGTATATCAGCCGCGGAGGAGCGTGACTCCTCTTCTTTTTCGGCCCCAAGATCAAGCGGCTGGCCGTATTGTAAACATTGCGCGAATCTTCACACGGATGCACGTGCTTATCTCGGCGAGATTCGCGGCGTACGCATAGCGGGCGAAATCTCAAGATTCGCCGACTGCTTATTCGCCGATTATTCAAATGCAACGCGCCGAAGACGGCATTTAATGCGCCGATATTTCACTGTTGCGCGGAGAAAATAACGAAAAAATGAACTTGACGAACGATCCCTCTACATTTGTTTCCCTCTTAAATTGGAACAATCGTCGTTATTGTTACTTTTCTCGTAGATTCACATCTCGGAGAAGATATTCAAGTGTTCGCTTCATATATTAATTTTTTTTTTCTAAATAATACAAAAGTAAACTCGCCGAGTGTATTACATAAACGTTCATAGGCCAACATGACGAGCCACAATTAGGATTAAATTAAAGTGTTGCAGTATCAAATCATTAAAAAAAAAAGACAAATTAAGTATCGTATTATTAAATGATTTAACAAAGGTCAAAAGTGAAAGGTTAATTTTTTACGTTCAATTTGTATAAAACTTTGTATTGAATAGTTCGTCTTGGAAAGAACTTATCTCGTGTAAACGATAAATTTTCTGAAATGATTAAACGACGAGATTCCCCCCCTTGGGGGAGGGGGGAGGGTCATCGCGGGCTTTTTCATACGTCATTCCGCGATTTTTGCAGCGGATAATTCCCCGAGGATTACAGAGATCGAAACGTTATTTCAACAAGCAATGTCGCGTGGTCGATCGAAAGATAGCACATGCACGGCGATATCTCTCCTCGCCTCTTGTCGCTCATTCTTTCCTTCAGTCACTGACGTAGAATCGTCCCCGGAGTTTAACTTGGAGCAAATGCCAGAGAGATACGAGGAGGGGTCGTCGTAACGTTACGTAAATTTAATAGACGCACGCATCTGTTTGTTTATCTATTGTCGATTTATCATGGATATCGCGATATCGGCGATATTACGCGGTAGTCCTGAAAAACAGCGTATTTTGCAGCTTCAAGTATTTTGCGACATCACCTCATTTTGCGTAACATCGCGGCATTGAGATGGCACTGAGCCTTCGCTTTCGGATTGCGCGATCGGACATTCGCGCTTTGTCGTTCGCTTCTTGAGCTAGCACACTATGCGCAGTTCGTAATGCATGGTTCGTGATTCGCAGAAATTTGTTGGACATTCGTTATTACTTAACACACTATTCGTCATTCACAGTTTATCGTTCATAATTTGTTATTTGTCGTCTCGTTCGTGTTAACTTGGACAACTTTTAACCTTTACCTGTTATTACAGGACTCGCATCATAAGTCTATAATTAGTCAAGTTGCAATATTAGTAAAAAAAAACCGCTATTGTCGTCAAAACAACTGCTCGGCTAGCGAATCACGAATCGCGCATAGAGTAGCGCTAGCTTACATTCTGCGAATTAAGATTATCCGATAACTAGTCTACGCGCTCGACGCGCTAATAGCGATATCTTACTAAAAAGTCTCTGTTTAGAAAGATCAACAAATGAATAGAAAGCAAATATCTCATTAACGATAGGAATGTTGTTGATCGGGTATGAATCATAAATTGCAGAGTTTTCATAGCAGTTAAGAGCCTCGATAAAAGACCTGACAAGAACAAAAATAATCAAGATTAACGTGTTAAGAGATATGGTTTTTTAATTACGCCCATTAGATAAATTCGGGATAAGGACTCGACCTTGGGAAAATATTAATCTGTTCGTAATATAAATTCGTAATAAAAATCCGTGTGGGAACGTATATATATGTAACATTTCTTAAGCTTTGAATACGATTCTTTGGAAATCTTATCTGTATCCGATATTTTATCAATATACCATATATATTAATCGATATCTCGTAAATATCTTATCAAAGTTGATTTATCTCGCATTGATTCATTGTTCTCCTTTTCCGTTTGATGAGAGATTGCGGATATTTTGATTATCGTGACAAATACGAGTACATACAGGCATTTATATTTTAATTTTGTATATTCTAAATACTAAATATTTAACGTTTAATTAAAACATTTCCTATAAATAAAAATGCCAATGAATACATTTTTATAATGTATCGACATAAAATTTAAAAATATTATAATTTAACTGAAATACTCAAAGCGACGTTTCTTATAAATAAATATCAATGTATAAATCTGCCTGTTCACGTGCAAATTACACGGATGTGTGTTTTTAACAATGATATTAATTGCCTTTATTGAATGATATAAATCCTTGGTATGTTTAATCGAATAATTTTTATTTAAAGGAACTGTTTCTATAAAATTGTGGCGGTAACGTCGTAACAGGAATTTATTGCACTTTGTCGCGTTTATGTACTTTTGAATATTCCTATCTGATTGTGAGAACTGTGGCTTCGTTTCATTCAACAACTTAAGCAATCTGCTTCTCCGCGTTAAGTACCGCGAGATTGATGAATTTATCGTAATCAATCCAATTTTATCGATGGCGCGTTTATGATTGTATCATAGAGAAAATTCCTCTATTATGAGATAGGATTCTAATGTGAGATAGTAGATTTCCAAATTCAATCGCAAATCTTTTTTCGCAACCGTTACACGATCTAACAATCAATTTTTTCTAAACGGATTTCACTCCATGGGCGATAAATTCATGGTGGAATCAACAGACGATGCCTGTTAATTTAGCAGAAAGAAACTCCGCTATCTTATATTACGAGCCTATCTCATAACAGAGGACTTTCCTCTATGCATAACACAGACTCAGGTTGATTCCGCTGTAATTCAGGATCGTTCCCTCTCTGCTTTCAGGCGAGATGACGAGCAACGTATTACGCGTGGCACGTGAAGCGCGACAACGCACGCTCGGACCGTTCAGTCCGTCCTTCAATGTGCAAGAAATATTGCTAGACAGCTTGCGGAAGGTGAGTGGAGAAGAAAATGATGACACTACCACATTTGAATCTGGCAGTCTGTTTATGCGCGCTGTTTTTCTTCCATCCAAGCATTAATTATTCCTACCTCATCCAGCATCATGTACAGAACGGACTCTGCAAAAAACAAACTTTTAGATGTGCAGCGCGTAACTTTCAAGAGATTATTATTATTATGATTATTATTCTCAAATTACGATTTATATTCTACGTGAACAAAAAGAATCTTGATTTGTTCAAAGTAATATTGTATATGTCTTATCGATTTTTAGTAATAAAAATGTACCGGTAGTATGTCACGTTTTCAGTCATTTTTATTCCAGTCTTCTGACCGTCGTTTTTATTCCAGTTTTTACCAGACGATGCGCACATTCGTGTCAACGGAAAATTACACATCTCTCTAACCAGAGTATACGACGGCAAGAACGTGATCGTTTCCCAATTCAACTCGAAGGAGGACTTGCTGCAGGTAAGATATGTTAAATCAAGGCAAAACTTGTCCGCGATGGATCCTCGTTAAAACAGAGCATCGCTTGAGACAATAAGGCAGTAACTTTCCGTGTCTTTCGGAGAAGTTTCGTACATTTTAGTTTTCCTTTTCCCGAGTAGTTATTGGTCATCCTACTTTACACTGTTCTACGTTTTCTGCAGGCTCTACTAGCCACTTCGTTTGTGCCGTTGTTCTCTGGCTTGCTGCCACCGCGGTTCCACGGTATCAGATACATGGACGGCGGTTTCAGCGACAATCTTCCTACGCTCGATGAAAATACTATTACCGTTAGCCCGTTCTGCGGAGAGAGCGATATCTGCCCGAGGGACATTTCGTCCCAACTTTTTCACGTACGTATATTCGCGTGTGTCAATAATAATTTCTCGTAAATAATTCCTCATTAAAGAGAACGAAGCAACTTCGAGTTAAATTCACGAACGTGTGCGCTTACCTGATTCCTTCTTTGTAATTATTCGCATCACTTATGCATGTCCTTATGCTTTGCAGGTCAATGTCGCCAATACAAGCATAGAGCTCTCCAGACAAAACATATATAGGTTCACGAAGATACTCTTTCCGCCTAAAACAGAGGTAAAATAAAAATGTTAATTACCGTCTTTAATACTGCGTAAATGTAACTTAAATACCTTAAATGTCACAGACGTAGTTTTACACGCTTTTGAATTACAGATTCTCTCGAGCATGTGTAAGCAGGGATTCGACGACGCATTGCGGTTTCTACATCGTAATAATCTACTGAACTGCACAAGGTGTCTCGCGATTCAGTCGACATACATAGTTGAGAAAACGATCGACGATTGTATGGAATATGATCCGGAATGTTTGGAATGTAAAATGCATAGACAGGTGAGAGGTTCTACGATGCTTTCAATAGCGACGGTGTCTCCGATAACAATCATTGCATTCTACTTATTTTAATTTAAACTCAGTGAAATTTCAGTGATATTTATTAATATTTTGATTATCCTTACTTTACGCACTTGATATTTCACTTTTTAGGAAGCATTGGTAGCTAATATGCCCGAAACTGTGTTGACTATATTCCAAGATGCTATAGACTCTGCCAACAAGGGGCTTGTTAACTGGCTGTTTAAGCATCGTAGCATGAAGCTGTTATCGTTGTTGAGTTTGCCCTGCACGCTACCGGCAGATGTAATGTACGCTACGATCACAAAGTAAGTAGCCACTGAAATATACATGAAACATGCGCATGGAAATATACATCAAATATGCGCATCACAGACACGCTTCACATAGCAGTATTATTTTTATAACAAACGTACGTGCACATATAAACAAATTATACATACTTAATGCTTTTCATTATTCTCACTGATTGGAGGTGTTGCGTGCCACAAAGATATGTACACTTTGTAAATTAACATTCTTTAATATTAAATATCGCAGATTAATGATTAAGGAAGATTTTTGTCTAGAAGAATTTTCAAAGCAAATTTTGTTTAAAACAACTTCGATTATGAAAATTTACGATTTTCCGTATATATTTCTTCGCGTTCGTGTTCGATATATTAATTGATAGTTTTGTAAGTACGTAGACTTGATACTTTTTGAATTAAAACCACTACGCACCTTCCGTTTTTCAAAAACATCTTTTGACAACATGCATGATTGAGGAATTTTGAAGTTTAAGAAAATGCAGCAAAAACAATCCTCTAGACAGGAATCCCGCCTTAAGTTCGTTTCATTATCTTTTATTGCATCGTATGTTGCACGAGCAACAATATCAACGTTGATACATACCACAGATTCAGTCGATTGGTGCAATTTCACGCATAATTACCGCTTGTAATATTTGTATTTAACGTCATGCATGTCATTGGTAGTCTGATTGGTAACAAGATAGAAACTCGTGCCTTGGAATACAAAGTAGTCGGAAATGTTCTGCATACCCCGCAACAGGCACTTACTTGCAATAAGCATTTAACACACTCCCGGTAAGCATAAATTCTAAGATGTAATGCTTTCTGCAAATGTCTGAAATCTTATTTTCACTTGTAACCTCTACTTTTGATGCGCATACTGATGTTGAAGTCTTCATCCTTCTTTCACGAAAGTATTGTAACGCGCGCGCGCGCGCGCGAGTTTTTACATTAGTTGCGAATTTATACTTTGTAGAGGTGCAAAAAGTAATAAAGTATCTCGACGGACAGAGACGTCTGTTTGCAATAAATACTCGGAATATTTTATAACGATTTGCTTTGTAATTAATGAAAAACGTATCTGTTTTATTTCAGATTCATTATGAGTGTTCCAAAGCTACGACATAACTTAGTGGAATTAAGTAAATTTTTCTTAGAGCAGTTGAGTATAATGTTCCCGAAGATCAATGTCTATGCTCAGCCATTGCCTCAAACGATCAAGTGTTATTTCAACATTATGGAATATAACTCGAGTAAGTACACTTTAGCCAATCATTTATAATCTGAACTTTTAAATCAATTCTAACAGAAAGTTTTATCTAATTGTTTTATAAACAATCTGTGCAACAGAAACAGATGAACGTTAATATGGTTTAAGAGGATCCCGCAGCCGTTTGTATGACAGAATTACCATTTTCGTAATTGGAACCTTTCGTCGTATTAAATTCATGGAATCAAAAATGCTTGCGTACAATTACAGTATATGCATTGATGATCCCAGGAATCTCCGATTTTATACAAAAAATGAGTAAAAATTTCAAAATTCATATATTGATTAGTTATATCCTTGTAGACGAACTGTCACTTAGTTATAACTTATGCTTCGTATAAAAGTTTTACAACTTGTACTCACATGAAAGTGAGTTTCCTGGGATTGGATTACATGTAAAATTACTGTAAAACCCTCCAAATTGGGATTAGAGGTTTTAAATAAGAATATAGTTTGTATGAAACTTTCGCGTTTATGTATGGGTGTGATGTATTGTAGATGCGTGTCCGTGTAGTTATGTAGCCTGCGTTTCGTGTTTAGATGGCGCACACCATCAAAGTTCGCCGAGCCCTGAGGGATCCTCTTAAGTGAGCTTGATGCGATTTACATTCTTTGATAGTGATTCTTATATTTTCGAACGTTTGCAGATGACGCGCAGGTTATAGAAGAGACAGAAGCTATGTACCAAAAGCAAAAAAATCTGAATTTGACTCTCCAATACAACGAATGGTAAGTAATTATAATGGAAATAGGTCTCTGATATAAGAATTATATCTAACAACCTTTTGAATTAATGTCATTACGGTTAAAACATTTTCATGTTACAGTGGACAATCGTGGAACAATTCAAGAAAATCGAGCTGTATAATAAATATGGGCGAGTTTACATCAGTGGACGATACTTTCGAAAATATTCTCCAAGTAAGTAACAAGAATAATAGAGTGTTTAAAACACAGTTTGAATAAGTTTCAAGATAAATTTTATATTGAATT
The DNA here is from genome assembly GCF_000949405.1 of Vollenhovia emeryi. Lineage (NCBI taxonomy): Eukaryota > Metazoa > Arthropoda > Insecta > Hymenoptera > Formicidae > Vollenhovia > Vollenhovia emeryi. The sequence continues at coordinate 1,033,813 of NW_011967213.1, read as the reverse complement.
ATAACTTTTACTAGGCGACTTCGGATCAAGAGGCTGTGATAGCGTATTATTATATGGATGATAACCATAAAGTGCAAGTAACAGAAATATTCGATGTAACAGAATCAGAATCACATACCATGCTGTCCTTAGATGAAGTTGATACCAATAAAAAACTCCAATTCGATGATTGGGATGAGCCTACATGGTTATCTCAGCATACATTTAATGACGGTAATTAATTGGTATTTTCTACCTAAAAAATATCAACGATAGAGATTTATGATCAATATTTTAATATGATTTAATCAATGATTTTAATGACCGATCTAATTTAATTCTTGAAATTTTGTAAAATGTACAGCAGCTACAGAGTCTCTTTACACCGACGGAAATCAACAAAGCATGGAAAATTTGTCGGATATATCGTTAGATGAGATATTGGATAGCGCAAATATATTTTCCGATCCAGAAAGTGAGTGGGACGTCGAAAAGGACTCTGAACAAGTGGAGGTGTCCAAATCTCCAGACAGTCGACCGGAAGTAGATCAACCATCCACAAGCATGTTGCTATAGAAATAAGTTAACAGCCTGTTCATTTCTATATAATTGATAATGTAATTTTTGATGATATATTGCAAGAACATATGTGCTACTTAAATAATTTATAGAGAGAGACATTTTAATTAATTTACTTATATATTTTTATTTTTCTTATAAACAACTTGCTCCATCTAAAAGAGAATAATCTATGGATGATTTTTATTATTATTACAGAGTTTCTATAATTATGAATATATCAAATAAAATTATAACTTTGTTGACATTTAAGCTAAAATATTCTAAAGATTAGTTTCACCATTTGTATCTATGTATACATATTTATATTATAGAAATATTTTTGGAAATCTTTGTTATCAAAATTTAGAAAAATTTTATTAAAGCTTCTTACCGTTGTTACTTTTTAAAAATAAATATTTATGCTTTGTTTCATATCAGTTTAAGACTTTGCTATCTGGAGATTTAAAGCTGTAACGAAATATTTTTCATACATATCTTGCTTTAATTACAAAATAACATTTCTGGAAACGATATATAGACTACAAGTTTATAGATACGTCATTATAACGTGTGTTTTTTACTACACTTGATATGTGTAGCATTCAAAGTTAAATGTCTCACTTTACATAAACATGTACATTTAATTCTAAATGTTCTTGCAAGATATAATTAAGATAAAGCATTTAATATTCAGGCACAATTATTGAATACATGCCAATAATGCCACTTGCATGTAAGCGTCTGTAGTATGACGTGCAACAGTATTCTATGATAATTCAAGTTTACCAACTCGGATTTAAAAATTTAACATTAATAACGAGCGCTTGCCTGAGTTGATACATGTTACACAAAGAGACTGATATATTGGTGATTAAAGAGCGTCATATATCAAAACCATCGATATTTTTGATTCTAAAAAGAAACTCTGGAAAGTTGATCTTTTTTAGCGAAAATAGACTAGTACAATTTTCGTATATCGAACGATTGAAGATAGACGGCTAACGAACTGAATTTTAGTAGGAAAAACAGATGACATCACATATTTCATGAACTTGAAACAGATATAATGTTAAAGATTAAATAATTATTTTTAAAATAATGATTTTATCCTCGATTAAAAATGATTATTTCTATTTTCTTTTTGATTTATTATTATTCGTTTGTAGTTAAAAGGATACATCTGGGGCTTAATCATGATTTTTTTCCTCTAATGAACAAGAGTGAACAATTTCATTGATAATATTTAAAATCCTTCAATAAAATTTTTCACCTTTCACGAGTTCACACTAGACGAAAATATTTATGATTGAGCCCCTCCCAAGGAGAATAAAAAGTCAGGATGATGTCAATTTGATGTCATATTGACCAAATTTATGTCAAATTTTGGTCAATTTGATGCCGTATTGACATAAATTTGGACAATATGACATTAAATTGACATCATCCTGACTTTTTGTTCTCCTTGGGCTGCTTCTATAGTGTATAAGAAATTACAGCTAACTTTTAATACATGCTAATCAGACAAATATTTGTTAAACTTGAGTTCGGAAATTATTTTTCCAAACTACAAGATAATGTTGTACCTTGTAGTATTAGAAACAAGTTGTAAACTTGTTTATAACATGGTTGATATATCGTTCTTCATTGTAACATTTGTTTGAACACATTTCTTCAGGGAATGTGCATCCAAACATGTATGTCTTAAATATTATTATTCTATTTGCTTTGATAAATTTTATTATTCTAAGAGTTTATTATTATAAACTCCTAAACTTTAGCAGTAATTTTTTATATTCTATAATCTGATGTATAATAATTTTTTTCTCTACTACGATAAACCTATACTTCACACAATTATATTTTCTAGAGAGTCTTGATGTGCAAGATATGATATGTATTAACAATGCTGACTCAATTCACAATTTTGATGAGTATATGTATGTATAAATGATCTTTATCACATTATTTATCGCTCGTTATGTATACGTATGTCGAATGGATATAAATTCTTTCTTTGTTTCCACGTATTTCTCTTTTGTAGCTTATACGTAGAGCATAAATATCTGCAAACGTTTCTCAAAAAATTCGATGAATATAAAAACCTATGTACGACAACAATTACCTCTATTATAATTTGTTATTAATTTTGTTCATTCAAGAAGTTGTTGAAGCATGCCGAATCTGGAGGTTGTGAAAATAGAATAAATAGTTTAAGAATATCTTATTGTAACATTTAAGATTAGAGAATAAGGTCTGTATTTTTGCCACATCATCTTCCTGTTAGCGTTAATTATTGTTGAATAATTATTGTTAACTAATTTCTATACTTTAATAATAATAGATAGCACATACTTTTATATTCCTTCAAGATAGTATAATCTCGAATAGATTATTTATAATAGATTTTTAAAACAAATCTTTTGTGATCGTATACAGCTGGGTCTGAGTGTCAAAGATTATACAGATTTTATATTATGTTACAAAGCAGAACTTAATAACTATTGATCATGACCAGTTAGCTTTTAACGATATCTTGTTTCATACTGAATAGTTTTTTTATACACGTTTTAAAATTATATTTAAGTTTAATTTACGTACTTTAGAACTCCTATACATTCCGCTTTATACAAGATCGGGATTATAAAAAGAAAATTTGCCTACTATTTGCCTGGTTTTCACGATGGTTTTATTCAGAAAATAAGAATGTAAGAAAATATAGGTAATATATAATTGCTGTGAAATATTCCTGTATGTAAAAATTACTCTAAATAGATATGCAAATTATCTTTTTTATTCGTTGTAGGTTTAAACAATGCAATTTTTGAAAATATTTAAATCGTACGCTTTCGATTAACGAGTGTTATATTTTTGATTTGGTTATATATACGTAGTCTTCCTACTTGTTTATTTATGAATGATTCAATTAAAGACATATTGTGAATGAAAACGTTGGTCTCCTTGACAAATCTTCCTTTTTTCATAAAACATTAATATAAAATGTTATGTGGTGATCATATTGTGAATGATTACGCTTATTGTTGTGTTATCGTACCTCAGTAGAATAAGTAGATTAAGTGCTAACGAAGAAATTAAATCAATTATCTTGCCTATAATTGATATATTAAAAATTTGATATAGATTTGTTCAGGAAATACCTGGTTAGATATAATTTGAATATACAAAGGAAACCTGTGAGAAACGTTTATCTTAAGAACAAAGAGTTCTAATGATATTACATAAGTATTAGCAAAATATGTATGTTTTGGTATTTTTTAAATGCTAGCGATTTGTTTTTCACTTCGCAAAGCCTCGGTTAATTTATACATGAATATAGATGAACCGACAAACATTGTACGATGGCATTATATTAAAAGAAAATTAATGCATTTATGTTTCGTTAGCTTCTTCTAGTTTTGCGCATGGATATTTCTTGATAATTTTTATGTTTGTAATTTGTACAAAAATACCAAGAAAATATTTTGTGATATTACATGTGTAAAATATGTACTTTTTTACGATTACAAATAAAATGCAATGCATATCGAAATGTACAGATAAATGTTAACCACAACTAGATTACATACGACAATCTTTTGGAAAAATGCGAGAGCAATGGTATAATATAAATTTTAATATATTAAATAAAATGTCTGATATTCATTGATGAATGTCAATATTGCTTTCGTCAGTATTCGTAAAATAGATTAATACGAGGATTGATTGTGAGATTCTGCTGGTGCTATAAAAAGGGATAAACATCAATAAAAACTGGAATATTTATTATGTTTTTAATATAAAACAAATCGTATCGTATATATATATATTTATATATATATAAGTTATATTTACAATAATTGAAACCTCCCCTAAAGTAACATTTTAAGGCGGACAGTTATTTGGGAAAAATGCATTTATTGCACGTGGTCATAAATATTACGTAATACTGATCTGGTAAAATATCTTGTATATTTTCTTGTATACCTTGTGTATTTTCAGTCGGCAGATATGAATTATTTGCTAAAATAAAACTTTGTCATAATTAAGTAAACAGCTCAAAAGAAAAACCATTTATCATACAATTTCCATATGGAAAAAATTAAAATCTCATAATCATAATTATAATGTAATACACAAATGCCTCATTACATTTCTTCCAGGCGGGCTTCAATTATTTCGACATAACGTGATCATTTATTTGAACATATTCAGGCGGGATCTTCCCCCGGGGCAGACGTAGAATTTCTCTGAGCTTCTATTTGCGTCCTACTTTGAGAACTTCCCGCCGCGACGGCAACTTTATGCTGCGCAGCTAGACATTGTTGTAACTGCTGAAGCTGTAAAATGAAAATACTATTTCTTCGTTCCTAACAATATAGCTAATTCGTTCAATTGTATAAAAATGTTACACTTAAAAAAATGATACACTTTAAAAGTGGTTAATTTCCCTTAATTAAAACATACTTGTTGTCGGGACAAAGTAGCCACCCCGAGACTTTGCGTTTGCTGACTGCACTGGCCGGTAGAAGCCCTGGCGTGCAAGGATTTTGTCAATAGAGTTTGCTTATTAACAGGTACTACTTGGGAAGAAGGCGTCGTTTGTGACGCCATAAGCACAGGTTTCGTCGCAGCTGCGAAGTAGAAGATTTATATAGATATCGCTGAATGATAAGCGCAAAACACTATGCAGAAAAAAATTTGATCATTTTTTTGTTCGTGAATATCGATACATTATTGACTTACCTACTATAGGAGTTAATACTTGTTTGTTACCAGACAATATCAATTGATTTGCCGTTACTGTTTTGGCAACTGTCACCAGTTGATTCGATAAGACAGCCGATTTGACTTGATTCGATTGTACTTGACGAGTCATATGATTAAACCGCGGTCTTTGAGATCCAATAAGTTGGATTGCTTGTCCTCCCTAAGATTATATAATGTTATACGAATGGTATAAAGTACTCACGAATGCGTTTCTTATAATTAAAATGAAATTTCTGGTATAGTGCACATTTTAAGAATTAATATAAAGAATTTGTTATCTATTAATTGATACCTGTGCAAGAGTCACTGCATTATTACTCCTAATATTTTGCTGCGACAATCCTTTTACTCCAGATGGTATTATTTGGGCTGAAATACATATAGCTCATTAAATACTTAGAAATATAATAATACAATAAATATCATCTAAATCTCAAGAATGAGTGTATATCTTACATATAAGTGATTGTATTATAAGCGATAAGTTTCTAAAACTTTTTACATCAAACTCCTTTATATCGTAGTCTATGGAAAACTACGATAAGATTACAGAAACTAAAAAGCTTTATAAAACATAATTTCTCTTTTTTTAAATATAAGTAATTAACATGAGAAAACTAGAGAAAGATTGGATGTAGATATAAAATAAGCTTAATCAGTAGTACCCGTTCTATAGGATATAATTATATATTACCGATTGGTAAAGACAAATGATTGGCAGGATTGGCGATCACTACCGTCGGCGTAGTTCCGGCAATAGCTGTTGTAACGACTGTTGCAGCTACCATCTGAAATAACATAATATTCGGATAATATTCGATCAATAACTTACTTACAGACTTATTTATTCGTCATGTGTATGTTTTACATATGATACTAACTCTATCAATGAACACCTTCATATATGAGAAGTCCTACATATGTACATACAGTGATGGACAGAATGGTTGCGACACTTTTTTAAAAGATTTTAAGAACGCACATTTAGATTCAACTTTACGTTCCAAAACTTTTTCTCTGAGGAAAATTTTACTCGAGAAATCGAACGAAAACGCTCAAAATGGTTTTGGAATGGCCGAGTAAAATATTCCTCGGAAAAGAAGATTTTGAAACGTAACTCTGACTCTAAATGCAAGTTCCTAAACTCATTTAAAAAAAGTGCCACAACTATTCTGTCCATCACTGTACATAAAAAAAATATTTTGTTCTTTATTATAAATTCACGAAGAGTGTTTTATTTTAAGCTACCAGAAGAGGCACTTGTAATGAGTTGATACTAACACTCGACACTGTTGTGCAGGTATTTGTGGCAGACGATATTGGGAGGGAAACAATGACACCAGTAGGTGTGACGGTGCCGCCAGTGGTCGGAGACACATTTAATGACATCGTGATAGGTTGCGACAAGCCTGGAAACGATACCTAAAATGGACAATGTGTTAATTAATTTTGATCCGTATCGGCTTGTATGAGGAAAATTAACTGCTATTTTAAACAACCTGGACATTTTGTAGACCGTTGATGGAGTTCGGCAGACTAGTGAGGTTTACACCCTGTAGATTCACATTGGTTGGCGATGGGCTGGTCATCGGACTCGCTGGTTGACTGCTCTGACTGGAAGAAGCGGTGAGCCGTTCGAGCAGCGATGAAGTCGAATTCATTCCAGGTATCGGGTTGTCAGCCGATGGCGTGCCTGTTTATACGTAAAGATTATATTACTAATAACAATAGAAAGAATGAATATTTGAAAGAAAGATCATTTAAATTATACAGGGTGTTATGTAATAACGAGACCGAAATGTTCTCTACCATTTGCCACATACAGGGTGTTATGTAATAACGAGTCGAAATGTTCTCTACCATTTTGCCACATCTTGTCGCACGCTTGGGCGGTAGGCTGGGCTAAGGCAGCGATTTTTAATAATTAAAAACTCGTTAACTATTGCGAAAATTACAAAATGGTAAAAGACATTTTGACTCAGTTTAATCCGCTCTATCTGTAAATAAGAGGTAAGGCGGGTATTACATAACACCTTGTAAAGTTGCTGATGTCAAGTGATGCCAAAGTTATAGATTTAATCTTTAAATTTTAGTACGATGTATAATCAACAGCTTCTTAATCTATAATAAATTTATGTATAAAAGACTATATTTTCTATTTTTTAATGTTAAGTAGCATTAATTTATAGATATAATTTATTGTACCAGCAAGCAAAGCCGAAAGCCCTGGCATTGATAAGCCAAGAGTAGACGTAGGGTCTTGGACTCGCGCGAGTCTCACAGCGGTCGCCTTCACTGGTTGCTGTTTGCAACTTAACTGTCCTGTTAAAGCGGAAGAGCTTAAGCTCACGCGTACCTGAAATCAGACAAGTAACATTTAATTATATATTTTATATCACAATAGCTTTATATAAAATAATTAACTTTCAATTAAATTAAAAGAACTAAATGTGCCAATTAAAGAAATTATTAAAATTATATTTAATTTTATTAAAACATATATATATAAACTAAAATATGCTAAATATAATACAACATATAAATAAAACACAAAGTAAATTATTAATTGAATGATTTGTTAAACATACTTGACCACTGGTGTTGGGTACGTTGATCACATTGCCATGACTGATAACTCCAGGTGGGATGGAAGCATTAAGAGAGATCCTTTGAGGTTGGACTTTTCGCTGAGCTATATTTGCAGGTGTGCTATTTAACAGACTAAGGATCGCGGCATTGTTGGACTTGTTTGTGGCTTGTGCATTGTTATTCATAGCTGCAGCCGCGGCATTGGCTAAAATATAATATCGAGTGTGAATCTACAAGCGTATATAAAAGAATGGTATGCTCAAAGGACGCAAAAATATATATTTGTCTATTTCATGAAATGCATAGTGCGACACTCGTCCAATTTATCGAAATAAAAAATACTTTCCACGGTTGCAAACAAATATAGATATAATGTTTAAGTTTATATATATAAAAAAATTGCACAATTTTCATAATGTGAAGCGATAACGAACCTGCTGCTTGTTGCTGGAATTGCTGCGCTGAATTCATGAGGGAAGTAACCAGAGCGCTTATTGCTGGATTAGTCGAATGTTTCTTGAACGGTGGCTCACTTTGGCTCTGATTGGCCTCACTTATGCAGTTCTGTGTTCCCGCTTGCAATTGCGCTTGCTGCGAATTTTTAATAAAAAATTTATTTAATTAAATCGTCAATTTAATGCAATTATAATTCTGCATACTGTCGAGAAAACGTGTACTACAAATTCAAACTTTATTATAAAATATAGAAAAATGAATGTGTAGGCTCACCAGGACTGGAACATTGGTGGACGCTGTGTTATTAATGGTACCAGCAGACTTCTGAAAGACCAGAATACCAGAACCGTTACAAGTGTTGTCCGCCACTGCCATCGTGGAGTTCTCAATTTGCACGGGGGTCGATGTGTTAAGGCCACCATTGGCCAAAGATTGCCGTGAGCTCAATGAGGTAATATCATTCTGCGGGATAACTTGCGGTATATTCGCCGAGTCTACGCACGTGAGATTATTCTGCGCAGAGGTAGTGGCCTCTGTCATAGCCTTCATCGAGGCTACTTGACTAGCCAAATTAGTTAGTTGCCCTTGAGCCCGTGATAGAATCTGAAAGGACGTGCGGATTTGCTGAAAATGTTTGCATGGCTGTTATAAGATTGTAACGTGTACACACACTTGTATATCTTTCGTATTTTTATGCACCAGGAGAGAGGTATTTAAGTATTCTGTTTCTGGTGAACTCCCCTGTTCATGTGCAAAAGAAGAAGAGTAAACTAAGTTTACAAACCTGTTGTGCTACGTGTTGAGGCTGAACCTGCTGCAACTGTTGAGCTGCTAATTGCGCCACTTTTGCTTGTTGCGCCTGATAAAATTATAAAAAAATTATTTAGTAAAATATAAAAATAGAAGAAAAATAACAAATAAAACAGTTGAACAGACATTAAATAGAAAAAAGATGACATGTACCTGTTGTGCACGTTGCATGCTAGATGTACACGCAATACGAGGAGCCTGTCCTGGTACAATATGTTTTATTCTCACATTTTTCCTACCCTCTTCTGTAAATATTTCTTTAAATTGCTGATAATAATGATTGGCCACAGCTCGGGTACCCAATGTAAACCTAGAAAAATTAATTCATTATTTATCCAGTATAGTAAATAATTGTTTTGCGCAAAAAGAAAAAAAATACATAGATGTTTGTATATAGGCAATGTAAACGCACCGGCAAGAAGAACCATTCCTCTCTCCATCCCGATGATTCTTGTCCATATAAAGTTCTCCCAGGTACTCGGAAGTAGCGGGCCTCTGCAGGATCGAGAGTTTTATATAATCCTGACTTTCTGCAGGTTCTAATATATATTCTTCTATAACTTGTGGCGAACAGTCTCTTGACTCTTGTGGCGGCTTGTAAATTTTCGCGAATCTAATCAAATTTAATTGCTAATTAATTTCGCGGATATCTCACAGTCGAAGTTATAAAAGGATTAAATGTAGATTACAAATAATACGAATAAAAATGTGGAGAAAAGACATGCTAAGTACTTCAAAACGTCGGTCTCGCTAGGTGCAGGCAGCTCAGGAATTTTAAGAGAAGGCGGTGGACAGGCAGTATTGGTCGCTAATCCTCTTCTTTTCGTACGGAATTTCTGCATTAAATCATGTATTGTTTGTCCTTCCGGCTGGGCCAACTGTTCCAATTTTCTTTTTCGATTTACTGTGACCTGATGTTAAGCAATACAAGGTTTCCATAATGTTTCAAATCTTCAAGCAGTGTAATGCATATATATTGACAAAATTTTTCTAAATAACATTTCTTAAAATGTTGCAATTTACAGTAAAAATATTTTTTGTGGAATTTAATTTTGTTATATACTATAGAATTCAACCTTTTGTATATTATATACAATTTGTAGTATATTATATACATAATAACTTTCTAAACATTAATTAATTTTCTATAAAATATGATTTTTTTCATGTTCAGCATTTAAATACTATCCTTTGATATTCAGCATCTATTAAATAGCTTTTACAACTAGATCTTCAGAATTCAATTTCATTACATTTAAATAATAGATTGTAAATAAATTTGAAACTAAAGTACCTGAGAGAATTTTTTAGCTTGTCGTATGAGCTGATGATCGGTAAGTAATGATTTAGATTGCTTAATTCTTGTACTAGCTAAGGTGGGAATAGGATTTGGATCCAAGCATAAAGGACCTTGAGTAGCTGCCACCAAATGTGATTCCAATATTAATCGCTCCTCATGACTCCAATCTCCGTCACTCGTAAGTGTCGATACATCCGAAAGTACACTCTAAGCATAAACAATAATTTTCAAGATTTAATTTAAATCATATTTAATAAAACAAATCGATCTCAATCAATATATTAGTCTGAAGCATAATTGCAGATTATAAATCATATATTTTACTTTTATCCCTTAAGTACGCAATTTTTCGTAGTATTCTTAAAAAATATTTCAAGTTTAAAAATCAAAGTTTTAATCAATCAATTTCAAGTTCAAGAACCTGAAACAGGCCTTAAGTCCTATAAAATTAGACTCTTTGGCTTTTTACAAAGTTATACATTTTTAAGTTAAATGTTATAAGGGAGAGTACACGGAATATCAAACTCATTTTGCATAAATGTAAAGTTATGCACTTAAGAGTTATCTATATTATTATTTATCGTCTTAAGTCTGGGAACAGTCACCTGACTTTTTTGCATAAACGATCACCTGGATTTCTACACCTCAACAAGTTTCAACAGATTAGTATAAAAGTAATTCTTTCCACTAATGCAGATTGAGTTTCAGAATCTTCAAATAAAAGATAGATATGGATTCTTGCTCAACAAAGAATTTATGATGTTATTTTTTCGACGCTGGAAAAAAATCATTCCAGGTGACTGTTATCGGATTAATCTTTAATCTTTAAAGACGCGATTTTACCTGCGTAGTAGGTTTAAGAAGTACATGGTGAACTTCAGCTTTGTTGTGAAGAAATGATCTTCGATAATCTCGAACTTCGGCGATCACACAACCGTCATAAAATAAATGTGAATGAGTGGATTCTAGTTGTTCGGCTAGCATAGCTGGCAATTGGCCATTATCTATGCACGAAAGTAGTTCACCCTGTTCGTAACCCATGAGTTGCGTCTCAGCTAATGAATTTTTATCGTACTGATTCCCCTTATCGCTATTGAGAAATAAGATCTTTGTGTTAATATTAAAATTAAGGGCCTGACGTTTATTTTAACAACTAAATCGCATATGAAACGCATCTTTCTCCCCTGGTACCTCAAATGCTTTAAACTCAATAGAATTAAAGTTTAATATTTTTAAATCTAACACTAACAGTACATCATAATAATTTTGTGACATTGGAAGCGAGAAACCAAAGAAATAAAAAATTTAAATAAATAATGCATTCATTCACAAAAAAAACGCTGCAAGATTTTTCTTTATAATCTAAATCTTGTAATAGCATTATCATTGTCAATTATCATTGAGGTTAAAAAGTTAGATACTATCACTGCCTAATCAACGTTTCAGAAAGATAGTCAGCCCTGGCGTCAAAAACAGACTCTTACCTATTTCTTACAGCTAATGAGTATCCTTTATTACCAGCATATAGATTAACGATTAATGTATCTAAACCTTCCCTTTGAACTAACCGCCCCAAAAGATCACACTCATTCTCAAGATGTTTCTGTAACATGTAAAATAAAGTATCACATTGTGCTCGCACATATAAAAACACATGGATTACAGTATCGTATTGCAATATGAAAAAAAAAGCCTTAGTTTCTACTTGTAAAAATATAGTAATGCTCGAGGAGCAAACGTACCAAAACTGAATCTGGGGTTGCATGGGGAACCTTGGAAAGGTCTTCAAAATAGAGTCTGGTGAGTTTGGATTGGATACTATGCCTGGAGTGACTCTGCTCTTTTCTCTGAGAGGATAATGATTTATCCGATGTTAAGGCCAATGAATTTTGACCCTGGGCATTCTTCCAAGATCTGGATACTTTACTAATCATACCCTGCATAAGCAACGCAATGAGCGACTAATAAATAATTATTTAGTGACAATTTCATCTCCACGCAAGGCGCCGTTCTTTTGATGGCTGATTAAAAGTTTTCAGGCGTTAAAGAATTACAGTTTGAAAATGTTGCCACGCACCTGAGCCTGCCGACACGCATCTTCCAAAGTACAGGCTGTACTGATCATTGTAACTTCTGATTACTGATGCCACTTAATGTCATATCTGATGCGGTAATAATCGTTCATATTCTGAAAGATATCCATCAGACGTATTATTCTTTTGCATAAACTGCAACTGTAATTATAGAAATATGAGAAACGATTATTGAGTCTTGTGCCACAAATAATTTAAGTGTGCTACAATTAAACATATTAATTAATAGGGAAGTTTAATGCTTTAACATCTTTTTCTTTATACGAGAATACAAATTTGATTGGTAATAAAATAATCTTAATATCAAACAGTATCTTTAAATTGAATATCTCTTTATCACTTATTTTTAATATCTCATCTCTATAATCAAATTAGTTCATGATGTTACTATCAATTTTTAGTACAAAAATAATCAGTTCTTGACAAATAATCAAGGCTTGAGATAAATTTCTTCCATCAAAGATATAACCTCTAAATTAATTACGAATATAATTGTCACTAGTTAGTAAAAATCTCAAAAGTATTAATCAGTCTGTTTTGCCATCTTTCCGAATCTCTTTAGACTTCAAAGAGGTACAGAGACATTTGATAAAAGAAAGAGCGAAGAAATTAAGTGCGACAAACATTAATTGCAATGGATAGACTAAAGAGTGTATCTTCAAACAGCACATTCATATGTATCTTCGTTTTTACATACGTTAAACAAATGTCACGTTTCTTTAATTGAAACTGATATCCCGTTTCTCACACATACTGTGCATTTTCTACTTGATATTTGCGACAGCTACAAATTTGCGAATATTTACGCGAACAACATCTGACGTCTCGGCGACGCAATGCCTAAACATATGTCTTTATTACTTAGTTCATCACGTCTCTCGTGCACGAATGTGTGTCGTACAAATTTCTACTCTACACCATGATGTAAAAATACAAGGTGAAACGCATGTAACCAATTTTTGGGGGCAAATTGTTCACTAGCTCTTGCTACATTCAACCGCGATGATTTGCAGTTTGAAGGTTGGTGACAAATTTCTGACTGGTGCGGCATCCACGGGAATGTTACACCTGGTATTATTGCATCATTCTCTATACCGTCAAGCTGATTTAAATCAACAAACTGTCCACATTGTAGATTAAGGCACAAACGTCAAAAATAACAGCGAGAAACGAGATAGAATGAAACGTTGGTCGGAAAATCACAGAACAGACGCGCGTGTTGACGAGAACTCGCAGTCTCTGTGCATTTTACCTAATAACCCTCGTAAAGTATTTACCGGAGGCTACATCCGCGAATCTGCCCGCAGCTACCGTAAAAGTGTCGCGATCACGAGAGAAAGAGAGAGAGACTAGTTTACCTCCAGTGATGAACGGCTGACACAAACCACCGATAACCGATTCGACACAATCGTCGCCGAGATTCACCTGCTATCGGACGCGCGAATCGAATCGAGACGCCGTCGCGGTCGCCGCGGGATCCGCAACTGGTGCGCGCTTCTCGCGAAAAAAACCCGCGGGATCCCGTCTCGTGCTCGTGTGCGTGCTCGATGAGGCCAACTGACGCCTATATCTCATCCACGACTAACGAGGGACGATCCGTCGTCGGGGAAGGAAAGGGGGGACGGTAAACAAGCCCGAGACCGAGATCGTCGCGACCGGTCCGCGAGGGTGCACGGGGGAACGAGAGAGCGCCAGGGTGGACTGGCGCGTGCGGGGAAAACGTGCGCGACGGGCGAGCGGACGAGCGAGAACGGAGCACGAAGGAGAGGTTAGGTCGGGCAGGCTCGCGGTAGCGTGCGGTGGCGGCGACGGTGTCGCGACGCGGCGCCGCGCGGCGCGGCGTCGCGACGCTCCGCGCCGAACGGCGGCGGCGGCGGCGGTCGCCCGCCCGCGAATTACCTTCGTTGAGTCGGGGAGAGAGCATCGGCTGCGCGCACGTTGACTCCTGGCGGCTGGCCGACTTGGTGCGATCCTAACCTCACCGCCGTGCACGATCACGTTCTCGTCGCTCGTGGGGTACGGTGCCCTCGGCGTGCGTGCGTGCGTGCGTGCGTACCTGCGTGCGTGCGTGCGTGCGTGCGTGCGTGAGTACGGACGGACGGACCGACCGACTTGACCGTCGGTCGCGGGTGCCTCTGTGCGCCTCGTGTCTGGTCTTCGACGCGGGGAGATGCCTCGGAGGCGGATACCTCGGTGGCTCACTGCTCGCTCCGGCGTGCCCGATATTTTGCAACAAACGTCATTTCGCGGAGAGCGTAGTGTAACCTGCTACACAAACACCGCATGCACAACCACGGATTGTGCGAGAGCCTCCCAGATCTACTTCGCCGCGCTGCCCGCCCGCGCCGCCAGCCGATTCGTCATTCGTCCATTCGTCCGCGAGCCGCCCCCGCGCGTCGAAGCGCCATAATTAAATTTTTAAGAACTGGGAAAAGATAATGAATTAAATAGCGAGATTAAAGATTACTACATCGGTAGGAGCATAGTATAACTAGTAGGTCCAGTTTTTCTCGGCCCGTTGATCTTTACGGCCCCGGTCTCGTATGGTTCTCCGCCATTGTTTTGGTCAGATTTTGGTTAAGATATACCAACGTGCTTAGAAGATTAGCTATCAAATTGTCACGTTTAATATTTTTAATATACATCAAATATATCAGCAGCAATTGTATTAAAACCAATTATATAATTTATGAAACTTATTTTCGATTAATTGTGTTATTTAGTAGGACTGGTAATTTCCTTCAAAGGTTTCGACATTCGAACTTCGAAACTTCGAAACATTTATTCGTGTGAGTGTCGAATTTATTCAAAGAATACTTAAAAATATTGCAAATAAAAAGTATTAACAACGAAAGTAATAAAAAAGTTTCTGACTCACCGACCGCCACGGTGATCCTGTAACATACAATTATAAAGTTCATATTAAAACAGAGTATTCAAGAAAATGGATATTAAAGAAAACAATTTTTAAATTATTGAAAATAAACAAGAGAAAGATTAATTTTATACAAAAGAAAAAATATTTACCCTTAAGTTGCTCCGCCGGTGCCTGATGCCTTCCCCAGGCCTCCTCCTCCACTCAGGTTGTCTTCTTGCACACTCGCGAAAACACAAAGATCGTTCGCGCGATTTTAACACTTTGAAAGTCTTTAGTCCAATTACACAAACGGCACTCCCGAACGCGACACGACGAATCGCCGCGCGCGGTTGCGATTCGTTTAAACTGGCGAAATAATAGCGAAATTATTCGTCAGTCCTCGAAAGTTCGTGCTGAAATGAACACATTCAATTAATAAATGTGCTCTCCAAAAGTCAATCGGTGGATTATCACTGAAAACAGTGAGTCGATTCGTTATTTTCAGTAATAATCCACCGAGTAACTTTCAGAGAGTGTTAGGCCTGGTTTATCATTTTTTGGTTAACTGTTAATGTGGAAGTTACTCGACACTCTATGCTTTTCTATATTATTATCTAAGAAGAGACAGAGAATCGATTAAACTATGGTCAACAGTTTATTAGAAACTGAAAAATCGGGCCCAAATAGTGCAATGGGTACCTTTGGTTGTCCCGTCTTTAGGGTATGTACTCTCTAAAAATTAATCTGTGCATTATTACTGTAAATCAGTGAATATTCATTGCTTTCAGTAATAAACTGAGTGATTTTTAGAGAGTAACCCTTCAGGGTTCTTAAGCCCCTCCACCACAGCAAGGTAGTGCCCGAGGAGGGGATTATCAACAAGAAACTGTGCAATTACATATGTTTAAATATAGAAAAATACTCGATTCTGACCCGACTCTGACCCTTGGTGGCAATGTAGTCTATGAATACCGGCCTTAGATTATATTTAAGATGTTCTTAAATATAAGAACGGACTATGGCCAGTATTCACTGTATTTAACACTGTCTTGAATTTACCTAAAGATGCTGTATGGAACATTTCATTGGCTGCGTTCGGCAGGAAAAGCTGTTTTGCAACTGTTGTAAAATTCGTGAATCTGATTGGTGTGTTCTCTCAATCTTGTATGAATTTTTAAGAGCATACGCCAATCAGATTCATGAATTTTACAACAGTTGCAAAGCAGCTTTTTCTGCCGAACGTAGCCATTGGCTACAGAGTATCTAAAGATGATCTTGAGACAGCCTTGAATATAAGATCTGACTGTGAATACCGGCCCTAGCCCGATGCAGACTTTACAAGCGTCAGGGACTACGTTTCCACCGAGGGTCAGAGTCGGGCTAGAGTCGGGTCAGAATCGAATTGGGGTGAGCGTTTTTGCGGTGGAAACACCAAACCCCAACCCGATTCTGACCCGGTTTGGTGTTTCCACCGCAAAAACGCTCACCCCAACCCGATTCTGACCCAACTCTAGCCCGACTCTGACCCTCGGTGGAAAAGTAGTCATTTTCAATCGTATAAATTTAAATTTAAGATCCGACAATGGCCGAGAAGATGGCGTCTCGATCGCCATTGCCGGCGCGAGAGCGAGGCGCGAGTCCGCCGGATAATCGGCGGGCCTGGTAAATCACTAGTTCGTGCCTTTGACGGCTAACCATCAATTGGCTCCGCGTTCAAAACACGCTCGGTCCTCGGTACATAAAAAAAAATTCGCGTTCGATGTTCCATTAAATCGCCAAGTGACCGGTCACGTGACTGTACCCGCGGGGAGCACCACGGCCGTCCGACAGACTCGCGGTAGAACGACCCGGACGATCGGCGCGCGCTCGATCCGGTCTCCACGGCCGCCCGATCCATCGGATTTCCACGCGATCCGATTCCTCCCCGGACCGCCCGCAGTTTTCCACCGCAAAACTCCCACGATCCTGCCGTCCCGAGGCTCGCGATTATGATATCTCTTCAGTCCCACAATCAGGTTTGCGCCACCCGACGTTCTGCAGTTGCATCATGCTGCGACAACGTGCCTCTCGCATATACATGTTTTTTTTTGCCCTTGGACGAGCACGAGCATTTTAGCTTTCGTTAAATATGTATATAAACTGTATACTTATATACTCGGTCCCCTCTTTGTATGCATGATACGCAATTGCGTCGCCCGGATCGCATATGCGTGCGATAGATGCGCTCTACGTTTGCGACATACTGTCAGACTTGTTGTTTTCATCATTTATCAGATTTAGAACGTCAACGATAATTGATAATAAAAAAATGGCACACTGTCGTCACGATGAAAGGTTTTAAAATTGACGATTCACTTAAAGTCTTGTTTATTCGCAAAGTTTTCGATCCCAACTGATCGCCACGTCAGCAGTTGCAGCTGAAGAATCAAATTGCTTTTTATTTGTCGTTTTACTGAATTTAAGAGAAATCGTGTCTCGATGTTGAGTTTGGACTTTCCAATTTTAGGTTGTGTACCATCTGACGCAGCTGGCGTTGACTGCCTCTCCCAGGACTACTTCGTACTCGGTCCGAGTTAAGAAACAGGATGAATCCTCACAAAAGAATGCGGAGGAGACAGCAATTTGTCTTGACAGTCTCAAGGAGGTATTTCTGTAGAATCTGCTTTTCTAGATTTCGGCCCACATTTAAGAATTAATGATGACGTCTCATTAAGGATACATAGGAAATACATAAAGTTACTTTTGAAACTTATTCGTTTCGCGCCTGTCAATAGTGAAATTTTATGTACAAGCGCAACTTTTGATTTGTTTCAGGCAGCGAGAAATTGTACCGAGTTACCGGAGATAAATCTGAGCACTTCCAACGTGCTACAAATGAAGGACAATAAGGTGTGCTTGATGCTGGACAACGTAGCCGTCAGCGTACTTAGGGAACCCTTGGAAAAGAATAACAAGTGGAAAGTGTCTTACTTATCCGGCCTAAGTTTCGCCGAGAACAAACGGGACTTTCCGTGCTCCTTGTTCACGGAGCCCATTATTCTACCCGTCATTCATCTAGCGAATAGACAGCAGCACAGACTGTTGCACACGTGGTACAGCAAGAAGCTGCACAGTCATATGCCGATTCGCACATTCAAGTCTCAGCGTAATATAAAAATGGAACTGGAGCAAAACCCACCGTTCATGAACAGAATAAAGAAGTGGCTGGGCCTGTCTCCTAATGTACAAATGGTACGGCATATTTATATTTTACTCGAATGATATGACTTATTAAAACGCGATTATGAGCGTTCAACAAATGAAGCTTTTCAATTGATTTTATTTTATTATTGCAGGGTTTGGTATCCGAGTTGAAAGGTTCGGATTATAAGAAGCTAAAGCAGATTTTCAATGATACTGATGCAACAACGGACGAACAGAAAAGAATAAAAATTGCTTTCGTGGAGGGATACGAATCTGGGCTACAGCGCCAGATGCGGGGCCGCGGCAACGCAACAATGTTACTGAAAATTGTGCACACTATGCTAGCTGTCTGCGCTATTGTTGTTGTAATTTTGCTTTATCGTACGTATATCAAAATCGTCGCTA
Organism: Vollenhovia emeryi; assembly: GCF_000949405.1. NCBI lineage: Eukaryota > Metazoa > Arthropoda > Insecta > Hymenoptera > Formicidae > Vollenhovia > Vollenhovia emeryi. The sequence continues at coordinate 1,014,816 of NW_011967213.1, read as the reverse complement.
CTTTTATCACATTGAAAGTTTCTTCGTTGACTAAATTATAATGTACAGTCAGCTACCCAGGAGGAGGAATATTCAAGCTTCCTATGAGTCATAGGATTGAAATTGATCCTGAAGATATCCACGTCACTTTTAACGATGTTAAAGGGGTAGGTGATAAACATTTGTTTCAGAACATCTAATTACATTGCTGAATTAATTTTACCCAGTATAGTATGATTAATTTACGCAAATTTAAGTATTCTAAATATTCGTAAAAATTTTACAGGTAGATGAAGCAAAGCAAGAACTTCTGAATGTAGTTGAATTCTTAAAGAACCCTGACAAGTTTTCCGCCCTCGGCGGAAAGTTGCCGAAGGGAGTATTGTTGGTCGGTCCGCCAGGAACAGGAAAAACATTGTTAGCGCGCGCAGTCGCTGGAGAAGCCGGTGTACCATTTTTCCACGTGGCAGGCCCTGAATTTGATGAGATCCTCGTTGGCCAAGGTGCCCGACGTGTCAGAGACTTGTTCAGTGAGTAAAGTCCAACGGGCATTGTACAAAGACAAAAACGTTCATTAGTAAATTATCAAAATCGTGGAAAGTACATTCGCTATCTTGCGTAACTTTGCAGGAGCGGCGAAAGAAAAGGCACCGTGCGTAGTGTTCATTGATGAGATCGATTCTGTGGGTGCGAAAAGGACGAATTCAGTCCTTCATCCTTATGCGAATCAGACAATTAACCAGTTACTTTCTGAAATGGATGGGTGAGTTTACGAATTGGCTGAAATTAAACGTAGTTATGCAATATAATATTTGAAATTCTATTATACTACATATCTCTTGAGAAGAACTGCTACAAAATGTTTCACGACCTAAGTCTTTTCAAGTTAGAGAGAATTTAAAATTTACTTTTTCAGCTTTCGTCAGAACGAAGGTGTCATAATTCTTGGTGCCACAAATAGGCGTAAGGATCTTGACAAAGCGTTAATGCGTCCTGGTCGTTTCGACGTTGAGATTTATGTGAACAAGCCTGATTACGGTGGTCGTAAGGAGATATTAGACCTCTACTTATCCAGAATATTAACTCACGAAGTCGATACGGTTTATTTAGCACGCTGTACTATAGGATTCACTGGAGCCGATCTCGAAAACATGGTAAGAAAGATTATTTTATATAATACTATGTAGCTCTAATTATATCATATTAGCTTTGAACCACGAATTTTTTTATTAGTTCGCGATTTTCTTTTTAACATGATTCAAGATTTTCAAAGTGTTTTAATATTAAATTTTTTCAAATTTATTTGATTTGGGAAGCAAATAAATGTGTCTAAGAAATTGAATGTTCTATTATGATATTACAGGTAAACCAAGCTGCATTGCGCGCGGCAATTGATGAAGCAGACTACGTCACTATGAAATATTTGGAGTATGCTAGAGATAAAGTATTGATGGGTCCAGAGGGCAAACTGAAGTTACTCGACGAAGAAGTCAATCGCATTACAGCATACCACGAAGCAGGACATGCTCTAGTATCATTTTACACCAAAGATGCTACGCCGCTTCATAAGGTCACTATTGTGCCAAGAGGACCGTCGTTAGGTCATGTACGTAACTAATTTCTAATCTAATTTCTAATCTATCTTCTAGTTTGATTATCTCATAAAATGAAACATTTCGCTTTCGCTCGAAATGTAACATTTTATGAGGGAGAGTAAGTTTAGATATTTTTATAAGTTGTGCTCGATCTTGTATTTTTTAATCTATAAATTATGTTGTTTTTCGTCTTAGACTTCTTACATGCATGAGAAGGATGTTTATCACGTCACAAAGTCACAATTATTAGCCAGAATGGATTCCCTGATGGGTGGCAGAGCTGCAGAAGAATTAGTATTTGGGCCAGAAAAAGTGACGACAGGAGCTTCTTCTGATTTAATGGTATGATTATATTTTAGTTTTATATGTTATGATATTACATAGTTTGACAAGAATCACTTTTGTTCAAGAAAATGTTAGAAATATAAATTAAAATAAATGTAGATATGTATTTCTTTTTCTTTTTGCAGGAGGCAACGAAGATAGCGGAAGTGATGGTAAAGATGTACGGAATGTCAGAGAAGGTGGGATTCAGGTCAATAGTGAAGAATAAAAAGCTTATGGGTGATAACAGCACGTACGCGCCAAGTACGAATGAGCTCATTGACACTGAAGTAAAACGACTTTTACAGGTGAATTTAATATTCTTGTATTAAAAATGCGAGCCGATGAGAAATGTTTTCTTTTTCTTTCCTTTTTTTTTAATAAGAAACAATTTCATCAATTATTTTAGTAAAACGGAATTATTGATTATAAGAAAATTATCACTCTCTTTCTATAACTAACTAAATTGTCTTTAAATATATTTTACAGGAATCGTATGAACGTGCGAAAGCAATTTTGAAAATCCATGCGAAAGAACACAAACAGCTAGCAGAAGCCTTATTACAGTATGAGACATTGGATGCAGATGATGTAGCTGCCATAGCAAATGGTAAGTGGATTATGTACTACAGAATAAGGATAGTTTGTGATGTAATATAAACTATAGTGATTTCTCCCTCTTTTAAATAAAAAAATATATATGATATAAATACAGATTTGTTTATATAAAAATTTATTAATCAGAAACTCTTCAGGATCGCCAGCAAAAATTAAAAACAAATAATTTGGTTGACCATATCTGGCAATTTTTAATACTTTCGTATCGCTACGTTTATATTTAAAATTTATATTTACACACACATAGAGGAAAGTCCTCTATTATGAGATAGGAGTCTAATATGAGATATTAGATTTTCAATGTCCAAATTCAATCACAAATCTTTTTTCGCAACTATTATACGATTATACGATCTAACAATCAATTTTCCACTAAACAGATTTCACTTCAAGGGCAATAAATTCATGGTAAAACCAACAAATAATGCCTATTAATTTAGCAGAAACTCTACTTTCTCATATTAGGATCGTATCTTATAATGGGGAACTTTTCTCTATATGCATATTTTTGGAATACTTTGGAATACTACCTTTTGGAATACTAGGACATTACTTGTGTTAAAAAGTATGTTGTATTTGACGTTATTGTTTCAGAAACGGGACTTAGCAAACGAGAATCGTCTGCAGATCCAAAGAGACCGGCGAAATAATCTTAATCTAAATGTAATTATTTGTGAACATTTCTTGAAAAGGTAGGAATCAGATATAATAATTATATATAATACTTTTGTAGATATGCCGTATCATATAATAATTCTTATAAAGACTTGTATAAAGTTCAATTCATAAAAGATTTAAAATCTACTCTGCTAGTTTTTATTTTTCAATTTTATTTTAGAAGACTGTTAGTTTTTTTTGAGGAATTTATACACATTGTTACTCACTTATTTAAACGACTAAAAATAAGATGTTATCGTGCAATATCCTATTTAGAAAGAGATGCTATTTTTTAAATATTTGTTGAAATTCGAGACATATTTCTTTCTACAATTATTATATATTCTAATAAATAAATGCTATCATTAATTTTCTTTGTTTACAATTTTAGCAAATAATTTATACAAAAATAAGATGCTTAATTATTCTATACATATATTTTAAGAAATAAAATATAAAAATATGTTGCTATTACATATATTACTAACAACTATGTTGCGTTTTAAATCAACGAGTATTCTTTTAGTAATAGCAACTATTTTTTAACAACATATATTTTTATTATTGATTAACTACTTCAATAAATTATTCAATACCATGAAATAAGGTCAATAATTTGCTGGAGAACGTAAGTAGGTTCTGCATTTATTGCGATTTTTAAAGATAATAGAAGAGGTTATTGAAAAAATTAATTTTATTAGACAAGTCACGTTTTCTGTTATCTTGCAGTTTGTTCTTGGTCTGTGTTCGTTTAATAAAAATTTGGGCAATACACTATTTTCTTCAAAAAATGGAAATTATCGAGGTTATCGACAAGGAACTGATTATCGACAATTTCGTCTTCCCTTCATGCCCGAGATCCGCAATTGAAGAATCGCAAAGTGCCCAGCGAGTATGAAAGTATGTCGGAAATACAATTAATTTTGATTTACCATTACACGATCATAGATATAAATTGAATTATGTATATACATACATACATACACATATTTATATACATATATCTCAAGACTTCTGTGCGTGTTATTTCATCCTTTCTTACTTTTCAACATCCATAATTATCATGTTTTTTAAATATATATTTATATGGATAAATTAAATCCATTAAAAAAGTGCAAGTGCGTAATACAAGGGGAAAAGAGCTCAACAGGATCAATCACCTGTTTTCTATCGAACTTGAACGGTATCTGAAGAAATCGAGATTTAGAAATGTTTCTCAAGTATCGAAAGTTTTCTTTGGCGGTTCTGTGTGAATAAATATGTATCGTTATTTTTCTGTAAATGTTCTATCGCAGTTTGATTTTTAATGAAATAATTGTCTATAAAGATATATATTTTTTTAATATAAAACAAGTGTATGCTTGTATTTAAAAAAAAAGTTTTTTCTTAATTGAGTCACAAAGGGACAAATCTAAGAATAACTCGTAACGAGGGCTTTACAAAACGTACTTAATAATGGTTATATTTATTTTACAAATGGTGCGACGCGGGGTAATCGCGCATTCGGGCAGCACAAAATGGAGTGTTAAACGATCGTTGCAATACCTCAATTAAGGTAACGTAATGGTTGCGATATGTTTGCGTGTTTGTTTACGATGTTTGGATTTACCCGCGTCACGGTAACGCATATGCAGTTGCATTTGCGCCGTGTCGCGACTCGTTACATTTTTCTATGCATCCTAACGTCTGTCGATAGTGATCCTGTGAGCGATCACAAATTAGCGTGACAAACGATAGTATTCAACCGAGTTTTTTCGATTATATTCATATGAATGAGCGTTACAAAAAGGGAAGAACGACTTGAATGCGATCAATATGCCAGATCGATTTTGCATTGCAAATTACACACAATAACACAATGGTGATATATTGCGCTTTGTCACAGATAACAAGGAAAGTTGCTGAAATTCCGGTATCATATATCCGCAAAAATGATGACGTGTGCGTCAAGAACGCAAACGCTGAATTCGGTCAATAAATGGTGAATTCTATGCCGAGGTAGGAGAAGGCGATTAGGGTTAAGCATGGGATAGTTTGAGCGACGAATCGTTATTCAAGTAAAAATTTACGTAATACTTGACAAATGACAGAGCTTTACGTTTATAATAATTTAATAATCATAAGCTGTTAAGTATGCTTCTTAAGCCTTTATTACGAGTTATTCTTAGACTCGTCCCTTGCGACTCGATATAAGAGAGGCTTTCTTTAAAGAACAAGCATTTATGTTACACACAAATATATTTGTGTGTAGTATTTCATCGTAAATTTGTTGCTCTTGGAGTAAAATCTGTTTAATGGAAAATTCATTGTTAGATCGTGTAATCGTGAATAAAGATTTGTGATTAAATTTGTATGTTGAAAACCTGCTATCTCATATTAGACGCCCATCGTACAATAGAGGACTATCAATCATACAAAAAATAATTTTAACAAAATAAAAGTAACATCTACAGCTGTACTCCACATTTTTAAAATAACGCAAATATTCAACAAGGTATCTTACAGCCGCGAAAGGTTGAACGTAGCGACGAAAAATTCAAAGAACACGACAGTGGTTTCACGGCAAAACCGCTGGGACCCAAAGGGTTAATAACGAGAACTTATCATCTTTCAGTTTTATGGAGGAGCGCAATTTTCCACACTTTAATGTCGCTATAATTTTCTTATAACTGCGAAGAAACGGTCCCCTATGCCTTCCCTCTTCCGTCGAAGATTTCGCTCGGCACAAAGCTCAACCATCCCTGCCTCGACCGTCATTATCATCAGCACCTTGTCGATGATGCGACCGCACGCCGCGTGGGAAAAGCGTCGCGATTTACGCGCTTCGCCGGAGCTTGTGCCGGAGCTTTAGTATCGCAATTATATCGGACGTGGACCGGAGATTGAGTCGGGGCTCATAACTCTCGTCGGTCGTAACGTTCAGCTGCAGGCCGTTCGTTCAGCCGTGCCTGCATTTCATAGGCCGCCAGATGTTACGCGTCTACATATCAGCGGCCCCCGCGCACTTCACGTGTGCACGGTACGTACGTATTCATTACTAAATTACAAGCAATGCGAGCGAGCGAGCGAGCTCGTTCGCCGCGACGCGAGGCAACGCGGCCGGCGCGTTTCGACCGCGAATCGCCGATGGCACGTAAAACAACGGGCGCGCACTGTTTGCTCGCCCGTGACGGAAATTCGCGTTACAACCACCCCCTCTCTGTCTCTCTTTCTACATTATGTAAGATCATTTTAACGCTTTCATTAAATAAATTAACAGAGCGATGAATAAGCGACAAATTGCGCGTACGGCCGCGCGTTCTTGGATGACGTAACAACAAACAATTTGGTCGGAACAATTTAGTCGAAATGGCCCGCAAAATTAGACGGTATTCTCCGGAATGCTTTTCTTTGTCAATAATAGAAAGGAAGGGGAGGAGATTATAAAATGTGCTCTTTAATAGCGTAAAATTATTAAATTATTAGAAATTAGAATCGATATATGAGGACGATGTTTGCGAATTAGTGTTACGCTGACTGGTGACACTGGCCTACAACGAAAATGGCTCGGAAATGAAATCAGTCAAATATGTTAGTGAAAATTTCTATTAGCTCTAGTTTCGACAATATATGAGGTAAAAATTTCCCACGACCGTTTTTTTTATCGACTATTTTTGGTCAACTGTAATTTTACAACGTGATAAACGATTCGAAAAGATCTCGAAAGAAAACTTATATCTTCTACTTTATTAAGGAAAAATGCAAATTTTCTAAATATAATGTGTGCATGCTTGAAATTATTTTTAACTTCATCAGGCAGACAAGCTTACACAAATACCTGCAAATAAAGTTAAAAGTTTTTGCAAAAATTATTTGCAAAAATTTTCTTGATGAAGTAAAAGTGTGAGCTTTCTTTTGAAACGTTTTTGAATAATTTATCATGTTTCGTTGTAAAGTTACAGTCGACAAAAGATGCCGTTTTTGGGGATTTCAACCCCCTGTATCATCAAAACTAGTGCTAATAAAAAATGTTGACTAACGCATTTGAATTCAGCGACCCTAAATTAATAAAGATTGATTGACTTCGTCTTCCGAGACAGGAAATAAGTTCAATTTTGTTGAACAGCGTGATAAAAAGAAATTGTCTTATCTATTTTTATTTTGTCTTCATGCATATCGTTATTTACTTCTCGAGAGGATAAAGACTCGATATCGGAATCAATGTAGATTGTGATTGCAATTTACGACGTGTCTTTTCCGAATCGTTTGCGATATTTTATAAAACTTTTAACACGCGAGGCGTGGCTCGTGGAAAACCAGAGATGAATCTCCCCCCTTGATTTTGTCACCACCTACCAAATAGATATCATCGATCAGGCTTGCAGGGAGGAGGGAAGGCGCAAATTAGATTTTTAATATATTTTCTCTAAAATTTATATCTCCGTCAAATTATGATAATTTTAAATTCGGTAAACAATAATCGACTGCCTATATAGGAATTATGGTGAGTAAGCGAACGATCAATTCATTACTTAACTCCGTTCCGGCTTATCGCACTCGGGATTACCTCCCTCTCACTTCCCCCGTCGTGGAAAATTACTCGCGCCCCCAAAACAATCTCTAAACAATCCAAATTAATTCGGGCGGACGCGCGCGATGATCGCGTTTTCTGCTCGCGGATAAATCGAGGGGGCGTGGGAGGGGAGGGAGGCTCGAAGCACGGACTTGTAGCGAGCAGATACAAGTGCGGGGGAGGCAGGACGGGGAGGAAACGGGGGTGGTTTCTAGGGGGTTACATTGTCTGGGGAAGGCGAACACTATTTGCCGGCAAAGTAGATTAGGTCGGTATTGATAGAGACGGAGCGGCGGAAAGAGAGAGGAAGTAATAGACCGATAAGGGTTGAAGGAGGTTGGACGGCGGAGGCGAGGGAAGAAGACGGAGGATGGATGAAGGTGGGCTCTCTGAGACGGCCAATATAGGATGGGATATAGCAATAGAGTTTCGCTTACGAGGTATAACCGCGTTAGACGGTGCCCTTTGTTGTATCAGTGCGCCGAGGCGCAATTGCCTTAAGTTCTGATCTCACGAGATGTCGGGATGCTGGATGCTCCTCGGGTCCGGCGAGGAGACGAGTCGACTGCTTTTTTCCCCTCGAATTTTACGTACCCCCGGACAATACTGCGTTGCTACGGCGACACTCGTTCCGCTGTGATTTCCGAGCCAACCGATTTACAGATCACCGTTTAGTATCATAATCAAGTATTTTCTCTTGGGACTTACCTTGAAAATCCTAGTGGCGTTTCGAACAATTTTAAGGCCTGTGTCCACGATGTTAGAACTTGGTCCTTTATGAGTTTTGCAAAATTTTACTGTACATTTCAGTAAAATTTAGCCTCGTGAAATTAGTAAAAAACTCTCACGAAATTTAAGAGAAAATTCTCTCTGTGTGATGTTAAGATTAAAAATATATTCCGTTTCGTTAAGATTCTCTGTTGTTTAGAATTGTAGCAAACGATATATATCGCTTGCTAAAGTAATGTGCAAGGCATTCCAGAAATCCGAGATTAAAAAGTACAACGGGTTAAAGTTCGCGGAAAACTAAGTAATGCAAGCGGTGTTTCTAGGATAGCAGATTTTTTTTAGATGGCTTTTCAAGATTTAGTCTACCGCAGCATGTTTAAGTAATCGTCTTTACGTACACATTTACTAAAAATACTGTAAAAATTAAACACATTAAGATTCCGCCTCGAATGTAAGGGAAAAATCGATTTGAAACTAGGCAAGGAGTTACGATTGAAGGTAGAAAATGGCATTACTTAGTTTTCCACCCACTTTTCCCACCGTGGAGTTTTTAATCTTGAATTACGCTTTGCGCATTACGTAGATTAGGCTTACCGTTAGACTTTATTCGTCAACCGGTTATCCGAACGTGCCTGCATTGCAACGCCTTCGAGGACCAACAAGCCACAGTTCTCCTCGGAGACTGAAATAGTTCTTTAAACGCGCAACTGCATTTTCAAATACGCTCCTTTATTGAATCCAACATCGTCGCAAGATCTTCGCCCGCAAATCGTTTTGTTGCACGCGATGCCGCAACCCGCGCATATAAAGTAACCCGATGTCCCTTCTTCGCGATTGCACGCATACATTCCCCCGACCGGCTCCCTCTCATGCCCTCCCGCCCTCGCTCACCCTATGCTGCTTTTCCGGTTTTCCCTGTTTTTTTTATTTATCTCTTTTTTGTGTATTTTTATTGCGCCGAGTGTACTTAGAACAGTACACGCCGTCACGTCTGCCGCGAGTTAATCAGAATTTTTACGGGCCCGCCCGAAACTCTGCGCAATCAACATTAAGCTTTACTGCCGGCTACTGATGCGCCGGTATCGCGATCCATCAGTACGTGGCCGCATTTTATTATGCAGCTTCCGCCGCATCCGATTCTGCATCAAACCAACATGCACCCTCGACTTTTTCCTCGAGTTAATTGCTCGCCGATATGTCTATATGTCTATAACTTGACGTTTCAAATAACACACTCGCGAAATAATGGTCGAGACTCGATTACGATTATGACTATTGGATTTAAGGTGGCTCCTGCATAAACCGACCAAAAGTAGAGAAAAAATGGAAATTTAAGTACGTTGTAGTTGTAACTTTTTTCTATCAGGACGCGAAATCTCAGACCCTGTCGCCGATGAAATAAAGGGAAGAAACCATGTTGAAGTTGTACTTTCTAACAATCCAGTAAACACCAAGTAACAGTTACATAACATCAATATTATAATTTCCTACTCAACAAGATAAATGCAATATAACACCCATATTATATTACATTTTCATTGTTAAGTAGGAAATTATAATATTGGTATTATGTAACTATTACTTGGTGCTCACTGGGATAGGGATTATTGGCCGATCGCTCGCAGAAACACTTCGGGGATTAATATCATTTTATAGAAAAAGTAGATCTTAACAAAAAAATAACATGAACATAATGAATGTCACAAGGATTCAAATGTGCTATTAAGTATATGAAGTCACCGACTTCTGCAAGCAAATACTTATTGGTAAAGTCAAAAGATACAATATTTTGAGAAAATTTGACAGCTCTTTGAGACTTGACAATACCACATATTTTTAAACATGTTTTCATCTGAGTTTTTAAATGTGCATATATAACCTGGCATATCAATGCGTTTGATCAATAATGCATTAAGTGATATTTTTTATGAAAAAGGTCACGTAAATTTATAAAAATTAAAGGAGCCCCACCAAAGCACCTATATTAACCGCTCCTTCGTGCCACCTTGAATACGTTATTCGTTTCTTAACATTTTTGAAACATTTTTGAAACATTTGAAACGTACCATTGATTACTTATTATCGCGTATTAGAGGTTGCGCCGTAGTCAAGAGACGATCACTGAACGCAAATAACATTTTCCCCGCAAATGTCAGACTGAAAGGACAGGTCAGGTCGAGAGACAAGGACTAACAGTTATTTAATACACGCTGAACTTTTATCACTTCTATTAAAAGGGCGACAATCTTGAATGACGTTTTCAGGATCTGCATATGGGAATAAGAATCTATTATTAATGTAGCTTTCACGACATGCACATACGTCGCAGGGGATGCGACTGTATTTTGAACCTTCGAAATTGGACGGTGCTTTACTTTGCAATTTACTAAAGCTTCCCGATTTAGCGGGGTACAAGTAACGCCGGAACAAACACCCTGATAATTTTATTCACCCGCCTCTCGCGTATAGACATCTTTAGTCCCTTGCACACTAATATTACACCCCCTTTTTGCAGCCTGCATGAAGTTACGCACTTTTTTCTCGAGAATTCGTGCAAAAGAAGCGACGGCTGGTGGTGCGCGCCGCCCTTCCGTCACGAAGGACTTCGCGAGGAAGGGGCGGGGGAGGGGTGTAAGAGAGAGAGAGAGTAAGGGGAGCATGGCGTAGGAGCGTATAATACATAATGTTCTTGCCGCCCCTTAGAATGTACAAGGTTTCGGTTCGTACATCCATCTCCCGCGTCATAAGCACGCCGACTAAAACATCGTCGATTTTTCTTGCATAGGTGTTACGTGTTTTTGATAAATGGCTGCTCGCGCGATCCCCACCCCCGGCCACCCCTTTCCACCCCGTTCCCCTCCACGCCTCTTTCTCAGCCTTCTTCCGACGTCCCTTGTTCCCGAAACGTACTAATATGCGCTCTCTGCGACCACATCTGGGGGACCTGATAACGCCGCTTTAACGAGACGTGACGTCCCTCCTTTCAACTCTTACGCTCGTTCTTTCAAACCAATGTGAAAGAAAGAGAGAGAGAGAGGCTCTCAGCTTTGGAAAAAGAAACAAATGGCACAAGTTTCGCGTGAGATTTTTATCTATGGAGTCAATTTTTCCTCGGCTAAACTTCTCAATTTTCGATATTACATGCCCCTACAACACGGAGCCTCGAATAAAAATTTTTGCTGGTGCCCGTATATGAAATTAATCGAGGAACGTGGTTTTGCCATCCGTCTTTCATGGAAAAATGATGTCCTTGCGGAGGAGAAGATCTCTGTTTCCCTCCCCAAAAGAATTGGTCGTTAAAATATAACGCGTTAAAAGGATCAGTTTAGAATGCCTTTAGGACGAGTCTAAAGTCGATGTCATATAAATTTAAGAACGTGTGTAACTGAAAGGAAACTTCTCTTTACGCCCTTTTTATGACCGGAGGGGTGGCTTGTGTGAACGTTTATGGAATATACGTCCTCAAGTCGAAGATGCCATCGCAATTTTGTCGCTTGATTAAAACTACCCTTTTTATTGGCTATCGATTCATACTGATATGCCTATCTTGTGCGTGGCGCGGACGTTATCGATCATTCGCTTTACGACCAATAGGACTTGATGATCGCAGCAGGAGGCTAACCAGGGCGAGGATATCGGCAGGACGAGCAAATGACTGGCGCAGCACGCGATCTTCTATTACTTACCGCGTTAATTGATATTGATGTGACGTAGTCTCTTTTGAGAAAACTGATCGATATTAATGTGACGCACCTTACGGTATTAATGAAGAAACGACCGGCAGTTAAAACGCGCTTTTCAATATTTTCTTTCTATTAATTAACGCGTAGATCTCAATAACGCCTTTATCATGTCATTGTCGCTAATAGAGACGGACGATGTTGAAAGAGGGCAAAATCACAAGTTCAAATAACCGATCGTAAAAGGTCTTGTCGAAATGGATTCAGTTTGCACAGCCGACGATTCTGACCGTGGTTAAAATAATCTGCGAGGCTTGCGGTCTCATCGATTCAAACGAGTTTGCAGGACGAAAGCGAGGAAAAAGAGCGCGGAGATCGAAGGGTGACGAGACGAAAGTGCCTTATCAGGCGCATCGCCCTGTTTCTGGCAATTAGTCATGATCGACGTCACGCGCCGAGTGTTTCCAAAGTCCATCGCGACTAATTGCCGCGAAGGCGACAGCCACGAAGTAGCCATCGGAAATTTGTCAATTGCAGGTAACTTTGGCTCGTTCCGCGCACAGTTTCCTCGCAGATGTTCCTGATAGGCCAAAGTTACGGGCTACGCTTGCGGAGGCACCTTACTTCGACGGCCGTTCCCTTGTACACCAATTTCTTTATCCCCCTCATCCGCGCGTACGTACACACACACGTACATCCGCCCCCTCGGCCACCCTGCCTTCTCCCAAGTCACCCTCGTTACTTTCTTTGTTTTCTTCCGCTGTCGAATGTCGCGATCGTAAAATCGATACCCACGGCTGAGTCCGAGGGGAATTCGCGTACAGATTTGTGAAAATTCCGAAATTGCGACCTGTTATCTCCGGATACGGACCCAACTGAGAGAAATCTGTGCCAAAGGATCCTCGGAGGGGGGAAAAAAACGTTACCTTTCATCCGACGTAATTTTCCATTACGTTTGATTGACGCCGAAACTTGAAATCTCCTTTGAAAGGTGCGTGTATTCTCAGGTGCTTGTTAAATTACATTTTGAGAAATATGACGTTCGTGTTAACGAGCCTGAAAAAATATAGCTGCGAACTTGTTTCGGGAGAAAACACCAACTCATTAAGTGTATTGCTACATGGGGAACTATTTCGAAGATGACGGGAGCCATTAGTGAGTAACTAATTGAGGGGTTCTGAGGTAAAACCCGGTAAACTCGAGTAACAGACATTTATGCAAATGTCAGTTACCTGATTTTACGCCCGAACCCCTTAATTAAACACAGTTGTCAGGTGGACATTCCAGGAACTTAAAAGTCAGAGTTAAAGAAAATCGCACGCAATTGCGCGGAACGTTTGCGACGCTTTTGAATGAGTCGCAAGCTGTAAGTCTATGATAACGAGTATGATATCGCACGTTATAATCATTCGGGGGTGGTTCCACAGCGTTTGTGCACAAACAATGCGAGGTAAAGCAACGGGGAGGAAGGCAAATAAACTTGGGCGAAACAAAAACAAATCTTTTGTATCAATCCGCTACCCGGGAAATTAAAATGAAAGATTTGTTATCGCTTTTGTGATACGGGAAATAATCACCTGTCAAACTACCTCCTTTGCTTCTCGCCTCGCGTGCATACACAATTATCCTTTCAAAATCCGCGAGAGCGTTCTATTCTCGTACACCGGTTATCCACCTGTCCCTCTCTCTCTCTATGCCTCCCTTCGTCTCTCTCTGTTCTCTCTCGTTTCCATTAAAAAATTGTTAAGTCCATTTAAAAGCTCACCTCAAACCCTCTTCAGAGCCACGCTTGCGGCCGGACGCGGTCAAGCGCCGTTTCGCCGTATTTTCTCAGGACTCTCTCGTCTCGCGCCGCGCTTCGCGATGCGTCGCGATGAGTCGCGTCACCCGGCGCGTTGTCGACCGGATCTCGCGCGTCGGCCACGTGACGTGGCACGTATACGCGAGCGTCGGCAGGCGTCGAGACGCCGCCGGAAAAGGGGCGTCCGCGGCTTTATGTTCCCGTTGGGAATTCCGTTCTCATGCCTCACGGCGTTTCGTTTCACGTCGACGTCCCGCCGCTGCACGTGAAACTACTGTGCCGTACATGCATACGCACGCGCGCACACACACACACATATGCACACATACACACGCACACACGTGTACGCAAACGCGCGCGCATGTTCAAAGCCGCACTGTCAGGCCGGACACGAAACTTTGCCGGATCGCCTGCCGTGATCCGCGAGTCACGAGACGCGATACGCGTGTCAGGATCGGCTCCGCGAGACGATCGCGTGCGCAGATGTATTAGCAGATTGTTGTTGCAATTTAGCGTTATGTGATTAGCGTGGCGCACAGCGTGTGTAGCACTTAGTAAATTGGCTCAAAATCAAATAGTAACGATATTTCGAATTACAGGCAGGTTAATCTTACAATATTTGCGGGTGCTCCGCGCAAGAGTTTTTCCAATTTGCGCGGACTCGCAGTCGAATAATATTTAAGTTTAGCCTACTGTAACGTCTAGAACGACGGTTTAGATTTCGAGATCTCGAGCGCTTAAATTTGCAGAAATTTTAATTTGGGAACGTTTAAATGTGGACATACTTCTGGAGCTTATGGATCTTTGAGTTGAAACGGTTTGAATTTTAAGGGCATTAACCCTAAGATCGAATCTATATAAGCTTGGTGTTTTCGAACCCGAGTGTCCGCATCTTCATACAACAGTATTGTCACGCATCAAGATATATACGTGTCGATTAACGTTTGTACGTTATATCGATGTGACTTTTATCTGTAAAAACGGGCTGGTGTTATTGGAAAACCCAATAAAGTTACGTCTTCTTCGTGTACAGACCATTTACTTAATTTTATTTTCATTGTTTACCAATACTCCAAAAGCTACCTATTTGTTCCTTTCCGGCGGAAAAAGACATGTAAAAATGTCCGCAACAATTTCAATTTTAGCGAGATTCAATTTTTAATTAAATTTTTTTCTGAAAATATTGAAACGCAGAAAGAGTTATGAGATAAGCTTCTAATACGAGATGGCAGGGTTTTTGCTAAATTAATAGGCATCATCTATTGGTTTCATTGTGAATGTACCGTTGGAGTGAAATGTTGTATCAACAAGATCAGTGTGATTGAAATAAAATCGTTGAAGCAACGTCAATATTAATGAACGAAAAACATCAGACAGTTGTCTTAATAATGTGACTATTTTAGTTTAATGCTTAAAATTAAAATCCATAGCAAATACAATAGAGCGAATTATTTATATTTAACTAAATCCTTTTTATGTATTAACCTACATTGTTCATAACTGCGTTGTTGTTGTTGTTGATTTGCAGTATCACTCGAAAAGGACCCAAAAGAGTAGGGTCGAAACGTTGTGTAATAAATCGATTAAATAATTAGCCAGTTGGGTTGACCATAAGTTTCCCGTCCGAATTATTTATGGTTGTGGCAGACCGTGACGTTAACGTTGAATTCAAGCAACCTCATTATTTTTAATTCAACAGCATTTTTCCCCGTGTGGAAAATTGATTGTTAGATCGCTTAATCGTTGTGAATAAAGATTCGTGATTAAATTTGGATGTTGAAAATCTGCTACCTCATATTAGAAACCTATGATAGAGGATAGACTTTCCTCTACTTATAGTTTTCAAGTTGTAACGGCAATTAAAGAAGGCATTGAGTGTCAATAAATAGCATCAATTTCGTCTAGTTTCCGATACTATCGAAGTCTACGCGAAGTCAAACGAATTCTGAAAATTTATAAGAGAAATGAGTGATTTTGATCACATTACTCTTTATGTCACTTTACATTTATTCGTTTTACTGTCAGCTATTATTGCTTTTTTTATGCCGCGGACGTAAAAAAAGAATTCCGTTGAGTATCAAGCGGAAAACGTCAGACATAAACGCGCCGCGCAAGAGAATCCCGCCGGCAACGAGGAATTTAAAGTTCGTTCGTGAAATTCGAGCATCTTCGCGCCGGAGTATGCGCCAAATACGAGCACCCTCGAATTTAAGGATGCTCGAACAACTGTTGCGTGCATCCTTCGCAGCTTCTTCCGCGTCGTCTCATCTTCCGCACGACTGCTCGCGCAGCATGCGTCGCGGCGCATCGCACCGCGCCGCGCCGCGCCGCGCCGCTCCGCTCCGCTCCGGAATATGCGCGGCGGGTTCGCGCGTGCGAGAGGTCGCCGCGGGCGGACGGGACGCCCGACGTCGCGACGCGCGGCGTCGCGGCAACGGGTGCCGAGCGCCGCGCCGTCAGTTTGCGTCTGCCTAGGGTCGCGACGTCCTCGCCTCCACACAGTACTGAGATCGCGCACCTGTCCGCTTCGTGTCAACGCGATCGAACGCCGACGGACGACGACGTCCCGACGAGGGACACCGACAATCGGAACGCCTCGATCGCGATCGATAGATCGGAGCCACGTGACTGATCAACATCCTTCCCTTCAGCTTCTCGGCGATCGACTGGTTTGGGGGAAGTTTGAGGGAATCCTCGGGTGTTCCGGGGTGACCTGAGAATTCTCAGAATTCTCCTAGGATCCTCGAGAGTCCTTGGAGAAGTTTGCGAGATAAGTCGGGACTTTGCTAACACTCCGGAAGAGTAACTCGGAGCGTCCGAGATATCTCGCGAAAGTTTAAGGAGACATAAGAAAGCTTGCAGATTTTTAGATAAGTTTACGAGATGGCGAATTAGTTTGTAAAAAGCTCCAAAGCCGTAAGTTTTTAAGGGAGTAGATCTGGAAATTTTGAGACGTGTGGAGCAGTTGGAAAGTGTTTGGGACATTATCAAGAGGGCTACTGAAAACTCCGACAAGTTTTCAAGAATCTCTAGACATCGCGCAGAGTGGATCAGGAATTCTGTAGCAATCTGCGAAAATTTCTACAAAAGAAACCTAACGCAATTTCAGTTGCAGCTTTTGAGGATCGTGTTCCAAGGTTACGGCATAACTTTTTGCGCCGCGTACATTTTTGGTCACGTGGCCGGGGAGTCTCGAAACTTTCGATCTACTCGGAAAGTGTGCGTCGCGTTTTGCAACGTCAAAGAGAGAACTTTCTTAATTCATCGATATTTTTGTAAGATCTGAAGAAAGACTGTCCGGAGCAACATTTATTAAAAGTGAGATAAAAAAACAATTAATTTATTTGGTGTCTCGCGCGTTTTACGATCTATCACTTTATTATCGAGAACTCTATGAGGATCTTCATCGCGAATTGATCAGCTGACGAGTGTGTTTCTCTAGAACTCTGAATCTTTACCGGGGGCTATTTTCACTCCGCGGTTCGAGGACCTTGGCGAAAGAGCTTGACGTTTAAAGGGCTTCTGGTTTATCCTGCCCCGTCATGACTTCGAAGAGTTCTGTTTGAATAGTCCTGAATACAGTAAGAACGACATAAGTGGAATTATCGAAGACCAATAAGGCCTTGAAGTTGATCGATCTGCAGCCCGAAATTTTTGAGGAATTGGTCAATTCAATTCGAGCGACTCAAGAGGACAGAGGGTAGATGGATCTATTTTGATATCTGACAGAATTGTTCTCCCTACAGAAATTTCGGTGAGTAATAATAATCTTTGATTGTATTTACATTTAAGAGCATGTACCGATAGATATACAATTTTCTACATAATAGAAAACCTTATTGTCAATGTATCGGTATAGGAAAAAATGTTACTACGCAAATGTTTCAGACGAAACATTCATATTCAGAAAAGTCTAGCAGTTTATTACGCGCGAGTAAAAACTTATTACTTAGTCGATTACACATTTCTTATACGTGGATATTTTATATATTACGTAAAGAATCTCAACACTCTTTGCGAGTGTCTAACTACCCTAAGATTTAAAATATAAAGAAAAATATTGAATTATTGTTTGTTAACCCAGGAGCAATTTAAATGTAAACGCATAAAATCCGAACGCATTTACGGATTCATGGAATTTTTATCGTGTAATTTATTACATACCCCATGCTGCATCCTCGAATATATACCGCCTGGTATTGTCACTTGTTTCGAGCGACATAGTTTTACATAGTAATAACATAAATATTCAAATATCCACAAATATAAATATTTCAAACACTGGACACTAATAAAATAAATATCCGAGTGAAATGCAAAAAGAGCACTTAAATATTTGCGATATTTAGCCATGCTAAATATTGCGATTGTATGTGTAAAACTGTCGAAGGGAGCTGGCGAAGAAACGTGGAGCAAGGGGGCGAGAGAACAGTTGGAAAAATCCAAGTGCCTGTTTCGCCGATTGACAAATTTCAAACGCGGCAAATCTGAACGCGATTTATGGATTAGCGAGCTTTAATCGTCATTTATTACCACGTGCCACGTTATATCCCCGAATGTACACCCCGTCGTATTGTCGTTTGTTCCAAAGCAACGAGTTAGATTACTGCTGGGTGAACTTCACAACTTAATTCTCTTTCGCGTCGCAGCAGCTGCGAATATCAGTCTACGCGATTGCTCGCGAGAGCTTACGCGCCTCACTCGCAAAATCTCCGGCTCGGATGAGCTCCGGCGCGACTCGCAAAACTTGGCACTAAACTCCCGCATTACCCTTGTCGTTCGCTCTCGCAGACTAGACGACGGGCATGCTCGCTGCACTAAAACTCGCTGCCGGAAAATTCGTTATCAATTTCTGCTTATCGGGACGTGCCGTCGCTCCCGAATAAGGACCCGTTCATCCACTCGGACGAGCCCCGAGAGCGTGCGCGGGGATTAACTTGAAATCAGCGCCGCGGCGTGTACTGATTACGAACAATCGTAATTAAATTCTTTCCACGCTAATGACTGCTGGCACTTGAGCTCCGTGCAAATGATATTTAAATTAGCACGCGTCCCGTATACTAATCAAAGCCGAACCTCTCCTCACGCCACGGACGTGCTCCCTTTCCGCCGAATTATTAATTAATATGGCATTACGATCGCATCAACTTTCCGTGGTTTATCTGGGAAAAATTGGATACCCGGGGAAAATCGTTTGAATAATAATCCCGATAACTTTGTTTTCGCAGAAAATTATTACTGTCATCACCGTTCATAACGATTTCTTATCGATTCCGTCAACTTTAACGAGCACCAAAGAGAAAAAGCACACTTTTCTCACGGCAAGAAATCGGTAAGAATTTTTTAATTAGTCATCAGTTTCAAGATCAGCGGAACGTAAATTGTTAATGTAAGATGATAAAGTTTGGCGAAACTAATTTAGATTGATTTGTTTATTAGACAAATCATTTCACAATTAATCTTTTCTTAATCTAATAAATCTAATAAATATTTTTATGTTTTATATTACAGTTATATTTTTTAAACGTTCTACATGTCTCGAAAAATCTGTTTCAAATAACCGTTTCGAGATTACAAGCGGAATGTATTATTCAGAGTCATGAGAATATTTCGGTCTATATCGAACTATTTCGGACTCGCCTTGCGCGATCGCTTGCGTCAAAGTGGAGGCAATATTTCACGCGGTTTATTAGAAGTATGTTTACGAAACGAGGATAAGTGGCTTTTTGGTTAAACAATCACGATTGTTTACATGAAGTCTCGCGAACATTGCATATTTCCCCGCTAAAACAACCGCTTGCCAACGTCTACATACAAAAATTTTTCAGGAACCGAAAAACAACAATCAATCGCGAAATCAATGTTAGCCAAAAGCCATGTTTCACGCAAAAGTAAATTTTCGGCAAGATCAATAATGGCTGTTTTTTTCGAGAAAAAGTCGAGGACACTAAAATATTCCTATTTGCGCTTTTACAGCGGCTCTTTAAAAGATATATTTAACGTAACATTTTTAAAAATACTATTTACTAAATGTAATTTAAACTTGCCGAACTCGATGCTAATTTCTTAGAGCGAATTTCAATTACCATGAACTGCAATTAATTACCTATACTTTCGTATTATTAAATTTTCAACACTAAATATATCGATAAAATTAAATCTTACGTGAAAATCCTATTGATACAAAATAAAATATATAAAATTAGATTAAGCGTCAAAGAAAATGTATCAAATTTTAATTAAGTTTTGATTATTTCGTTAAAAAAAATTCAAATTATTTGATTAAACTTTTTTTTATGAAATCTATACAATTTTGTTAAGAAAAAATTTAAATCATTTGATTAAAAATTTTAAATTAAAATTTATTTCAAATGAGATTAAAAATATTTCCAGGGCTTTATGGTTCACACATTATTTTGTACGTGTATATGTATTTAAATAAATCTATATGGAAGCGCGCGCGCGTGTGTGTGCGTGTGTGTGTGCGTGCATAAATGTATAAAACAAAATCTATTTAAAGAAAATACGAAATGTTGTAAGTAAAAGCCAACTGGGCACGATTTATTGTACAATGCATTTCAGAGTTAACTAGAATTCTAATTATATACTTATCAATTTTGCGTTAAAATAAAATAATAGTGTTTAATTAAACTCTATTTTCTATACAATTTCGAATCTCTCTCGTTTTTCCTTTTTTTTCCTTTCCAAAGGGTTAACACATGGAAAAATACTGCAATTGAAAAAGACGGTGAAAAATAGGAAAGCAAATTCAATGAATAATTTTTCAATTAATGTAAATGGTTACGTACAATCGAAATGCTGATATGGGTAAATTAATTCTTTTCTCCAATATAATTATATTTTTTATATTAAGTTCTCTAAGCTTTTGGATCACAAGTTCGATCATTATCAGCTGCACAATTACTATTTAATTGTAAGTAATTGGCGATAATTTGCAAGCATAAAAATATCTCGACTGCACTCGCAGTGATCGTTTATTAACGGGTTGTTTTATTGTGTAGTTAATACGGTTCTTTTTTTTAAATAAAATATAAACTCAGTATTCAGAACGCTAACGCAGTTCCACAGGTACGTCTGTCGAATATCAATAGGTGGTTTCAAAGCGTATTCCAACGCGATTGGTTAATCACGCGTATAGAATTTTATCAGAACGCTGCGAACATAGAGATCATGAATTCTCAATTTCGCTATATACAATTGATTTTTATATGACTGCTTTACATAAATTTGTATGCTAAAAATTGTTAAATGTATTTCAATAGTTGCTCTGTAAATAAATGAATAAAACAGCGCAATATTTTTTTTAAAGTTTTAAAAAGAATATTATGAATGTTTAATCATTATTGTTATTTCTTAAAATGTGGCATTACATGTACGTCGCGTATATGTTTGTGCATGTATCCCGATTACATGCGTTTCAGCTCGTTTTATGTAATGTGAGATTGAACATGAATTATTTTGTGTTAATGAAAGGATGACACAGGCAAAATGTGCAATGCGCAGATACAACGTAAATAATTTCTGAGGAACATCGGCGTGTGTTTCCTGAAATGCTCCGCGCGAAAATTCCGTACACACGATATAATCGCGTGCAATATTAAATATAAACTGAAACACAACAAATTTCTGCAGGCAGGACAAAATGCTACAGCATAGTCCGAATGGCGGCAAAAGCAGCTGCATTCCAGTTGCGCATAAGTGCATCTCGAATGCAGCTGGTCGGCTGCGCAACATTCCGCAATAGCTGCGGTCATTTTGAACACGCTGGGTTAGCCAGGAATGTTAATAGAAAATACTCGGTGTCTCCAGACTTTAATTATGAGGCGCGAATGGTGATCGCGGGGGAGTCGGGCCGGGATAAAGGGGGGCAAGATGGTGAAAACGGGTTGGCGCAAGAAGGAAGGCGGGTAGGGGCCTCCATCCCCGCCAAGTCTCGAATTACACGGAGGGTGAAAATCGTACCGCTTGTTCGACGGAAGCGTCGCGTTTACAGCGAAGAAAGTGTTGGGAATTAGTAAAATCTCGAGCTGTTGGCGAGATATTGGCACAAAACGGCAAAGTCCCCTCGGAGGAGTCCTCAACGCTTTAAAGAAAATACGTCGCGCGCGGAAGGACATGGGAAATGAGGAAAACGCGGAGACCCAGACGGTGGCCAGAGAGATATAAAAGATCGAAATGAGTCGTGGAAAATATCGCGAAGAACGTTGAAAATGAGAGAAAGACAATGTGGATATAGGACCATGGAGAGCAGGGCGAATACCATTGTGTCTCGGGTTCTGGCTCTTCTCGTCGCGCGACTTCGCGTCGAGTCGATTTTCAAGGTTGATCTTAGAACGAGCCGCCGGTGCCGCAACGTTAAATCCGTGATTAAAATGCATTGCGTAAAATCAGAAGGGCGGCCTGCGCCCCGTTTCGTTCTTGCACGGCGAGTAAATTACATAGCGCCGTCAATCCGGCTCGGATTTCTCCAAAGCCCCGGGTTCACGCGAGACGGAGCAAAGCGAAATAAGGGGAAGTAGAATGGCGCGAGGCTCAACGAAGCAAGTTGAGCAAGGAATGGAAGGACGCGCGACGTTCCAAGAAGAGGTGAAGTTAAAATCGGAGTGGAAACTGGACCAAGAAAAATAAGGAAAGCAAAGCGCGATAGTACGAAACGAAGTAAACCAAAGCGAGGTAATGTAAAGAAACAAAGGCAATGCAAAGCAAACGGGAATATAGTGGAGTGAAAATAGAGCACAGAGAGAGAGAGAGAGAGAGAGAGAGAGAGAGAGAGAGAGGGGGGGAGAGTAGGGTAAAATAAAGCGTATAAAGAGCTAAAAGATGGAGAGATCTTGAGCATGAAAAAAGTAAACTGGTGGGCTGAAAAGAAGCGGAATGAGGAAAGCAAAGCATGAGGTAAAGTAAAGCGCATGTGAAGTAATGCAAAGCAAAGTAAAATGTATCAACGCGAAAATAGAATTAAGTAGAATAGAGTAAAATGGAGCACAACATGCATGGAGCATGAGTAAATCGTAGAATAAATCAAAACGTATCGAGCCTGATAATATAAGCCGTAGAGATCCATTGAAAAAGCAAAAGGAAAGAATTGAAAGCAAGTATATAATGGTGTGACGCAAAACAAAGATAACAAACATTATTACATTATTATTTCATTAATAATCGGCGTTTTTACTGTTGCATTGGAAATGGGTGGTTGGAAATTTTAATACTGGATTTAACCGAATAAAGAATTTTGAGAAAGAATAAGCCCTAGTTTCGACATCGATTTTCTATAAATCATATAATCCAAATAGCATTATAAAAATTTACAACAGCGATGTGATGAAACGCACGGTGCACAACGCAGATTAAGCACGCGCGTTATCTGATGCGACATATTTACGCGTTAGTAATTGTTTAACGCAGTTTTTGGATATAATCGAAGCGATTTATATTATTTAGACGAACATAAAGGCGCCGTTCCGGAGTTTCGATAATATACGCATCTGGGGAGGAGAGGGTGGGAAGCGAAATGGCGACAATGAAAATTCGTTATCCGTTGTAAAATGAAATTTACGCGCCGGGCGCGATACAATGGATCATCTCGATCCAAACGTATCGCTTTTTGCAGTCGCGAGCCGAGGGTTCGACAATTCCGCTCACAAGCTGCGTGTGAAAGATGTGCCGCGCGGATTTATCCGCGAGCGAGTCGCCACAAAAGCGGCCCCTTTCGCCGCTCTCGCGTTTACGTGCCAAAATGCGTCACGAAAATACGCTCGCAGCTTCCAGCGTGTTCGATTGAGTTCAAAAGGATCCAAAGATTTAACGGTTTTGCAATCCTGGACCACGGGACGCGGCGCGTCCGAGTTTGTAAAGACGCGCCGGATCCGAAGCTTCAGATATTTAAGTATCCAAAGCGGTGTAACGCACAGAGATATTCCGTAGTAAATCGGAAGCGCCCTTTTATTCATTTCGCTTTGACGTACGTATATCACGAGCAAGTTTGATACACTTGTACTCGCAAATATCGAGTCTAAAGATTTAAAGATCTGAGGGGACGACATCGATGAAGTGTGCATCGCGCAATTCATTCTTGCACCTTCGCGAGCCTGCTCGGTATTTATTGATTAAAAAATTTCAGACTTGAAAAATTTTAACTAGAAAAGACGTTCTTGATTCCACACTTCGCGACAGACCTGGTAAATATTTAAGGATTAAGTAAGTAAGCTTTGAGATCCAAAGTGTCAGATTTACGGGCGCAGTGACGCAAGTCTTTAAATGCTTTTGCTAGAAATGTGGAGCGTCAAGAATCTTCAAACTTTGTACTAAGAATCTTCAAATATTTAAATTTTTATACACCTGCGAAACCTTCTTCCGAAAATTTTGTCCACGGGAAACGGCATTTACTGACATTCCGTGACAGGTGCAATGCATTATAGTGAAAACCACAATTTAATTAGTTTAACTTTAATCATCAGTTACAAAGATATTACAGTTCGAATTTATCGAATTTATATCATCATCGAATAAAAAGTAGATAGATTCAATTTATTTCTATTTTTCTATAAGAAATAAGAAAAATGGGAGTTTTAAAAAGATTATGTTTCTCTGACCCTCCCAAATAAACGTCCCGCAGTTTCTACCTCGTATTATATTTTAAACTCCGATTATTAAGTCCATATATCTTCAAGCACCCGCGAATTCATAAATCGTAACTTCGCTGTATCGAATACACAATGGAATATTTTAAATAAAATATTAATGAAAAAAAAAAATCCGCACGACCGGCACGCAAGTACGGCGCCTCGACGTAAGGACGAGAGTCTCTATTGTTTGCATTTCCAC
Source organism: Vollenhovia emeryi (assembly GCF_000949405.1). Classification (NCBI taxonomy): domain Eukaryota; kingdom Metazoa; phylum Arthropoda; class Insecta; order Hymenoptera; family Formicidae; genus Vollenhovia; species Vollenhovia emeryi. Next base: position 990,036 of record NW_011967213.1, on the reverse strand, counting down.
GTATGTACGGCTCCTTGGAAAACCGGGTCCATAATTTTAACGTTTTTGCATGCCTTCGTATCCCTTCCTCCCTCTCCCTCTTTCTCTCCGTCTCTCTCCCTCTCTTCCTCCACACTTTCCGTTCTCTCTTTCTGTTCCTTTATCATCCGAGAACGGGATGAAAGCTCCGACCGCATGAAAGCGCGCCTTTTTGCCCCGGGAAATAAAAATTACCATGTCAGACATAAACCGCTCCGTCTCTCGCTTTTTTTCCCACCACCCCTCTTGCGGACTTTCTTCCACCTCCACGAAACCCCGTCGTCTCATCGCGTTCGCGCCACTTCGTGAAAGAACAAAGCCACGATGCATAGGGGCTGATGCGCTTTATTAGCGTACCCGATTTTCACCCGCAGATACTGAAGGATAGCATTTTCATCAGAGATTTGCCAGAAATTCATAAGCTTTCTCGAAATTTTCAGAAAGCTCCGAATATTGTTATATAGTTCAGATTGAATTTGTTAAAATGTTTTACATTAAAAATACAAAAGTCGTGAGAAAGACGTTATGCAATGAAACAATGTCTAGAAAAAGATTTTACAGCTTTCATCAGTTAATGTTAAAATCACTATGTTATTGTCCAATTAGCATAAATATCTTTGGAAAGTCACTAATTATTTTACATCTCATTTCTGTTTTTACACTCCCGTGAAATTGTGAAATTAATAACAATCTAAATTCAAAATTAGTTTATACTTGCAACTAAATCTAATTCCTGTCGATGCACTTTTGCAAGACGAAATCAATCCTCTCTCTTTTTTCTATCTCAATTTATCCTTTCCTCATTTAATTTTTTCCTTTAACAGTACCTCGATAACCTGAAATTAGCGATTTTCTCTATTTTATGAAAAAAAAGAGAGAATCTGTGTTCTCTCTTTATCGGCTTTTATCTTTTTAATGAAGAGCTAACGTCGACCTCGGGCTCGTTCGAGGAGGAATCGAATTCCGACGACGACAGACGGAGAAATCGGCGGAAGCTTAAAAGCTGTCATTCGTCGGTGCGGTTGCAACGGAGTGCAAGAAGTGCAACGTCGGCTGCATCTCGTCTCGCATTTACACCGGCAAGAAGGATATTCTCTCTCGGTTCGCCAGCAATCGAGTATTCCAAGGAGTTAAATAATTGCTAACTCCCGTGGAAACTTCCCTGCAGGCAGATCGGGTGAAAGATCGCGGATCAATGACATGGAAAATGGAGAAGATCAAAAGAATTTCGAAAAGACACGGGAGGTAAAGAAAATAAAAAATATCGCAAACGTAAAGATCTTTTAGGAACTTTAGATCTTAAAGGACGCGCGGGATATTCTGTTTCGGAAAATTGACTAATCTAAAAAGTAGCTAAAAATAGAGAAAGTATGAAAGCGCAAAACTTCTTGGAAAAGGGAGACTCGAAGACTCGAGACAGAAGTTTCGAGGCAGGACAAGAAAAGAAAAAAAAAAGGAATAAAATTGAAACATTACAAAGTGATATATGGGAAGGCAAGGTAAGCATGAAGCGTACAGAACTTTGGAAAGAGGAAACGCGGAAATAAATTATTGTAATTATAGAATTGAAAGTAGCCGAGAAATGAACGTAAAAGTAAGAAAACTTGAAAGAATATGGGAATTCGGAGATAACGCAGGGAAGAGAGGTAGATGTGAGGTAACCAGTGACATTGAGATATCGATTATGGCACGTGCGTGGTGTCGATACAGTTCTGTAGGTGCGCACGTGTGCACGCACACACGCGCACGCAAAATGCATTTCGATGCCTCAGATGGTTGGACAGTTATTGGTACTTAGAAGAAGAGCATCGGAGAACCATAAACTTGGGCGATCGGAGGTTACAGGAGGTGGTTTAGGAGCTGCACGCGGCGGGGGTTGGGGAGGAGACGTCCCCGATCCGCGTGCAGGATGCATCTGCATTTAAAGTGGTTGCGCTTGCCAGATACTCCGCTGCGAAATCACGTGATGCGTGATTTCTATTGTTTCCCTCCTATCCTTTATTTTCCCTTCGGATCGACGGCGTCCCGATATCACGCCAGGCAACATCAGATTCTTTGGCTTTCATTGGGATCCTGGATTTCTTCCCGACTTCGCGGATCGCGGATTTAGACTTCTATCCGTCGCGAATATCCCGTGATGCAAATTTATGAGGTATCTCAAGGTCCAAGCTTTAAGAATCGGGATTTCCGGAATTTTGGGACAATCTAGGATCTTATACACGGATCTGGTGATTCTGGTGGAATCCAAGCGTCGTTTAAATTCAGGATCTCGTTCAGGCTCGGTGATATTTTAAATCTAAATTGTAGAGAGCCGGGGCGCTGTTTCATTTTTTTACTACAAATAATTATCCTAAACTGGTAAAAACGAAGATATATTAGCGGCGAAACCAAGTAAAATTTTGAATGAATATTCGATCAAGTTTCCTCGTTTCGTCAATTTTTTTCTCCTATACCACAGAGTTTCCATTTTTATGACAATTTAATCTTACCAGCGTTAAAACATTTTAGAAGACATTTTGCAAAAACACGTGAATATGCATACAAAATTATTTCGCTTAAAAACACGCCATATAATGCGCGGTGCATTTTATTTGTTTTTGACACGGTTTGATATTTGAAAGTTGATATAAAACGGTCAACGCAATTCCGTTTTCTATTAAAATCTGATTCAGTTCGATTCGTTTCTGACTGTGTATGCAGCCTTTTAACTCCGAATAATATGTCTGCGAGCTATGGACATTTCGATCGGACGCGGGAATCGCGCAAGAGATCGCTCTCTCGCGAGCGGGAAAAAGACGGCCGGCGGCGATTAAGCTCGAACGCGCAGCTCTCGAAACCAGGTACGAAACGAGACCGGGACGTATCGATGCCCTAAAGTACACCGTGGTGCTCGCGTACACGCGTGTGTGAACAGCGCGAGAGGAAAAATTATCATCATCCTGCGAAAACAGAGCACGCTCATTCGCTCGTTCGCTCGCTCGCAGATTCTGTGCGCTCGAGATAACTATGCAAATACGCTTCCACGCTGGCTCGTACCGAGGGCTGACAACGACAAAACCCAAATTCTGACTCCGACGGCGCTAAAGAGAGAGAATAAAGGTAATTCAGGGACCGGGGTTTCAGGGACACAAGAGTGGAGAATATTGAAAAAAAGGGACTATCGCGTGATATTGTACGGGAAAGCCCGTAAAGGAGACGCGTCGAACAAACACTTTCGATGAAGATTTAATAATTAATTGCTAAGCTAACTGTTAATTGTTAGCGTTTTCTAGTATTTACATTTAATATAATAATATATGTGAACAACAAGGAAAAGTGGGCTTCGAAAGTTAAACATGTTAGCTATGTGTGAGTTAACGATATGCAACATTTATAACAATTAATAATTTAACACAAATTATAAATCATATATGTCAGCTCTACTTTGAGGCATATTTAACGACGCGAAATATAGGTAAATTAAATAATTTCAAGCTCTCCGACGAGCATTTTAGGGCGGGTAAGTATTTAAAAATTAACTGTACAAAGATAATTAATTATATATATTTTATAATTTTCAAGAGGAAATACTAGAAAAATTATGCTAATATTCAGTCTGTAAAATTCGGAGTAGAAATGAAAATTGGGGCTAGCCGGCAAAGAGAAATGAAATTCATTCGCTAAACCGAGGCCAGAGAACGAGACGGACAAAATAAAACCTCGGGAAAGACATCGGGGGAAAAAACATAATTAAAACGATTAAAAATCTGAGTTAAAAAAACGCCTGTTAAAAATCGTCCTCGACAAAACGGCCAATCTTTAATTGTTCGAATCTTTTAAAAGAATGTCGATTTTGGCGTAGATCACTTCGACAAGAATCGTTTGCTTATAATTGAGCTTCTGAGATTTTATTTAGAAACATTGGCTTAAAGATGAACGAAAATTTTACTCATAAGAAAATAGCTCACAATCAGTAGCTCTCCGATTCCTCGGATATCGGATTTTCATTATTAAAAGAATAGGATTTGTCAAGCGTATCTCGAAATATATACCCAAGTTAAAAGATCGTTCACCGACTTGAGCAAAGTCCGATACTTTCAGGGCGATTCTACAGTGTCGATTCCCGACGTCCCAGGATTCGATCCTCTGTCGCGGTCAGAGGACGAGGGAGAGGTGAGAAGTGAATTCCGTGTCGCGGAATCGCAGGGGCGGTGGATTCTGTACGCGCGGAATATGATAAATCGCGCTATAAAGCATATCCCGAGGGAGGGAAGCGGTGCACCCGCGCACCTTGTTGCTCAGCCGATGACGCATGGCGTCGCGACACCATCGCGTTTCCAGATTCGCGCATCATTTGTCAGCGGCCGAGCGACGCAAAAAATTCAAAGTCCATTCTTTCTTACGTTCCCGCTATCTGCTCGCGATCGTCGATCATTCGCCAACAATGTCGCTGACCGACGCGTGCCGGAAGTCTCCGATCCGAGTCCCTTCCTTCTCTCCATTTTTTTTCTTCGCTTTTTTTTTATCATCGCAACCAGAGCAACATTTCTCACACGGTGATCGAGCGCGGAGAGGATTTATACCGCGAATTGAAAGGATCCTGGTTTGTCGGGTCTTAGAATTCGCCTCGATATTCTAGACCGGGCTTTCCGCGACTTTTATTTGCGTGCTTAGGAATTTAAGGACAAATGGGTGTGATGTGCCTGCAATTGTGCGTGCACTTCGCAGTCGTCGAAAACTGTCCAGTTAGAAATTTCCAATATTTACAGATCTATAGGGTGTAATGCTTTCTCTCTAGATCGTAAAACAAGGGATGAACATAATACTCGCTCATGAGTTTTACGATATAAAGTTGATTTAGGAGAGACAGTGTCACTTCGTATTCGGTTATTTGTAAAAAAATGATATTAATGCAAACATATTTAATTCTCGAATACATATGTTATTTTTCCACTTGACAAGTTTTTGATAAGAGTAACTTGAAATAACCAATGTTTGAAGATAAAAATGTCCATTTTATGCGAAATTCTGTAAAGCAAAGGCTTCTTTGATAGTTGAATATCAAAATGACAATTTGCAAACGTCCATGTCGGTACATTTTTAGAAAATTGGAAAATCCATATAATGTTAATTTATAATTTTAAAGCCAGAATATGACTTACAGAAACAGCTCGTAATGGAATTTATATTCTATGCTTAGGAGGAATCAGATTAACATGAGGAAAATGGATGTCAGTCTAAAACGGAATATGAATATACGAGATATGAAACTGGAAATGTTTCGGATCTTTAAATCTTTCCGTCTCTTTAAATTTCTTGCATTTGTTCGAAATAAAATTATGAAAACAGAATAATGTGATAATAATGTGAAGTCATAATCTTTATCGCTGAATACGTAATACGTATATATTGTTTCTCAACAATTGTCCGATAAGGATAGCATTTAATTTATGCGCTACTAAAAAAAAATTCAACGCCCCGCATCTTGAAAGATTGAAAAGTTTAATAAACTTTTCATGCTGTCGTTATCACCATTGACGAGGAGTTATTTAATTTTTTTCGCTATATTGGAGTTTAAGGGTCGCGCAGGAATTTCTATTACAGCGCACAATGGTAATTGGCGCTTTTCGCCATCTACATGGAGAAGGATGAGGATTGTGACGCTCGACGTATCGCGCGCGCGGAGAATTTCGCTTGGTGCGTATTTCGGCGCCTAACTTTTTATACGGCGTTCTCGCGCGCGACGAAATGACGTAGTAAATCCTCGTTTCGCGAATTTAGTTCCGGAGCGCGAATAATAAAGCGCGGACGTATCTTCGCTCAGCGTTTTACCGTCGCCGGCGAGTACGAATGTATTTCGAAAAACTGCTTACGCGCCTCGCGCTCTCCGCGGGAGTTCGCACGCGCCACACCACCATTTTGCACCGACAACGTCGGCGACGGCGGAAAATAATATCTCGGCACGCTAGCGAAGACAAAATTGTCACCCATTGGCCTTCCCGTTACGTAAGTGCAAAAAACTGTCGCAAATTTCGGAGGTCTTGTAAATTTCGTTTCTCTTTTTCTTTCGTATATTTAATCTTTCCGCATTTGAACGAGGGAGAATGACGTTTTTAACATTTAACGCGTGGTCTGTGTCATGCAATTCAGTATACAACCATGCGATGTATTATTTTGTGCATACATCTTCTAATAACTATATCATACATTTTACAGGTCCTGAATATTTTGTTTGACATGGCGAGAAGAATTAATTTTATTTACAGTTTCATATTAATTTCATTATTATTGTATTAAAAATAATCGTGCGATGCCGAAACACATTTTGAAAATTTCCAACAATCGAGTTATCTCAATGTTATATTTAATAGAATTTGTGCGCGCATTGTCTTAAATTTATTACGACTATACGAGTATATAATGTATCTTTTCTCCCCAGTAAATCTAACAAAATTCAACTTATAAAGCCAAAACGTTTGATTTACAATTAGTCGCGAGAGATTAATGTACAAGCAATATAAGTTTTTAAATTATAAGAATATAAAGGGTTTCTGGTAATTAAACTTTGGAAATGCGAATAATGCAGTAACGAAATTCTTCTTTTCCTCGGTTAATATTAGACTTCACTTTAACTCTCCCTCAATGTGATTCGTCGAGAATGGGAAGCATTACGAATATCTGCAAATTTTTATCCAAAACAAAATGTGGATGTATGTTTTCAGCAGAAATAATAATGTGCGTATTCCTGCGTATTATGGGAAGAATGTCTAAAATGTCAGATATCGTTTATAAAGCACGCTCCAAGCGTGTTTTCTCGTTTTGTTGTCTGGAGGCAACACGATGCAATAGGTAGATTAGTAGAATTCTATTTTAAAACTTAATTATAAAAATTCTCAATATCCGATATTAAAAAGTTCTGGTATTAAAAGTTCTTGTATTAAAAGGTCTGCGTCGACGAAAAAATAATCAAGAAAAATTTGATTTCAAACTGATGAAAGAATTTGTAGATGATAGCAAAGGATTAAAAAGGATTTTAAACAAGATAGAAATTGGCCGAAAGACTTTTTCTCGATCGCTTATTCAAAATAGTCCTTCCGCGCGTCTGTTAACAAAAAATTATTAAAGGCATTATAGATGGGAAAGTAAGTGCGGTCAACATGGAACACTCTATATTTAACTAAACTGACTACGGTCCTGCCTTAATAAGCTTTTATAGGCCGCAAGCTCACTGAGATTGAAGTGTTAGGCACTTCAGTGCTTAATAGACACCTAAGCTTGAAGTGGTCGGTGCGAAGAGGCCCTTAGAGTTCCTTTAGACCTTTATAGGTTGTTAGATTTTCGGAGTTCATTATATCTGCAGAGAGAGAGAGAGAGAAAAAGAAAGGAAAAGGAAGAAAGTTAGAATCTTGGAGTTTTTACGTCTTGGAGATTCTTTATGTTTCAACAATTTCCTAGATTTTCTCAGATTTCCCAGATCTCTTTTGATCCGTACAGTTCCTTAGAGTCTCTTAAAATATGGCCGCGTGAAACGGTAAAAATGTTATTAATTTTATTAAAAGGAACACTAACTTTTAAATAATGTTAATCGTACCGTCGCGTTTTGAAAATTTAATATTATTAAAATCTTGAAAAGGAATAAAAAAAAATCGTGCGAGAGAAAACGGGTTCAATCAAGATTAAACACAACACAACGTGCCGTTTGATGAAGCAATGGAAAAGCTTCGCCCAACGTTTTCTCCTCCATTTCTCCTTAATTTAACAATAACGAGATGCATAATGCAACAGTATCGGAACAACAAGCTTGTTTACGTATTGTAACCATTTTTTCCTCCGTATTTTGCGTCGGTTGGCATACTTCCGCCTTGCCGCAGCCGTCCGCGCGAAACCCACTCGCCACCCTTGCTCCGTGCTTTAAACGCGGAGGTGAGTTAAATTGAAGGGTGCCTTGGCGAAACAGCGCTAATACCGCATTCCACCCTCGAAAAAGAAGCACTCAGACCGTACCAGCTCGTGCCACCTTTCACCCCCTTCCGCCTCCCCCGTCTCCGTCCCTTTCGTTAACCCCTTCTCTAATATGCAGTAAAGAGACTCACGTTCAAACTTTGGGCAGTAATTAATCCTGGAAATTACTCATTTTCGGTGTTGCGCGGGGCGAGGTTTTTCCCGCTACTGAGGAATGCCGCCAGCCAAGACTGGCGCCGTCTTCGCCACCCGACAAGTTACTGAATATATCATTAGTTAAATATTTGAATATTTATCAATTAGATATTGTGCGACAACATAACTACCGTATTTACCAATTATTATGTTGGTCGATAATTATTACAATGTTTCATTTGCAAATACGGAAAATCAAAATAAACTGATCGCGATAAATTGTCAACTTTATTGCAATTTATTTACGAATACGTTTGTATTACAATGAGGGGAACATTTGCCGAATAGTTTCTTGAAAGTATCAGAATACAATCACGATACATTTTCGGTTTTATAAGGTATTATAATATTAAAATGTTGGGATATAACGCTATCATAATATCCAAAATGTAATCCCGGTATGATCAAAACGCAATCATAATATAATTACAAAATCGTAATTACTAGCGGGATCAATTTATGTCGTTGATTCTAATGCGATTCAATTGTTAAATTCCGTCGCATTCGATGGAATCGAGTATGTATATCGAAATATGCATTGCTTGTACCATAATTTGATATTGATGCATGCCCAAATGGTAATCATATGATAGCGATGCCATGGAGTTTGAATACTTATCGATATCATCGATGATATTATCAAATGTTTTCCAATAAGTAACCAAGTAACAAATGAAAAATCACACGCGAACATGTAACCCGCTGATTAAATTTGCAATCAAATGACGTATAATAATACGGAATTATAATAATGGAATTATAATATTGCCAAATGTTGAAAAATTATTCTGAATTTAATGAATAAAGAGCCTTTAAAAATAAACGTTTAAATTACTCGGTGAGATTTCGTAACCAAAATGCATGTATAATCGTTGAATTAATTACCAATAAAGAGTATTATAAATAGAATTTACGGATTGTAATGTATAATTGGCAAGCGGTCGCGACATTTGCGAAAAATCAGCGAGAAAAAGGGCGAGAGGGAAACGCGATGTGATCGTGCCGTAGTAAACGTGGTAAAATCGCGGTTTCACGCGACTCGGATTTTGTATATTGCTCCGACCATGAAATTGGCGTCCACGCTGACAGGAAGTGCAACAACGGCGCGGAAGAAACGCGTACAGGAACGAGATTAATAGCCGCGCGGCACGTTAGCATCGCATCGGGATAATTAACATACCGTATTTACATAGACATTAGACAAACAGTTGATTAGAAAGATATAGGCGGCCGGGCGGCCGCCGTTGGCGTGCCGTTGTAAATACAGCTGGTATTCCAGCAGATAGCCACCGTGATTCATGGGGGACAGCCGCCACGCGGCGGATCTATAGATCCACCCACCGATACCGAGACGTCCCGCCCATCCCCCTGCGGACAACTTCAACCCACCACCCTTCAGGCGTGCTGCCGCACGCGAACAATCCATACGTTTCACCTGGATAAGGCGCGTCCGTAATCTATGGATTACCCCGAAGAAGTTAATGAAGGCACCCCCTGTGGGAGCGAAGGGGTTGAGTTTGTTACCGAAGGAAGTCGTAATTTTCTCGGAAATTTGGCGGAATTATCGGGCTGGGATTATGAGCCGGGCGATAAATAGAGACGGGTACATTTGCACATTGGGCAGATTTAAATATCATGGATTACGTGGTTGTTTCAATGTTTTGTTTACCAGATATGATACACACACACACATATCGGCATTTTCGAGAAACGGAATAAAAATTCCAGCCTGAAATAAACTGCTTAAGTACGCCCTCTTTTTCTCTAACTAATATCGACAGTTCTTTTTCTTCAATTTATCTTTTTTTAGCACCTGAGAATTTCAGACGGTAATGTGCTGATAAAGCACAGATCGTGAGTCTCGCGAGAGATGAAATCTTTTTAAATGTAACGAGAAGGAGAAATTGAATCTCCCTTATTCAAATGTATACCTCAAAGTTGTCTTTGGATTAAAACTTCGTAATTACAAAAAAAACCCCACCAATAACTCGGACAAACATCATTTTCGTTAGTTTAATTCCCGATATCTCCAATCTAAAGGCCCGCGTCCACGACGCTAGAACTTGGACACAAGGCTTAATGAAAGAACAAGCTTGATCGTGACGACAGAGACAGCAAATATTCAGGACAAATTGAATCGTTTCAACGATTATGAACGATTGAAAGGCAACGTCCGAAAAATTGCATTTGTTTAATTTTTCAAATTTTAGGGATGCTAAATTGTCAGACACGCTGTAAGCTACAATAGTCACCGTTAGAGCGAAAAAGATATTACTTTCCGATAGCCTCAGTAAGTGGACTTAGAGGCGGTACGACAGCTGAAATATTTATGTCGCAAAACATACACACGCGTCGATACGATACAAAATGCGGTATCGTAGCCGGGCGCATTACGCGGTTATATACGCGCGGCGATTACTCGACGTAAGATACAAATCCGATACTCCATCATGGCGCGGCGCGCGCTTGTTCATGGAGCCATAAAGGAACGTCGCGATAACGTAAATGATGAAAACCGAGAAGTACGTGCCGTCCGCGACGAGCGGTGGTTTTACAACTACCCCACCGATATATATATATTTCTGCATTTTACCACTCGCGCTTTATTTAATTGCCATACCTGCTCGCGGAGAGAAGAAATTCCGCAAAATTACCCAAATCGACTACGCTACTCCGCCGGTATTAAAAAACCTAATGTAATTTTTAATTAATTACACTTTTGCGTGGAAGTGTTAATTTAACGCTCGCTGTGCAAGGATTTTTCCGGCTAAACAGATCACGCTTTATTCTTGCGTTTGTCGTATCGAAGAATGTCCTGTAATTTTTTACTGTCAATACGTTTTAGCCGTCGTTATTTGTTTTCTTTTAATTGCTATTTGTTGTCTTTTATTCTTACACGGAAAAAGATTTCCAATAAAAACGTACATTCATACCTTTCTCGTATTTTACCTTAAAAAAGCTGCACAATGTATAGATATATATATTTCTGAAAATATAATTACGTGAGGAAAATGAATGATCATGCGTTTCCTTTTATCGCGGATTCTTCGGGATATCTCCGAAGAGTGGTTGCTTAATGCGGGCAATCTGTGCGATATATACCAAACATCAATAGCGCCGTCGGCAACAAAAGTCGCTTGTTTTCAGTACTGGATGTAGTTGGTATCTATTGTGCTATATTCGGATTGCGTTGTTCACGTGATTTGTATAAACAATCGAGTTGTTTGCTTTGAAACGGACATCAGTCACATTTTTTGCCAAATTGAGATAACAGTGGTTTTCAATATTCCAGACCTCCCTTCTGTACCGTGTTTAAAAAAAAGGAACACGTGTTCAATTGCCGCGATGCAATTAATTCTGCAAATAACAGTAATAATGATAGACCGAATTTCTTCTCGACGTGAATATTGCGGTCACCTCGACATGAGAACTCGGACTCGATAAGCTTCGCCGATTCCGGAAATTCGTTGAAAAAGAGTCCGGACGGAAAAACGTGAAATTTTACAATTAGTTTTTCACAAAAATATTTGACAGAGAACTGGAGAAACTCTACTTTTGTGAAAACAAAACGTTCATAAAAGCCGATCGAAACGTTAGGTAAAAACGGTTGATAAAAAGCACAGTGTTTCATATTTAAAACCATTTTTCCTGCAAGCCGCGCGAATAATAAAAAAGATTCATTCTACATCTTTTACATCTATTTCTCCTCGCGAGAAATCATTCCCCCCCCTCCCCGCGCATCGTGTTATGATTTACTGAGCACCCCGTACAAGTCACGCTATTCTGTTGTATTTTGACAGATATGTAATTAAGGCCCGTACTGAATCATAAGTGGAGGATCAGTCATAAAACATCAGAGTACGTTGGGGGTTCCCTCACGACGAGTGATGGGTTAACCGCAAGTACAGTATCTATATCTACAGAGCAGACCCAACTGCCATGTCGCATCCTACGCTAAAGCCGCTTGTGTCTACAGTAGTAATTCACAGATCTTTGCCGGAAGTTACGTACGTATTTGGTCTCGTGCCATCTTTCGGCGTTGAAACAGATTAAAATGGCAAAAGGAAGAAGAATGCATCTCTTAATGCAGATCGGCGAGTAAACTCCGGCGGCGTAAAACTCGGTTATTAAAAAGAGAACGAGAGGAATTTGCACCCGCGAGACAGGTTTATTTTATACACGCTTCGACACTGACAATCGAATCCAATATAACGATTTATTCTGCCCATTGTTCTGGCCCCAGGGTGGTTATCACCCGGGTACTCATGGTACTTGAAGAGATGACTCTGCAATGCGTGAGTGAGGTGAATACCTAAAGGGTCTCCCGAGAGATCTCAGCGGGAAAGAGAGAGCACGCGCGAAAGAAAGAGAGAGAGAGAGAGAGTGAGAGAAATAGAAAAGCAGAACGGAAGGGTCAAAGGACATTTGAGTGGCGATCATGTAGACCGCGCGGGTCGGTTTCTAATATTATCTATTTCGTTGATATCAATTATTCAGTATCTCTCTCTAATCTACGATGCACGCGACTTACGAGGGTCAGAAAGAAGCGGCGCGATTAGTCCGTTTGAGAAGATACAGGTGTTTAACATCGCGTCCGTATTTTCCATTTCTAATTCGGGAGCCTCCTCGATATTTGATGTTCAATTATTCCGTAACAACGGAATCTCTCTCGCGGCTATTTTTATTGGTACGACCACCAATATCTCTTTGTCCGGAAGGACATTCATTACGCCGGCGCGACATTCCGCGACGTAATTACCTTAACGCGTGATAATCCCGAAATTTTTCCGGGAAATTTCGAACGCGCGGCAAAGCGCGGCGACGCTTGCAAGCGCCGCGCCGCGCCGCGCCGCGCCGCGTCGGCTCGATTATCGCAACTAGGGCGTCGCGACGCGGACAATAAATAATGCGACGCTAATAAACCCAGCCGCGTACACACGGCGCGCACGATGCAATTTCACGTGGGAATGCGCTCCTCTTTTTTTCCGCGCGAAGCGGCGCCGCGCCGCGCCGCGCCGCGCCGCGACGCATTGCTCGCTGTTGCGTGAAACTGTGTTGAGCGGAAAAGCGATGCCGACTTATGCAAACGACGCGCTTTACGTGCGCGTCGCGGCGCGCTCGACGAACGCCGTAAAGGTAACACAACCCCCGTGCGAAGCCGATCACTAGATTTTTTATTACATCATTTAAATACCTTGTGTGCCTCATGCGCGAAAGCCATAAGAAAATTTCTCTCTCGCCAATCTTTTTAATTTAATTACTCACAGTTCTTACAGTTCCTCTATCCTCATCGCAATCTATATTTTTATCTCTTGAATGTACCCTCTTTTTTTCAAAATCGTATTTCTTCCATTTATATTTTTTTATCATTTGCCATACGCTGTGCTCTGACAAAACCACACACGGGTCTTTTTGTTACAGAAATGTTATGTAATTGACAATATAAAAGATTATATTTTAAATCATTTATATTTATTTTCTGAATTTTTCGCGTTTCAACCAAGAGTTTCATAAAATTCCTTTTAGGGGGAATAAAACCGTAATTGAATAATTTTTCGAATAAAATATTCTGCCACGGATAAAGCCGTTATCAATTGCACGATCAAAAACTATCCAAATATTTAAAATACCGCGACAATTAATATATTGCATAAAAAGTCCGCAATTTTACGAAACAGTTTCCACTCCCTCTCGTCCCTCCCCCATTGCTTTTTTGTTATTATTATCTCTGGGAAAAAAACGTCGTTTTTGCCCGCGTTTATTTTCCGAGAAGCGAAATACTTTAAATTTACAGTGAAATTTAATAACTCACCGAACGCAGAGGGAATTTATATTTTTGTTAATTAATGCGCGGCTCGCATATCTAGCTTATTCCTGTTTTTCTTTGCGAGTTAAAAAATTAAACATTCAGGCAGGATTAAGCGGCGGAATATTTTTATCTAATCAACAGGTACGTTTTCAGAGCAATGTCAAAACGTTATTGAATACGTTACAGCGGAATTCGACCGTGTCATCGTCGATGGCGTCGCATAAATAAATATCGAATCTTGTCTAATTCCATCGTGAATTTTCGATGATCGATGGCATTGCGCGAGTATGCTAAACTCTGTCAGGACGGTCGGGTTAATCGATAACAGTATTTATTTACAGACAATTGTATGTTTAACTGCCGTATATCATTGTTGTTCTGCTATCCCTGCTCGCAACTACCGTTATTTATCGACCGAAATGCGGATTCCTGAATAATACTAAATGTCGACATAAAGTTTTAGAGATTACAGTAAAAAAAGAAACATAGAAATCCAATACTAAATTCTTGTTTTTTTTCATATCAAAATCTACTTTCAACGACAATTATAATTTCGATAAAACTGAGATGGATTATTGCTCTCGCATGTCGATCAGGAGTCGAATGAGACTCGACCACGCTATAATTCTTTCGTTAACTTGATGTGGATTTTATGTAAATAAAGACTGCTATCGGTAGGATTTTGATTGGAAGCTCAGCTGTTAGCTCTTTCATTCTCGCTGTAAACTGCAGTTTATGTCTACTTCGCGATTTATTCCCGTTGCGAGAAGATCATTGTGAGCCTTTATTGCCCATTGTGAAGAATAGTTTGCAGATGCCAGTAACAATTCTCCTCCCGTTACATGGCTGTCAAATATACTCGAAAACACATGCCAGGGCACCTCGTGTTATAATGTATTACTGTCACGTATAGTTATAATATATTGTGAGGCGAGTTTTCTTGCAAAGTTTAATCCAATAAATCGAAATCCTATTGAAATAAAATCCATTTGAGATTAAATGAAAAGATAAGTTTCGCCGTCTATATGTAATCTTATTTTTACTTCTTTCTCGGGGGAAAGTCATCTCTAGTAGTTTCTTTACCTTTTATTACAAGATACTATCGTGATTAAAATTCCCACTACTATAATTTGATATTGCACAATGTAAATTTGTACAAAACTTGACGCTTTCAGCTTACCGTCAAACACGGTATTGTCGTCCAAATTATATTTCCGATACTTAATCGATGGGAGATTTAATTTTCAAAATTCGACACCACATTTCCGTCATATCGCACGAGTCTAGACTTGTCAATACAGAGAGACAACACGATACTCGCATCACGTACGCGTCCCAACATGACTCTAGGTTGCAGCCTCACGAATGCTCGGAGATTTTTAGAACAACGCGAAATCCTTCATGCCTTCGTCCCTCGGAGTCTCCTCGGATTCTCCACGCCTCCTTTCTCTCTCTTTTTCCCTCCTTCTCGCGAGAATTACGAAATCCCCTAACACGTCGCGTATAATGCACGCCGGTGCATCCGGGATGATGCGGATACGCGTACGCGCGTGCATGCATGAGTACGTGCGTGCGTGTTTCATGTCCCGTCGCTCGTTCGCGCGCGATCGAGTTTACTCGCTCGCGCTCGTACGTCGGTATGAGCGCGTCGGCTCGCTGGAAATTTAATTTGTCCCGACGCAAAACTAGTTCCATCTCCATTTTCTACGTTATTCCTGAAACACGCAGCCTGTCTCGGGGATAAGCAGGATATCGTATCAAAAAGCGGAAATCGCGAAAAAATGAGAAATGATGTCAATGATAAATCGGGACGGACTTTTCCGGTTTCTAATATACATTTCGACCTCGTTCGGGAGAGATGCATGGTGACAATTAATTAGCAGTTTCGATCGTCGAATTTGTACGCGGTAAATAAGTAAGAGCGATTCGCATTACGATCAGCATTAAGATGAAAGAAATTACCAAAAG
Source organism: Vollenhovia emeryi (assembly GCF_000949405.1). Lineage (NCBI taxonomy): Eukaryota > Metazoa > Arthropoda > Insecta > Hymenoptera > Formicidae > Vollenhovia > Vollenhovia emeryi. The sequence continues at coordinate 974,105 of NW_011967213.1, read as the reverse complement.
TGATTGCCTCCATCTCCCTATCACGTTTTTTTTTCGAAAATGTTTATTTAGTAATTTATGCATATAATTTAGTATCCCTCTATCATGAAACATATTATGCGCCGATGCAAAAGCGTTTGTATTCATAACAACGTAAAATCTCTTAAATTTTTGAAAACGGCCAGTCGATCCCTGTTCACGTAAGTTCATAAATTGGAAATAGCCGGGCTATCGCTTTGTTGCCAGCCAAATTTTTTAATATTTCATCTTTTCGTCTCTAAATAAAATAGCAACGTTGGTCTGGTATTGGTCTTTGCGCGTATCGACAGGCTCTGTGAACGAATCGACAATGCTCGGCTAACAATACAATTCGCGAGGAAGAGTACAGACGCATTACTTATCGAGTATTGGCAACAACTATGTCGATTGTGTATTTACGCCAAAATAAAATATGTAGGAATTACTACTGCATACATATGCAAGTATATCGTTCTAGGCGCGTTCCAGACACGTTCTAAGTCTGGGCAACGCTTCAAATAATGATTCTTTAATTATTCCAAGCCATATCGCCGTAGCGAGATATCTGCAGGTATCACAAATTATTCATTGTTTGATTTTCAGCATTATAGGTATATCTTTGTACATTCAGTTACCTTTTTTTGGTAATAACGTTCAAAACTGGGAAAAAAATGGAACAGGTAACGTACCAAATGTTTCCGCGATATAAAAAGCGTTATGTAATAAAATTTCGTACAATGTAAAAAATGTTATGAACCTAATGAAATTTCGTACTCGATACCAAACTTTCGGCTATTAACGGCAACTTTTTTATTATACGTCTCTTATTGCGCAGAATTAGAAAATCAATAAAGATTATAATTTTTCTATCGTTTTAATAATTAAATGAATTAATAATTGAGAGTTCAACAAGGCGTGCTTAGATTACGAGATTTTTTTGTTTGAAAAACAGGACAAGTAACAAAGAAAGATAGTAATAAAAGCATCGGGCAGCAAGTAAAATATCGCCATCGGAGGAAGAATATCAATATTAGTCTAGTATCGATACACTTCTGTTTCTCTAGATATATGCTCGATGTCTCTATCCAAGAATCTTTCTGCATACGCTTGATCGAAGGATGCAGCCAAGGGTACGGTATCCTTGGATGCATTCTCGCGAAGGCTAATGTACGAACATTCGTGCATTCGTTCCCCGTTTTATTTATTCGTACTTTTATTTCCGAGATAAACTCTCCCTCTTGCCTTCCGTTCACGGCGTCTTCCTTCCAACAGATTTCCGTCTTATTGTGTCGCGTAGCGTTTCCCTCTGATAAGAGAAACGCTCGTGAAAAGCAGCATTCGAAGGAAGACGCGCGTCGGCGTTTCTGTCTGAGAGATTTCGTTTAAAAAAAATGCGTACACGTTAGCGGAACAGTAAAAGTAAAAAGCGGAATGAGACTAACGACAATAGAAGTGCACAAAGACAATAGTAATTTAACGATGATGACAAATGGAGGGACTCGACGTGCAAGAGCCGATATCCGATCATTTCATTTTGAAAGAACATTTAAATATACCTATATAGTTATATTCCTTTCTCGGTAATAAATATGATTGGCGCTATATCGATCCTATTTTGCGATACATTGGATCCGGAAATTTTTTCTGTGGGTGTATAATTTTTTAATACTAAATTCTTTGTACATGGAAAAATGCTGCTGAATTAAGCAAAATGAAGTTGCTTGATTTAAACGTTAACGTCACGGGCTACCACATACGTAAATAATTCACTCAATTGTGTTATAGATTTTAATTTTAAGCATTGAACTAAACATCCAGATTATTAATACAACAATCTGATGTTTTTTATTTATTAATACTGAAGTTGTTTCCACGATTTTATTTCAATTACACTGATCTTGTTGATACGACATTATTCTCTTTTCCGTGTACGAAAAGCGGGAAGGCTCGTTGTGAAACAGCATTTTTCTCCACGCACAAATTTTATGCACAAATCTTCGTACAAATTTGATTATCGTGAAACTTAATTAAGCTAACACTTACCTCGTTCAAGACGTACATCTCTCGGTGACGTGTGCGGCGACTCCTCGGCGATTTAGGATGACTTCGGCAAGGCGAACGTTGTCTTCGATAACACATTACACTCGCGACGTAGTCCGATAATTTATACCGCGCGTAAACGAGAAGACACACGGTCAATCCCAATCGCGCACAATCACATATGTCCGTCGCACTTTTGTTACTTTGCAGCTCGTACACGACGCTCATTTTACGTATGGCGCGGGGTAACGTGAACAAATGCGGATCAACAATTTGACGAGCTAATGAGCGTCGATCCCTTTTATGATATCGACAATGTAGCATAAAGTTGTAAATATATAAAAGAGCACAATTTAAGTGAATTACTTTAAAATGCCCTGAGCACAGATATTATCCTTTTACTGTTCCCGCAACTTCCCTAAACCTGTCGTGGCCAGAAAGGTTGTCCGACGTTTTATGATAAATTTCGAAAATACAGTCTATCATGCGAGATATTATAGCTTTTACTCACGGATACGTGCAGTGACGTATTATTAGAGCAAAAGAATGATACGTACGAATATATAGTGTATGAAATTCCGTGATAAAGCTTTCACAAGGATCAATCTTGCCTGTGAGAATGAAAAGGAAACTAAATCTTCGCGACTACAGAGCCAGCATTCTTTACCGAGCAATTTAAGTTTTTGGCAGTAGAAATGATCGTAAGTCGCAATGAAGAAGTAATTTCAAGTCAGTTAGCGTTTTAATTTTGGGACGTAGAGATTTCATGCGTGAATCGCGCGAGATATCCGTCTTGTTGCCGATTAACCGAGCAACAATAACGAATCGCGAGGATTCAGCGATCACGCGACGATATCGATCGCTGATTGTTCACAGAGAGCGATCGCGGTTTCTTCCCGTATTTGTCGCGAGCGCGTATAAAAAAAAATAATACAATATGCGGAGCGACGCGGGCCGATAACCGACTCGTTCGACTGTCACCGCGTGAATGCTTAGGCACAATGAGAATAGACTGTTTTCGACCGAAGTGTTTACGGCGCTACGTCATTTCTCGGAACCGGCGCTCGGCCTAGAAATCCCGCGATTGATAAACCTGATTAATCGACGTTTTAAACACATAGATATTCAATGATCATGTGAATATTCCGAAAATTCATTGTACAACGTCGGACAACCTTTCTGACCATGACCGTACAATCTCTCTGTGTCTAGAAACGTTCTACTTTGTAGTCAATAAAAACGTTTAAAAAATGTGTGCTACTAAATTTAATATAAAAAAAATCAATGGGTATACATGAATAACTAAAACCAAATACTCCTTGCATAAACCAGGACTGTAAGTCTTTTCCCTATACCTTAAATAATTATGCTGAATATAAGAATATAAATATAATGAATATGCTGACCTAATAAAACATACTGTCATTAAACTCAATAAAATAAAATTATCCCAATTCAATAAGACCATTAAAGTCAAAATTTCTCTTACAAAATAAATTGTATGTTATATTATACCTTGTATAATCGTACATTGTCGACAAATTTTTTAAGCGTTTTGATTGGTTTGTATAAAATAGAATGTTTCTAGATGGAGAAAGCACGTTGGAGATTAGACTTCAATCTTCTCGGCGCGAACGTTTTCACACTTACACACGCGTGAATGGGGAACATTCGCGGCTGATTAAGCTCCGCATGCAGGCTGTTCTCCGTTACGATTATTCTCGATGTACTTATACGCGCGACTCGTTGCCGACGAGCGAAAGTCGCGAGACGGGCGTAAAGGTGTAACGCGAAACTCGATACAACATTCCTGGTGCGCATTCGACGTTCTTAGCATTGAAATCCGCGCACTCGATTCACCCGCGACGCGTAAGAGACGCGGAAATCGCGGAGACTCGATCGAGCAGCTTCGACTGCTTCGACGACGCGATGATAACTGAGGCCCGGATTGTCGCGCGAGTGTCCTGCGACCCCCGCCTGAAGGTGAAGGCCAACGTTCGCGCGTCGGGCAATAAACAACAACGGAGGTATTTAGGTACGACGTTTTATAACTTTTTGTTCGTGCGTCACTCCTTTCCGTTATCAATGTATTATGTACCGATTCTCGCCGGATAAAACCGCGAATATAGGCGCGATAAAAATATACCTGCCGCTGGATCGTTACGGCATCTTGACTTGACACTTCCGTTGTCCGACTCGGCTACGTTTCGATGCCATTGTGACACTCCGCGAGATCTATCTCGGCGCTTCCGGTATTGATACGCGTGATTCGCTTTTGCGAGAAGAAAGGACGGGGAGCAGTCGTTTTCGTGTAGTGACAACGACGGCAACTTTGTGGTTTGAATTTACAGCGTAATTGACGATCTGATGTTCCGAATTTTTTTTACTACTATTTCAATGCACAGAGAGAGAGAGAGAGAGAGAGAGAGAGAGAGAGAGAGAGAGGGGATGGGGAGAGACAGAGAGTTAAGAGTAAGGGCCTGAGCAGAATGGCTGTCTTGTACTCTTAAGACATTAGACAGTTATTGTGCGTTACCTCAAGACAATGGCTTAAAACATAAAACATTGTCTTAAGGCTGTCTTAAGAGTATAAGACAGCCATTCTGCTCAGGCCCTAACTCGATACATTAATATGCACTGAATTTGGCACTCCCGCATATATCTGTGCGCGCGACTTGTCTCCCACAGGTTGCGAGATCAACGTAAAAAAAGGAAAGTAACGAGACACTCGATACGATATTTCCGACGTATGTCCGGCGCGGCGTCTCTCACATTTAAACGCGTAAGAAATACGAAAACCTCGGCTAAACGATGTGATGATAACCGCGACTCGGATGCTGTACGTTCGATACCGCGTCAAGGTAAAGTTCAACGTATCGTTGTGTCCGGCGCGTTAAATGATACGTCAGAGGAGCCTTTTACAACAACCGCGACACGTAATACGCGTAATGACACACGAAATTCAATATTCTTTCGGATATTAATTCGCGCGGTATCGCCGATCACCGCGCAACGTAATCCGCGAAGAGCAGCGAGAGAAATATATACTTGCCACCGGATCGTTTCGGGATAATCACCGTCGATTTGATTCGTCTGATAACTCTATCAGATTGGCGCTTCGACACTGTATAATTCGACGCCGCGACGGCGATACTTAAAATACAATCGACACCCCCGATATATCTTCGCGCGACCCATCTCCATGCGAGAAGAGAGAAAAACAAAACGAGGCGAGACGTTTGTTTTTCACGGCAATGGCAACTTTGCTGCGCGGCGTGAATGTGAAACGAGAGCACTCGAGCGGACATTTCGAGTGTCCGATCGCCGATATTGATGCACGCCGCATCGGAATTGTCATTCATTAACTCGATAGGATAACGCTTGTCCGCCGCTCGATTTGGCATTTCCAATAACAGGCACGTGTCACCCGATTCGTACAAATTCCCCGCCCGTAAGATAACAATCCGCGGAAAGCTTCGTAGGATCGTTTTGCGTTCGCGTGGCGGCCAGCGACGTAAAGTAAACCGTGCATCGAAATATTATTTAATATTTGGACTCGCTTCTGCGCGAGGTGGGACTGGACGTGGCCGAGACTCTTTATGAGTAGAGACCCTGTCATCAGAGACTGGCCATAAGAGTTCGTCAAATTCCTGCGAGTGAGAGAGAAACATAGGCTATCTCACTCTTCTACGATCGTAGATTCTACGATCACGGAAATTTAACGAACTCTTATGGCCAGTTTCTGATCATAGGGTCTTTATTTACGAGAACAATAACGCGATTGGGATATAATGTGAATCATAGCATTGCGTATTGCGCGCGAATCGCACCATTTTTCCGCGCGAATTGCAACGCATCACCGGTACATTTGCGTTCATTCCGCGGCCAATATTGGCTTTACATTGCGAAATATCGGCACTTCCAACGTAACCAATGTTTAGCCGATGTGAAGTCGACGTACTGTGCTAATAGAGAAGCGACGGCGATAAACCGAATAGCGATATGGCGACGGCGGCGCTCGAGATTCTTACCTAGAGAGAAAGAGGATCGACACAGAGTTCCGACTTCTGACTACCAACTAACGACTCATTGTAGACCGGGCCTTGACAATGCGGGGAATCAGTTTATTTTAGGCCACAGTTTCTTTTATAAGAGGCAAACGTTGCGTGCAGAATTTTACGTTAACCTTAGAGAGCTCCGAAATTTTCATTATTGCGTTACGATTTGATGTAAAACTACACCCACAGAAAGGATTTCTGTCACCGAGACAAAAATATTCTTGACGCATTTATACTTCTCACAACCTCATTTAGCTTAAAAATAAGACAATATCAAAATAAAATCAATAATTCGTATTCTCCTCTAGCGAATTTAAAAAGAGTAACTTATATAAATGTAAGTTTATATATTCCTGCGTTTACAATAAATTTTCCCTCCATCTTACAACGCACCAAGTTGGCACCACGATATTCGACAAAAGACGATACGTACTATCATTTTATTCTAGATTTTAGAATTTTTCATTTAAGATTAAAATATTCCTTTCTCGGTAATAAATATAATAAATCGATTGTATTTTAAGATGCATTCAATTTTTTCTGTGGGTGAAGATACAAGGTGAAACATTGCGCATGTAACCAATTTTTGGGGCAAATTGTTCATTGATTCTTCCCTTCATTCAACCGCAATGATTTGCGGTTTGATGGTTGGGGCAAATTTCTGATTGGTCAATTCGGTAGTTTGGGCCACTTCTGATTGGTTGACACTGCGCATCTACCAGACTGCTGCACCTTGTATCTTTACACCATGCTGTGCACGGCGCCGTAAACACCTCGGCCGAAAACCGAACGCGGATTCCAAGAAATGACTTAGCGCCCTGAACACCTCGGTCGAAAACAATCTATTGTACCGAATCGTTCGGCGCGGCACAGTCGCTCCTCGTAACGCGATCGGTTCCTACGAGAATCTCGATCATCTCCGTTTTTTTTTCCGCGATCCCTGAAGAGGCGCATTGAAACGCGCGTCGAACATTACGTGATAAAATCGCGAGGTATCGCCGCCGTTGCCAAATCGCAATAATATAAACGATCGCTATAATTAATGCCCAGTATCGACTCGGGATAAGAGTTTAAAAGGATTTTCCATAAAAACGCGCCTTTTCGTTCGCCAGCAAATGGAGCGGTGAAAAAATTTATACGCGTCACGTCTAAACAATTTATGTGTCGCGTTACATTTAGCGATTCAATTATGTACGGCCTAGTGATTTGATCATGCACGAAATGTGTGTTAGCAGACGCATAACGGGCGTGTAATTATTAATGAAATCAATTAATACAGCGTGTGACGACGGGACGCATTAATAATGGCAAAGTTTCCTTATCACGCGGGATCGGATATTTCAACGGTCAGCCGGCAATCTGACGCTCCTAACGCTCGTACGTGTTACATATTGTCGCTAATTAACACTCTGTCCGCGATCGCGCGATTTTTTTCCCGAGCGATCTTATCCGTCGCGACCGAAAATACGATTCCCCTCTTTCTCTCTCGGTGTGAAATTTTTCGGCCTCGGTACAACAACGACGGCTAGCTCGTCGCTGTTAAATTTAACCCAAGTCGCCACTGCATCCACGGAAACATTTTCCGGATCCAATGCTATTACACTTCAATGTATTGTAAAATAGAATCGATATAGCGCCAATTATATTTATTATAGAGAATGGAATATTTTAATCTTGAATGAAAAATTCTAGAATAGTGTGTATCGTCTTTTGTCTGATATCGTGGCGACAACTTTGTATGTTGCAAGATGGTGGGAAAATTTATTCTAAACGCAAGAATATATTAAGTTACTCTTCTCAATACTGTCAATCTTTTTTAATTCGACAGAGGAGAATAAGAATTATTGAATTTATTTTGATATTGTCTTATTTTTACATTATACTAAGTGAGGTTGTGAGAAATGTAAACGCGTCAAGAATATTTTTGTCTTGGTAATAGAAATCCTTTCTGAGGGTGCGCTTCCACTCAATATGTCGTTAATTTAATTAAACGATAGTATTAAAAGAAACCATGAAATGGACTGAGTAAAAGATGCACTGAGAAAATATCATGGCTTATCTAATCGGATAATCAATTGCATATTAACAAACAGATATATTCAATTAAATTTAACGGATATGTTCAACTAAATTGTATATCCGATGACAAATATAATCGGTTTTTCGATAAAATTTCACCGGTAGCTGCAATTTCATCGAATATATCCATAATTTAATCGGAAATCTTAATCAGAAAAACCGTTGGTTAATTTTCTATTGGAAAAACACTACTTACGCCTGTTAAAATTGATTATTTTAACACAAATTACAGTTAAAAATAATAACATCTATATATTGAGTAGGAGCAGCGGCGACTACTTATAGTAAATTTAACATTACTTTAACAAAATTAACAACGACGGTAGCTCGTCGCTGTTAAATCTGTAGCGTTAAATTTAACCCAACAGTCGCCTTCCACTGCTTCCACTCCATATATCGTTAATTTAATTAAACGATGATGTTAAAAGAAATTATGAAATGGACTGAATAAAAGATGCACCGAGAAAAATATCTTGGCCTATCTAATCGGATAATCAATTACATATTAACAAACGGATATATTCAATTAAATTGTACATCCGATGACAAAATTGGTTTTTCGATTAAATTTCACCGGTAACTGCAACTTCATTGAATAGATTTCATCGAATATATCCGCAATTTAATCGGAAAAGTTGATCAGAAACACCGATGGTTAATTGTCTATCGGAAACAACACTTAGGCCCGTTCAAATTGATTATTTTAACACAAGATACAGTTAAAAATAATATCACATATTGAGTAGGAGCAGCGGCGACTACTCGTCGAGTTAGATTTAACATTACAAAGGGCTAGTTTCACAAACGTTGGTTAACTGCTAACCAAAGGTTAAGTGATTCTCTGTCTCTTAGATAATAAGACAAAAAAAGATAGAGAGTTGCCTGAACCCTGGTGAACAGTTAACCGACGTTTGTGAAACTGGCCCAAAGAGTGAGAACAAGCTCGGCCCCATTTCTTTCCGCATTCGATTTTAATGACAGAGTAGGTACCAAACGAAAGGTCTCGTCGTCAAGATGATCGCAGACATCGGGCTCCAAAAATTCCCAGGACGTATGCGACGAAGCCGTTCTGGACAGACACCAACCATTTGTCTGGAATGGAATGGAACCTTTCGAGTCCGATATCTCTGGGGCAAAAATATCAATTAATGTGTGTGTAAATCGAGGCATCGAAACGTCGTTTGTCTTTTAAATAAAAACATTGGCCGGTGTAGGTCGTTTTCGAAAAACCACATATTTCGGTTTTATATTACCGGCGATATTAAATCTATTTGCGAGTTACGCAATTAGTTAAAAATAATAATATCACATATTGAGTAGGAGCAGCGGCGACTACTCGTCGAGTTAGATTTAACATTACAAAGGGCTAGTTTCACAAACGTTGGTTAACTGCTAACCAAAGGTTAAGTGATTCTCTGTCTCTTAGATAATAAGACAAAAAAAGATAGAGAATTGACTGAACCCTGGTGAACAGTTAACCGACGTTTGTGAAACTGGCCCAAAGAGCGAGAACAAGCTCGGCCCCATTTCTTTCCGCATTCGATTTTAATGACAGAGTAGGTACCAAACGAAAGGTCTCGTCGTCAAGATGATCGCAGACATCGGGCTCCAAAAATTCCCAGGACGTATGCGACGAAGCCGTTCTGGACAGACACCAACCATTTGTCCGGAATGGAATGGAACCTTTCGAGTCCGATATCTCTGGGGCAAAAATATCAATTAATGTGTGTGTAAATCGAGGCACCGAAACGTCGTTTGTTATTCAAATAAAAACATTGGCCAGTGTAGGTCGTTTTCGAAAAACCACATATCATTTCGGTTTTATATTACCGGCGATATTAAATCTATTTGCGAGTTACGCAATTAGTTAAAAATAATAATATCACATATTGAGTAGGAGCAGCGGCGACTACTCGTCGAGTTAGATTTAACATTACAAAGGGCTAGTTTCACAAACGTTGGTTAACTGCTAACCAAAGGTTAAGTGATTCTCTGTCTCTTAGATAATAAGACAAAAAAAGATAGAGAATTGACTGAACCCTGGTGAACAGTTAACCGACGTTTGTTAAACTGGCCCAAAGAGCGAGAACAAGCTCGGCCCCATTTCTTTCCGCATTCGATTTTAATGACAGAGTAGGTACCAAACGAAAGGTCTCGTCGTCAAGATGATCGCAGACATCGGGCTCCAAAAATTCCCAGGACGTATGCGACGAGGCCGTTCTGGACAGACACCAACCATTTGTCTGGAATGGAATGGAATCTTTCGAGTCCGATATCTCTGGGGCAAAAATATCAATTAATGTGTGTGTAAATCGAGGCACCGAAACGTCGTTTGTTTTTCAAATAAAAACATTGGCCAGTGTAGGTCGTTTTCGAAAAACCACATATCATTTCGGTTTTATATTACCGGCGATATTAAATCTATTTGCGGGTTACGCAATTATAGTTTCAAATACTACATATTTTTTCCATCAGCGCGCTTGTCCTCGCTTTTTAGCAGCGTCAATACGCGATACGAGTTTTCGACTCGCTCGGGGTAAATGACGGCAATGACTCGGCGCGCGGGGGCGATTTCGCGTCGCGGATCTAACCCCGTGAGAACAGGCGAGCAATTAATATCCGAAAGAATATCATCGAATTACGTGAATATCGTTACGCGCGTCGCGAAATGTCCTCACGACGCAGCACGGGCGCCGAGCGCAATCGCGCGAGGGATTAATCTTGTCGCGCTCGCAAGTACAAATGTACAATCCGGACCTCAATTATCGTCGCGTCGTCCCAGCATTCAACACGTAATCCGTAGGTATTTCCGCGGTTTTCTTACACACCTCGTAAGCGAATGCAGACGGGTCGCGCCGTATCTCGAGCCGTACCTTCGCCATCCCCCTTGCTGGTCTTGTTCGCCCGGGGACGGAGTCGCACGCGCGAGCTCGCCGTGGCTGCCGAACGTGCAATGTAACGACGCGGCGCAGTAATATCGTCGGCGGCCGCGCGACGCGCCGCGCGGCGCTGCTGCGCGGGGGCGAAGTAGTCCGCGACGTTGGCCGCGATCTTAAATCTCGGGGTAAACGATAATGCGCGTCTCTTAATATCGAAAGTGCCGAACGGAGCGTCGGGCGGGCACTACCGATGCGATCCCAGTGCAAAAACGCGATTGATACGCGAGCGAAAACGAGATCGCACGTTGGATCGTGCGTGCGGAGATTCGAATCGCGCCAAGTTGCCGCCGCGCCGTCCACTCGTTGCGACGTTCACTTGTCGCGCCGCGCCGTTGCGTCTCCTACGCGAACACGTCTCTCTCTCTCGCTTTCTCTTCGCGCGAAGGCGCTCGCCGTTTTCGCTGCGTTAACGTCGGAAGCAACGTCGAGGGACGCAATCCGGTGGACGTGGACGCGAAGCGATGGATCCGAGGGTGGCCCGCCAGGAACGATCCGAGCATCCGCGGCGATCGAGCGCGCCATTATCGTCCCGCCTCCTCGGAAGCTCGTCGCACATCGCGGGAATCAGCGGCGCGGATTGATCGACGCGGGGAAGGTACCGAATCGTGGGCGTTATTACGCTGCGTATTATCGTGTCTGTGTCACGAGGACGCCGCGTGTGTATCGGCGTAATAAATCCAACGGTCGGACGCGGCGCGCGACGCGCCGGGCGTTTAACCTTCACCTTGACGCGCTCGGTCGCTGTCGCGCGACACGATTCTTGCGCGCCTCACTCGTCGCCGGGTCGTCGTAGCGTTCGCACGGGGGGCGGACGCCGCGGTGGTTGTTTTTCGTGCTTCTTAGCGCGACCGGGGGAAAGTGAATTCCGATACCGGTAGCCGAGTAGCGCGTGTCGATTCGCGAAGTAAGTGCGGAATCGGGTGTCGCGCGCACCACTTTCGGAATACGTCGCGGTGTGTTCGATCCTATTGACCGCCCGTGATTTCGGCTAATTGATCGCGAGTGTGTTGCTCCAGTGTTCCCGAGGATTTGCCCGGTTTCCAGGGTCGACACGTCGCGTGGATCGCCGAGAGAACTTTCCATCGTTCGCGCGCTAAGGTCAGTCTTACGTTAATTGAGATACTATTAGTATAGTAACTGAAGGAAGTATAGTTACTGAAGAAAGATGTGTATTAGTTCCGCGACATGAACGCCAAGAGAATCGTTTCTTACACGTAGCCTCGTGAACATGTCTAATCCGTCGTGTCGACCGTATTTCGGTGCCGGCACGCGTCAATCAATTGTGTCACTCCGGTGCTTCCAAGGATTCCTATTTTTCGAAGTCGATACGTCGCGTGGATCATCGGGAGATATTTCCCATCGTCCGCGCTAAGGTTAGCCTCACGATAATTAAGACGCTGTTAATTATAGTAACCGAAGAACAAAATGTATTAGCTCCAAGAGAATCATTTAGTGCACGTAATCTCGTGAACATGTCTAAATTAATCCGTCGTGTCGACCGTATTTCGGTATCGGCACGCGTGAATTGATCTCGTTGTGTCGCTCCGGTGCTTCCAAAGATTCCTATTTTTCGATACGTCGCGTGGATAATCGTGAGATATTTCCCATTGTCCCAGCTAAGATTAGCCTTACGTAATTAACACACTGTTAATTATAGCAACCGAAGGAAAAAATGTATTAGTTGAAAGATACGAACGCTAACAGAGAATTATTTATCTTGTTTAATGAATATTTCTGGAGCGAATCCCTGGAGTCGGCGTGTTTCACGCCAGAAGTTTGAAAGATCGCTCCAGCTTTCGCGTATATTTGCACGCGTATACAACCCGCCGCACGTTTCATCGCAGCGGCTGAATGACTAAGCCGATTATAACAATCGATTTGTCAGAAAAAAAATCACGCGCGCGCGCCCTAGTTATATCGCGGACAATTGCGAATCGTCATCGCTTCTGTATTCATGGTTTTTCGGCCGACCCGATTTGCGAGAGCATCTGAAGTGCCGGAAGTTCAGTCACGCTTAAAATATGGACGCACGCGTCATCTAAGACGAAACGGGAAACGAATTGTCGCGCGTATCTTCAAATATCACGGGGGAGGGGGAGAGGGGGCGCCTTAAATAGCTCCTTGTTAAACCTATGAAAGATTGATTCGCCGAGTGTTCTACAAATCGTGACTTCAACGCGACAAATCCGCGGGCTCTCCGTCTTGAATTCGGATCTCACTTTTCCGCGGTGGCAGCCGAAAAGTGACGCGCGATTAATTGTTCAACCGTGCGCTGAACTTTGTGCGATTCTCGGGGAAAATCGTTGGCGCCCTGACGTTTTTGCCGGGAGAAAATTCGCGCGGAACAAATAATTCCGGTATACGCCATGTATATTAAACGACAGTAATAATAACACATGCAAATGCAACAGGAATCCCGCGCGGTCCGCTGTGGGAATTCCTCGCCGCAAGAGGGTACGGTTTGCGGGGGTGGTTTCCGCTTGTTTAAGCTTGCCGGATTAATTTGGCCGTTGTCGATGGACCGAGTCCTCCTCTCTCTCTCTCTCTCTCTCTCCTTCTCTCTACCCTCCAATCCACCCCCTTTTTTTCGCTCGCCCGCGAAGATGCGCGCCGGGATTCACGGCCTTGATTTATGCCGAAATCGACGCCGTTTATTATCAGGATCTCCCCTGCCCCCCCGCCCCTCCCGCTCGCCGACTGCCCAAACTGTTCTCGGGGCTGCTGAATGTGTGCATGCGTGAAATTGGAAACGCAGACAAGCGTCCATGCAAATTTAACCCGTCCGTCTGTCCGCCATTCGACTCCCCGGACCGACAAAGAAGGAAGTACGTGTCTGCCACTCTCGCCCCCCTCTTCGTTCTTGCCAACCCTTGTCCTATCCGGTAGCTTATGTTCCGTCAACGGGTTCTCGGGGGACGGAGGAGAGGACCGGCCCCGTGGAGAAAGACCAGTGTGCGAGATATTTTGGGAAATGTTGGGTATACTTAAGCAAATGAAGACGGGGCGAGAGAGACCCGCCGCGTGCGCGGATTAAAACGTGCGTGAGATATTTATCGAAATAAACGGGCCGAACGCATGAATTGTTAAACATTTTATTTTATATATTTTACATTTATTAATATTTACTTTTCGTAGAGATATTCATTTTATAAATATCTATAAAATAAATATGTATCGCGATAAAATCGAATGAACACATTACTGAATTTTATTTTGTTTGTTTTATGCGCATTGATATTTATTTTATTGTACGTTTTTACCACTCATTTTAATAAGATATCCCGAAGCTGCTGGATATATTTGCAAGTCGCTTTTTTTTCGCGAACTTAAAGATTCTCCGCAGGTGAAAGTATCGAGAACGAGCTAGAGAGATGAACATTATTTCTTTTTACTTTTAATCGTCCTTGTAATCAAGTTTCTACAGTATTTCTCTAACATCATATTCACTCGAGATCTCCCTACATTTTTATTACAGAAAAATTGATTTCAAATACGTATAAAAGAATTTGTAACAAAAGATACCCTGTGCTTTCGGAATAGTCTGTATTTGTTTCCAATTTTCTCTCTCCTTGCATCATGCACAGCCGAATATTAATGCATCGTCCGTCGCGTGAGTCATGTGGGAATCACCTAAAGTGCAATATCCTACAGAACAGAACAGCGTTGTATAACTGCCCATTGTCAATCGGTAAATGCGGGCAAGTCATGTAATAGACGCAAATCTTGTTCTCAATAACAGAACCTCAATTAATTTCAGCGGTGTAATCGTGTAGTTTCAGATCGCTCCCGTAAGTTCACTCGCAGCCGCGGGAATTTAAAGTTACAGTTCACGTTTAATAAATTAATGTTACAGTCAATTCATAAGCTGTAATTTCGCGTCACCCTTGAAACTTTTATTATCGCTTATCGATTATTCGTTAAATAATTAAAAATTCTTCATGCAAAGTTACCTTTTCGAGGCTGAGCAAGATATAATTTCCGCGACGCACGAGCATCTGCATATTGACATCGAGGAAGTTGACGTAAATTTTTTTTCAACTTTGTCGTCGCAATACATAAAATCTCTAATTAATACTCGTCGAGTCTCGATAGTTTTTCAGTATTATTGGAAACTGCATAAATAAATAATTATTTTTAATGATTTTCAAACGAATATCCGCTCGATTATCGGAAAATATTACACTGTGGCAGTTACCCTTGTTGATCCTAAATAATCTCATTGTGTAAAGCCGCATTAAATTATTATTCCGGGTTAGTGTTTTGAGCAAACACGGCAATTTGGTTGTAGTTCGGGTAATTTTGAAATAATTTTTGAACATGACCAAACAGTGGCCAATTTTAATTATTATTACCTTTATTGCTGGAAAATTGTAATATTATCACAATTATCGCGATGGACCCGAAATAAATAATCTTATTAAAATAAAGCTATGTGGATTATTATTCCAGATGAGTGCTTTTAGTAAACAGGGCAGTTTGGTTTGCTTGGTACGTACATAGTGTGCTCTCTAGATTCAATTAAGTTGTGATTAATCCACCAACAAAAGCGACGCGGGCTGTATCCACTTTAATCCTTTTACACTTCGATCTTTATAACTAGTTTTGCTATCGTTACGAGCAACAGTAGCATATCAAGAAAGTTGTTTCTTCTCTTATATCTTCTCTTATCTCATTATTTGCACCGCGTTATACATTTAGTATCGATTCGAAGGATGAACACTCAGCTCCCGTGCATTAATTTCGCCATATACATACAATTATATTAATTACTTTGCTGTTATTATTATCGTTATATTGTTCACACGGGTATTAGTTTTCTTATTCAATAGAATCGATTAAGATAATTGCGTTAGACTGCAGTAAAAATGATAGCGTCTATATTTTCCAATAATAAAAGGCATATATTTATTGAGTTTTCAAATGCACAAAATGTCTTTGTCAGGCACGATTAATGCGAGATAAAAGACTTGGATTGTTTTGTTAATAACTGAGGTAATGAAGTAATTACGAAATTGTGAAATTGTGCTCGTTCGTTACACGAAATTTTTCACCCCTTAATTTCTCAACGATTTTAAAATTGCG
>NW_011967213.1:921475-957023 GCF_000949405.1 Vollenhovia emeryi | reverse complement strand
CGTTGTTCTTTCCATACGCTCTTTCAGTTATATAACAGTTATATGTTGGTTTGCTGGGTACGTTCGGCATTTACCGTTTCTTTTCCATTAAAAGTAGCAAACCCGCTGTTTGTCAGGATTAATTTGTCCGCTACGTTTGCCCGGATTAATTTGTAGGTGATTAGGATTTTCAGGTGTTGCATTTAATCGCTCTTGCTGCATCGAACATTCGATACTAATTAATTAGCCACTGTCACTTACCATTAGTGCGTTCGTCATTTACAAACCTATCACCTCCCTGTCGTCCATTCTCACATTTGAAATTAGTTTCATGAGTGGACGAATTTTTAATCGACTGAGCAGATTAAATCCTAGCCGATATTCGGTGACAGTTATTTTATTTACTTTGTACGTAAAACAACGATGTTAAAGGAAGATTCTTTACACGATTAAAAAAAAATTCATTTATGAAGCTCGGCTTGGAAATGGTTTACGCGCTGTGAATGACATTACATTTTAGCGAAAGCAAAGAGGAGGATATTAGAATATGCTGTACGGCGTGCACGCGATTCTGTATAAGGTAAATCGAGTTGAATAAACTTGCCAATGCGTCTTAATACGCGAGCAAAATGCTGACGCATGAAAAGTCGCAGCCACAGGTGCCTAAATGACGTGTAAAAGCTTCCTCTTTCACTGCATTCCTTTCTTCCTATTCTCTCTTCTCGTCTCTCTCTCTCTCTCCCTCTCTCTGCCCCTTCTTCCATTCTCTTCATCTCCTCTTCCTCTCTCTGCTTCCTACACAGATATTAAAATCAATACGGTATGCGTTTGACTGGTACACCGTATGCACCGCCATTACCGCATGCACCGGCCGCGTATGTACGATCCACCCCCACCTACGTTTGCCCCCACAATCATCCCACGCCATACCCATCCTCCCTGTAATCCTCTCCTCCCCCACCTCCCTTTGCGGATGCACGCGAGAACTGCAGCTGCAGCTGTAGCGTCTTGCAGCCGACATGGTTGAGAGGATGAGTTGAGGTGCGAACTGTTGAGGGAGAGATGAAGGGCTTGAGGAATTTGACGTCGAGTCAAGGGTGGCTTTAGAAAATGACGAAGGGTTTGACATAATAAATGATCCAATCGGTGTACCTTCGAGTGCTTCTATTTTCGAGCACTAAAGTTTGGGATTTTTAGCTTGTAGAATGTTCACGTTTATCTGGTTTTTGTCCTCGCGAGCCGTTTAAGTCTTGGAGCGCACTGACTCCCTGAACTTTTGGATTCCGAGAGATTTGGATGTAACCGTTAAAGACGTAAACGTTAAGAAATTTTAATTTGACCTCGTCTTTTCATAAGGCAAGTTGGAAATTTATTAAACATGGATAGAGTGTGACGATATTTTTAAATGCATCGTACAAATATTATCGTCATATTTGTTATGTATTTGGCTTGCTCCTAAAATTGAATTCTATCTTCCGCGGAATTAGATTGTTACATTATCAGAATCCTTAAAGTTTTCAATTCTCGGCCAGCAAAATTTTTGCGGTACATGTTGTTATACTTTTAGCGCATAGCTTTGCTTTTCGAATTAGTGCACTGTGCCATAAATTGCATTATTAAATCTCTGAGAGTTTAGACGCATGAATAACTCGAGTCCTCTGAATCATATAGAGTTCTTAGATACTACATAAGTCTAGGTGTATTAAGGAGGGTATAAAGATGGAACATAATTTCATACCAAGTTAATCAGACGCTCAAGGAGCCTCCGGGGAGATACGCAATGTCAGGGAGGACTGACGAGGAGGCAGGGATGAAATCGTAACCCATGACATCAAATACTGGCCAAGGCGTGCCAATGTCACGTAACAGCTGCTGCTAATCGCCCGTTTAACTGAGCTAATTAGAAGGTTTATTATTCAATTGTGACAATAATTATATTTCGATAACATTCTACGTTTTGTGAACGCGCGCTTTATATTTTATGGTGCTAAGGTATGCTTGAAGAGAAAAAATTGAAAACTGGAGCAAAAAATGTTCTTTTAAAAATTTACATTGTACCTGAAATTTATACTTTTTTTTTAAACAAGCGAACTCTTTCGCCATAGATTGATTAGATTTTAAGCGACTACGTCATTGATTAATTGCAGTTCTTTTCCCAGATAAAGCTTGTTAAAAAGTCGGAAATTTTATCTCTATCATAATTAATTATATGAGAATTTTATTTAATTTCTTAAAGTTATGTAATATCCTTGTGTTATTTTTTAAATATTACATCTGTCATTATATGCATACACGTACGTTTTTATATTTTTTATTGAAAATAAGAAATTTGTGAAATATTTTTTCACAACACTTAGAACGTCCCAGAGTAACTCTTTTGAAAATTATAAATATAGATGGTAAAATTATGAAATCTTTCAAACAACGAGAAAGATGAGTAATTAACGATCTCGTCAATACAGCGGAAAAGGTTTAGGGTATCATATAAGTCCATGATGTTACGCGAATGTAGCTCGCTTGCGTTGTGCATTTCGCTGACACCTCGTAAAACTGTAAACACGTTGCCGGCATTGGTTTTATCGCGCATTCGGACGGGATTCACGAGCCGCCATTTAGCTGGAATATTATTTCGTCAGGCCGCCGACCGGGGCGTGCGGGCGAGCTTAAATTACTCGCACGATCGTACGGTGCAATTAACGGAGAGGATTTATGTCGAAGTGAGCACTTGGAGGCAAAACGTTTTACGGCTGTTAGCACAAAGAATTTGGCGAAGATTAAATGACGTAACACATAAGTGAGAGAAGGGTAGGTGGCTTTTTTTTAAAGGCGAGTAATGCTAATTTCAATTTCACCCTTTCTTCGAGATAACAGAACATACGCAAAAGAATGCGTCGAAAAATTCTTAACGGTGAAAAGAAGTTTCGCTTCGAAAGCGATAATTCTAAAAATATACTTTGATCATTTATATCGCCATTTGTTTTCTCTTAATTATAGTTGAGAGAGATTTAATACTACGAGGGCCACTTGAAAAGTTGTCGGATTGACGTGCAAATGACACTCGTATGAGAGTGAGACGTGGAATAATTTAATATTTCACATACAATAGAAAGAGATGTAGAAATTATGATGTTTCCATACAAATTAATCGTTTTAATCGGAACGCAAAAGTATCTAAATCGTATCATATTCATTATATCCACGTTTCGTTACGTCGATCTTAATTTCTCGTTTACAGCACCGTGCTAAGAATCGATTTCGGGACTGAGGGCGTGGATCGTGCATGTCCGAAGTCGGCGATTCGCAAGTAAGTCGATTCAACACAAATCGCAGTGTATACTTCTGTCTGTTTTCCACCGGGCAATAATTGCGCGTACAACTGCAACTCGCAATTAATCACGGCACGATCGCATAATCTAATACAGAAATTGCACGTGCAACGTATCGCGGTAATATACCGGCAATTGATTGCACGAAATAGAACACGCTCTAATTCGCACGATTGTACATGCTAAGTTTGGTGTAAATTTAAACTCGTCAATGCGCAACCAATTATAATCCTTTGAGCGTTCATAACCCTTCGACTTGTAATAAAATATCGTACGCGAATTGAAGTGTAAAATTGATAATCGTTGCCAATAGAATTTTTTTACGATAAATTGACGCACCCGTTTAAATAACATTTAAACTTTTAGTCCGATTTAACATTACTTTGGTAGAAAGTCGACGATACGATTCAATCGGTGACATGAAAATATCTTTCTCTCCCTTTCCTTGGCGATTTTTCCTTTGCGTAATGAAACGTCAATCGAGAAGCAAGCGTTGCTTAGTATAAAATGCAAAGGTGGGCGGACGAGGAAAGAATGGGGCGTAGTTTTGCGTCGGTACCTTGTTAACTCGTGATTGCTGCTCGTCAATTTTAATTACATGCTTTTAACGATGATAGGATCTCAGAAACGTTTTCTTGTGGAAAACTTCTATAGAAATACCGTGCCTCGCAAATCATTTCAGAAATTGTGATTTCGCTGAATGTACAGAATCGATCACCATGTCATACAATTAATTAGTCTCGAGAAAAGATGATAACGGATTAAAATTGATAATTGAACAACACAATCGTGAATTATTGACGTTGCAATTATAAATACTTTTGCGATGAGATTGCAACACGATTATTGAATTACTCGGCAATTTATTAAACGTAAATTTGTTTAATCGTCATTGAGTTTTCAGAATTTGTTTATCACAAATTATAAAGTTCATCAAATATACGGATGTGGCAATGCCGATGGGAATATTAAAAGAGCGCGTAAATGTGAAATGTATAAATATGTACATAACGTACAAATTGGTGAAAAGTCAGTATGTATTATTTTTCTGAAAAGCCGAAGCTGATTTTTCTTAAGCAAAAATATCAAGAGACGTTTATAGGAGTAAATTCTGAGCGTAAAAAGATCCTTTCTTTCGCAAATTAACGTATTTGACGGGTTGAAATAATGAAACATTGTCTGTTGTTAGATTTGTGGTGACTTGTATTTCATAGAACTTAAATTTTAAGCCAAGTTGCTAGGACATTGATTGCTAGAAACTCGAGAAGTTGTGAAAAATGATTGTTTTTCTTGACGCTTCTCCCAAGGGAAAATTTATTTCAAATTTCACAAGGTACAGCGTTACGTATCTCCTTTTGATCGAATTCCGGAACGTTCCGTATCAACTACTTTCAGCTTTTTGACAACATTTCGATGCTCATCAATCTCTTGGCGAATAAATGATTCTGGCACAACCATTCTAAATTGTCGTACGTGAGGCTTGATATTGCGCGCGCTTCCGGAACTATTCCCTCTTCTCTTGCCCTTTCCTGTTCACTCGGTGTGTAGCGATTTGTCGCAGCCAAATGCAATTGTCCCCCCTTTTCTTCGATAATTGCAAAATCGGCCGAAATTCCCTAAAGCGGAATGATGAAGGTTATACGAGGGAAAAATTGGACCTTTCATCGGTTATTTCACTGTAATTCCCCGGAATTCAATTTCCGAAAATATCTGAAATTTTTTAAAGAATCACATTTCCAGATTATACCATGTTTTCAAGTGTGATACATTTACAGTTTTGTATCGTGCGATTTAATTATATGTTAGCCTTCATAAAAGAATAACGGTACAATTTGTGTTTCATCAATAAAATGAAACAATAAATTGTATCTTTGATGCTTACATATTGCAACGCGGAATCAGAAATTCCAAAAAAAAGAAGAAAAAACACGTCGACATTCCAAAAATTACGCGGCCATCGTTTAATCTGCCACGTTACTTATGTAAAAGTACACTGAATAAATTAGCACAGCGCTAATCTCCGTGGCGAGAAGAGAAAAAATTTGCTCGCTAGTTAACACTCGGCCGATTTATTAGGAGCGAATGATCGAGAGCGATCGCGAGCGCGGCGACCAGAGGCTGCCGCGCTCCGACGAACGCGCGAGCGAGCGAACGGCGTTTTATCGATCGGCAGGACCAGGAGATTTACGCGTACATGCCAGCCGTGCCTCCAACGAACATATGTCATGTTATTTACGAGCCGGGCATTACTCTCTGCCCGATTTACTATATTTTATGTTACGTGGATGGACTCGCGATTCTTTTCGGATCGGGCCGGACGCCGGTCACGTCGCCGAGGTGCGTGCCCGCGCCCTGCAGCGATCATCACCGGCCGATACTTAGTTTAATTGCGTCGCCTTTCGCGAATCGTTGCCCAAACGGCAATAATGGACGGAACTCCAACTCTTTTCCATGAAACTTTGATCGTCCCGTTTCAGGGAGTATTGATTGAGTTTGCAATTATCGGAGAAATATGGGATATTTGAGTTGCAAAACAATATTTGGGATAAAGTCATACTTATTTCACAAGCCGAATTGTCACTGTGTATAAAGTCTCTTATACATGGGGTTAATTATGAATTTCACTGTAAAGTTTTCAACATTACGCGACACACGAAATTACACGTAGGTATCTCACTGCGTTGTATGTGCGCGCGTAAGAATTAAAGACCATATAAAATGGATTTAACGTTCATGTTGCTAGTCTTCTCTATTTGGAAGTCGTTTTCAGGCCGGCGAGTACATGGCTTATTATTCGCGGATCGTTAAACGGAAAGTCTAGCAATTGTCGAATTTTACAGCGACATAAGTTTCTTAAACTCGTAATCTAGAGATCTGCAAATGTTGAACTTTCCCCGACGCATTTGCACGACTTGCCACGTTTGGAGAAGTGCCTAGATCCTTGGGTAGCAAAACATCAGATATTATCTAACGGTCTCCGGAATTGCAAGCGCACGCTAGTTTTTCAAGCTTCGCAATTCCTATCTTTTTCCCGAATTCAGAATTGACTTTCTAATCCTCAATCTTTCAAACGCGTGTGTCCTCGATTTCTCGGTCTTCGGCTTACGTTTTTCCGGTCTCCGAGAGTTAAAATCTTAGTTTAAGAGTTATTGGGTACGCGTCGAAGCACGAAAAATGGATGCGTTCGGATCACCGATCGTGGCACCTCTTTTGTATGGGGGCCATTAAGGATCGTTCGATCATGATCTCGATACTTTGAAGTCGAAATGGGAATCTCGGGGTGCTTAATGGTAGCCATTCGGAGGTCAGCCTCGTAGCGGGAATTTATGTCCTCATATTTCGGCGGAGGTGTCGCGTGGCGCGGCGCCTTTCGGCACCGTCACCGGCTGCCTTTCAATCAGCTGACGCGCAATTCGGACGCCTGATCCCTCGCATTTTTACCCGTTTCGAGAGGTATAATGCATCGCTCGATCTCCACCGCAGAGAAAAGCTTCTTGGAGAATCCTGGAGTCCGCCCATTTTTCGAAACTCTAACATAATGCTCCTTTTAAGGTACAAAATGGCTCTTTGTAATTCTTAAGTATTCACGAGAGACAGTCGCATAAACATACATTTACGTTTTCGTCGATTCACTTGTTTAAATGTACAATTGAGAATGCTTTTTATTATTGTTGTTATAAAATACATTTTTAAAGACCACGTTAGTTACGATAATAGGAGAAAATTTATTTTCAATTTTTCTTATTTTAGACAAATTTCTCTTCATTTTTATCGCGTTTCAGATACCTTTCAGACATTTATAAATAGAGAAAGGATGCTTTATCTTTTATAATACGCAAATATTTTTCACAAATATAAGAAAGCTGACTTTTAATTTTAAATCAAAACTCCCCCAGTATTTTGTTCTAAAAATTGTATCTCAATGTTTATCGCGTTAAGCTGTACTATTTCTAAATACGGATATTAAACTTGAAATCTCTCCATTTCTTAAAAAGCTTGAGCAACTCCTTTACATAAATGTTCAATAATCTTTTTAAAAGTAATTTTCTTTTATAACGATACAGGAGTTTAAAGTTGATCTCCTCTCATTTTACATTAAGCGAATTCGACGAAGGTTTACAAATCTCTGGAGCTACGAGTTCTTTGGTATTTCAGCCGGATGCATTTTCACAGCGTATAAAGTACCCAACAACTTCTCCCTAACAACAGTTCTCCCTGTCTGCGACAAGAACGGATATACAGTCGTTTGAAGTCACGTTACACTAAATAACGCTCAGATTGCAAACTAAATAAAAGTATTTTTTGAAGCGGCGGATAAATCGAACGGCTCTACTACTTAAAAGCGCGCGAAAAGTTTGGCGCTTTGCGAGAACGCGATTAAAAAGCGATTTCCAATGAAAGGCAGGTCGATGGGGCGGGGGGACAGGCGGACGGGGAGGGGAGGGCGGCAGAAGCGTACGACACTATGCGGCGGTGTTTTTATTTCACGGGAAATTTAACTTTAGGACTGGCGAGTCGGGGAGAAATTGCGATGGACAGGGCGAGTTCGGTATTGGATTACGACAGAATGATTGCGCTCTTAATTAAAAGGGGTGGAGGCGGGAAGGGGCCCGACCCTGTTCGTGTTTCCGCTAAAGGGATTAACTTACTAAATCAGAGTTATGGCCTCATTGTCAGTCGCGATCATAAAGCCGATAGATGTTAACAGAAGTTTCCTCGGGTTTGTCTTCGATCTAACTTCTTCGCGAAATTGATTGATCACCTCGTCGGTTTCCGGTAGGTTCATTACCGTTACTTTTAATGATTGCCTGCGCGGATATTTAACATGTCAGCATTTCGTATCGCCTTCTGTATTGTCTCACTTAGCATTCATTGCATGCGGCAATTCAGATTTGTAGTTTGGATTTAATGCCGTTGGTAATTTTGCATGGGTACGGTTCTGTTTTTCGTTCTAACTTAGAATCGATCGTCTGTCGACTCTCACTATCCGTCCGTACTTTTTTTTTATTGTTGCTTTTAAAGATGGTCCATTTCCTAACGTACCAGAGATTATATTGTTTCGTTACCTGTCGTATTTTCAATTATATCAAGTCGCGCGATGTCTCGGACGTATTTAATTCGCGAGTTTGTATTTTAATATGCGATTTTATTGGAAAAAATTTTAATGACTTTAAACCTCAAGAGCGTCTAACCTGTTAGTTGATATTGCTTGCGGTTATGGTTTTATTAATGTTCTTATTTATATTCATCCCCCGCGAGGCGCAGCTCATATAACGCGCAATGATGGAACGCGCCGCCCTTCTTCATCCTCGTCCTAATGAAAAGCGTATGCGTTGTGCCCTGTAACTTTCAGCGTCACGTCGTGACTCATTCCCTTCAGAAACGATTTGCTAATCTCATAAGTACTTCACGTAACGAAGAACTGAATATGTGGTAATTAATCCATGCCAACGTTATAATAATGTGCGTTCTTCTCTATTACCTTGTAACATACAAACATATTTCTCCGAAAAAGTACATATCTCGCTTTGAAAACATCTTAATTAACAATTTTATATCCTGGCAATTAAATTACGAGTAAAAATTCTATCAAAGTAATTTTTCTACTGGAACAAAAATAAGATTTTTTTATCTGCATTTTTCTATGCATTATCTACAGAGTTGCAGCGAATGAAAAAAGCTTTATTCTCTTTAAACTAAAATTTAGTAAATTCACTGTTTGGAAAGTTTTGATATCTTGATACTGCGGCAATTAAAATACTATTTATTGCGTATTTATACATCATTAATTTCTAAGGGAACTATGCAGTAGATATAAACGTGTCTGTTTCAAGCTTGTTTTAATTTAACTCGAAATATTTCAAATAAATTTTGTCTGAGAAATTATTCGTTAACTCAGCCTTGTACGATTACTCCGCATGCACTGTTACGTAAACAAATTCCGGAAGTGGCATTGTCGTAAAGAATGAATAGGACCGGTAAGATAACAAGCGTATAAAAAAATGCAAATTTTTTGATACGATAGAATGACGCGACGTAGTGAAGAAAAAGAGGAGGAAGAAATTCGACGCAATTCAGGCGAAACTTGTTTAAACCTTACTTCCGTTCTGTGTCTCACCCGTTCCCGTTAGTCGAAAGGTATTCCCCTTGGGATGCGATTGAGCTAGCCAGGGGATCGATTGAAGTCTTGATTCGAAAATCCAATTGGTACAAATAAACGAGAAATTGACCCTTTATCACCTTCCGTACTAGATACAGTACACACAAACCTACCTTCCTGTTGTAAAAACATTAATAAAAGCTTTTCTGTAGCCAAGCCACACATATATCATATTTAACAGACGTAGATTTTTAATCCCTGAATTCGCAACGTAATTTAATCTAGTTGAATTAAACAGAATTCATTGCCTGCCATTAACAGCATAAAATCAATAGTATGCTTTCATTTGCTTGCTCCTAGCAATTTTACTTATTTCTGCTGAAAGAGTGACTGAAAAAGAGAAATTACAAAAAGTCCACTTGTATTTCTCGTTTCACACACGATATTATCTGCCACGGTGTATTTACAAGGACCATAAGTATGTCCAAGTTTGTGTTGGAGTATTCCACGCTCGTCCCGCCGTAAATATTTAATAATGGCGTACCAAGGCAAAAAAATCTCAGACACTTATGATTCGTAAAATTCGCGAATACTTTCTTCGTGAGTAAATAATTCCGTATCGGCTGCGGCGCCCGCCATGTAAACTTTATGTTTCTCCCTCGACGGCCATGTTGTCGGACACGTAAAATCCGCTGCTTTGTGTTCCCTCGCTACTCCGGGATTTCCACAGGAAATAAGGAAACGAAATTCGCATTGTTTGTTGACTTTATATCTTGCGATAGAGCGCGTTGAATCGCGGTGGATAATATTCCGCAAAGATTAATAAAGCTTATTGTTAATGATTTCAAAATAAGCTTATAATAAATAATTCAAAAATAAGCGACAGGAATAAGTGACATGGCATCACTGTCATCTGCATTTTACGTGCTGGGTATTTTACCGAGTCGATAATTGTTTTAACTTTTTCTTAAAATAAATTCTTTATACGTACGTCTAAGAAAATATCCAAATAATATGAATCCATTAAAAAAGTTTGTTACGAAAGGATTAATATAAATTGGCCGTTTGGACCGTTTTAGCGCGTCAGGGAGTTAGCGAGAAGCACTTTGATAGGTGTTGCTAACTTGATAAGAGTTGATTTGATAAGGGTCAATGTAAATTACCTGATGACAGTATAAAGAGTCTAGATTAAATTTGTGCTGAAATTGCGTGGCAAAGCTCTTGCGAGCTTGATTTGTTTGCAACTTTTCGCGCGATCGACGATAACGACGTTTGAACAAACAACAAAGCGCGCGGGTTGTAACAGCGGAACTTTCGAGTTAATATGACGCGCCGCTAATTTGTTAACAACAACGGGGTAATGCTTAATAGACTTTCCCTTGTTATTTGCTAGAGGAGTAAAGCTGCTGCTTGTAATTAACTTTAATTAATTTTATTTGGCATGTTTAACTAATTTAAGTAACTACATGCAACTGTTTGTAAGCGTAATTTGCAATATTTGGATAAGCGATTACGTAAGACAATTATAAACGGTCCGTCGATTACATAATCGAAACACAAAATTAAATCTGATTAAATCATATTAATTAAAATTTGTTTACATCGATTGTTCACTGTATCTTTATTAAAAGTTCATTATTTTAACGGAGACAATTTTTGTATGCCACATTATGTGCATGTACGGTTATAATTACGTTAACATTTTTATTATTACTATTTTATTATTATTTTTCCGATATTAAGATGAATTTATATCAATCTTTCCATAACGTCTTCGAAATTACTTGTTATTACGCGATTATATATTTAAAACTTCTGCCGAAATCAATTTCGTTCTTATTTTCTTTATTTTTATCATTTTATTATTATATTGGGAGGGACGTACTTTTATTTATTATCTTGATGATGCAGTTCAAGTCATAGGTAGCGCATACTATATCGCGCGCTCGTATATTTCTCGCGATAAGTCTCTTTTCAACAATAGGAACATTATTGCGTTGCGGTAGATAATTACGAGAAATAATGGTAGCGCCTTCGTGGTACATTTATTAGATTAAGATCTGACCTCCGCGTCCAAGAAATTATGGCGGGGATCAAGCGACCGGATTATTAAGTGAACAGTTTCGGAGCACCCGGTATATAACTTTGCGCTGCGCATTTCTCAAAGGTCGGTAATTCCATTGCTGTTAGGAATTGTTAAGAAAAGAATATGTAATCATAATTTGAATAACCCTCTTGTGCTCGTCTACCTTCCGATCAGTTTAATCATGTGAGTCAATTTCATGACGAGTATGAAAAGATTTGGACAATTTATTGGGAAGTTTAGGAAAAGGAGGAAA
The DNA here is from genome assembly GCF_000949405.1 of Vollenhovia emeryi. Taxonomy (NCBI): domain Eukaryota; kingdom Metazoa; phylum Arthropoda; class Insecta; order Hymenoptera; family Formicidae; genus Vollenhovia; species Vollenhovia emeryi. Next base: position 945,279 of record NW_011967213.1, on the reverse strand, counting down.
TGTCGATTGTAGACCGCGTATATCTTGTTTTGTTTTATTATATAAAATGAAACAATGTAGACCACTTACATCAGTGAAACGTTGATTTGACATATTATAGTTGTAACTTATAATGTTATACTATATATATATATTTATATATTTTTACGATTATGTATTAATATTATCAATAATAATAATTATTATAAAATACATATGCAATAGTCTTGTTAATCATGCATCATATTATTTCATTATCTTTTTCTATTTTATTGATGAAGATAATTAGCTGCTATTATTAGCAACAATTCGTTTTTTTATTGCATGTTAAACTGATACATGTATAATGATTACATATTCATTTTCGTCATCACTGATTAATAATTAACATGTAACGATACGAAAATAATCAATAATTTACATACATAATGATGTATGAATAATCTTAAAATGTATAGTTACGTTGTTTAAATGCGGCGCTTCCCTGAAATCAATTTTCCCCTATCTTCCACATATTGTCTGTAATTATTCGGAAGTCTCTTTAGGCTTAAAACGAGATCCTAGGGCGAGCCACGAAGATAATCGCATCCGATAAGCTCGCGCTGCGGAAGTTGGAATTATCGCGCGACGATTTGGCACCCAGCGAGAAAATTAGAAGGAAAAGTGCACTTTTCCCTCGAAGTTTCATTATTTTCACCGTGGATTAAAACTTTATCGCTTACGCGCGAGTGAATTTCCATTCGCGCGAGTTTGCATTCATTCCTCAAGAATTTTAATCGATGCCTTGGCTGCATACTGATCGGTTTACCTTTGATCTCCACAATATGAAATCAATGCTTCTTCAACCTTAAATGTAAATAATTTTTATACAGACTTATTCCAAGTTTTTATCAACGAAAAAAAGTATTAATGCTTTTAAGTCATGAACCGTCAAAGATAAGGAATTGTAAAATTTTTCATTATTCAGTTACAAATTTTACAATTCTGACTGAAAATTTAGAATGGCAGCGGGAAGAGACGACTTGTTCCTCGATATTTTCATCATAAGGAAAATTAATTCCAGATTTTTGTCAAAAAGCTTAGGTACTTCTACCGTCATAAAATATTCTGTACAGCAGACGAAATAAGCTTTAAGTTTGTTCACCTTAGACGAGTAAAAAAAATTCAAATTTTTAATCGTATGCAATTTAGCAAGACATACGTGAAATGAAACTAATTGTATTTATTACAAACTTGACAATTAAATAATAATGCAACATTGTGGCACTAAAGTTCACGACTGCGAGATGTCATATTAAATAATTTATTTCAACTAGCCTTTTACTCAACGGAGTTCAACGCGCACTAAAAGTATCTTATGTGCCACAGACGTTTTCTTATTTTATCATGCAAATTATCATAGGGCTAATTAAAGTCATATCTTCAGGTAATTTCTGCCAGATTGCATTTAGATTGATACAAATGCAAATTAAGTTGGACAAAATAAGACGTTTTAGACTTAAAAAATTAATGTCTTGAAAAATGAGCTTAAAAAGGATCGTTTTAAATAGAATTTAATGTCCACAATGGACTTGTTACGGCTATAGCTCTAAAAATTTTCCATTTTTTTAAATTCTTCAGTTCTCAGAAACATCTACATTATTCTACATGTATATTTGTGTGTAGTGAAGTAAAAAAATATAATATTAAATCAATATAAAACATATACAAAAATTGTTTTCAAATGCATATACTGTTTAAATTAATATACAATTATCTGATTCTTGAAACAATTAAAAAAATATATATATATTGGATATATAATTTAGATATTTTACATATTGTATGAAAACGTTTTTATTAATTGTTGAAAGCTCACATATTTTAAAACGAACATGTAAAACCAACATATATAAAATATATAAACTCGTAAAGAGAATTTTTCTTTATTTATATTTTATATTTACAATTTAAATTAACATCGTCCGGGACGAGGGCGGTCGCTTGAAATTATTCAAGTTACACAATGATTTATTTATAGTGCGCTATAAGAATCGTATCGGGAAAACATATGTAAATTGCATTTAAACTTTGCAGTATCCTATTTTCGCCGCGTTTTCCTGACAGTTTATCGCGCACGAAAGGATTAAAAACGAGTATCCGAGCGTGATTTGTTATTCTGTTTCACCGTTACCTTCTCCGCTACATTTTGGCGTTATGTCATGAAAATGCAAATATTGTTGCACCATGGAAACCTAAACGCTATTCTCTTTGAACGAACGAGCCATCCGCCAAGGATTAGTCGGTTGGAAGGAGGAAGATAAATGTAAGATTCGCATGTGATGCTTTGGAAGCATTCATTACGTGACAGCGTCCGGGGTGGTTATACCGGGTGGCTCGTAGGAAAAGGCCATATGAAAATTTGCTTTTCGATACTACTAGTAATTATTGTACCTGGTTGGTGATAATTGTTTCTCGTCAGATTATTTATCTAGTAATTGAAACGGTGTTACACGTTGCAAGATCTGAAAGGTACCAGAGAATCAATATCTGAGCAAGGTGGAATACATGAAGGAGAATGCGTAACTCTAATAATTAATATAATTTGTTGCCAAATCATTTATCCGATTTCTTTATCATTTGGTTTCGGAATTATTCGATCTCTTCGTCTCTCAATCGGCGACGATACATGAAAGGAACGCACAGCGACCTACGAATGAGAGTTCCTTCTTATCGCCGGTCAGATATATTGGTTTCCGGTTCGTGTTACGTGCGATCTGAGACCTCATATAGTAGGCGTGTCGCGTAATTAAGCCGCTAGAGATTTGCATACGATCCGCCTTGTAAACGCGCGTGAAGAAGAACCATCCAAATGTGGGTGGAAGGATTGCTTGAGGCTTGCCCTACGGTCTGGCGGGAGCGTTCTGACGCAAATAGATACTGCTTTTTGCATGCGTCTTATCCAAACGCGATCTAAGACGCCTGTGTCTGAATTGCAAATACCTGAAATTGAAGAAATCCTTTCTACAATCGACGTGGAAAAATAGAAAAACCCCCAAAATTGCGAAAGGCGATACTTAAATTTTACTGTTTAATCCTTTCAATTTTTTATTGTATTTGCAAAGTACAATAAAGAAGATTTTTTAAAAGAGAGTAATAAAGAATCGAGGAGAGGAACAGATATCTTATCCCGTAAAATAAAATAGAGAAATGAGAAAAGAAAGTTTTGGGTATAAGTTGGGGGAGGGAAAATAGACACTAAAATATTTCAGTTAAAGTATTCAGTACTATTTGATGGTCTTTTAAGTCTCTCTGTTTCTCTCTCTTCCTTTCTGTTCGTTTACCTTTCTTCTTCTACATTTAACGAATATAATCGAGAATGTTTGTGAACTGAGGTGTCTCTGCGCTGCCATAAAAATAAATGCAATTGTAACGCGAATCGTCGATGCGATTGCATACGCATTGCATTTAATATTTCGCGGGAAACTCGATAGCTCGGTGCACCCGCGATTGCAATCTCGCGGTTCGATTAAAATGGACGCGTAACCTTTTTATCAAAATCGCGAATCTCTCTCCCTCTTTCTCTCTTCCTCTCACTTTGCAATCCCGTGTAGTATTACGTTTGCTTTATGACGGTCCAAAATATCAACGCGTTTACGAATACAAGGCTGTTTGCCGAAGCGAAAATTGACTAACGTAACACAAACCTGCACCTGTTTTGAACAATTGCAATATCTAACAAGCATAAAATAAAGCGGGGCGATACTATGCAAGAAGTATTTGTAGTAGCTTTTACGTGAAAACTCAAACCATCAAAATTATTGTAATTTTACAACTTTTTGAACATTTCTTTAATTGGAGAATACTAATTATTGTTGTTTTTTTAATCGTAAAGTTTAGTTTTGTTGAAATTATTTTTTACAAATTTCAAACGTTTGTAACAGATTGGATATTTCATATAATTTTGAGCAGTGAATAATTTACTGTGATTGTGGTATTGTACTCTACGCATATTACATTTTATAATCTTAATTAATATCTACATTCTCTGATTCTTTTCAATAACTTTGCAACGGAACAACAATGCGGATGCCACAAAAGAAGTGCAGATACTACAAAGAATAAACGATTCCACGGAAAATAATAGAAACGTCTATCTTTTATTGCTTGCAATCTAATTTATGAAACGGCATGACATTTTGAAGAAAATTTTAATGGAAAATGAAATTTTTAACGGCAAATGCAGCATTGAATAATAACTGCATATAATAACGCTGTTATCTCGCGTAGCTATTGTACATATAACAATATCGATGATATTACGTACATAATAATTGAAGTATCATTAAATCGAGAATCATATCGAGAAAAGTCGATCGTCAACGTATACCGCGACGTTGCATCACCATGAGTTTTTCGCGTTCCGTCTTCATCGGCTAAAGTGCACCGTACTTTATTTTATCCAACGCCATATACTGCCGACTTATGGACATGTAATGCAAGACAACCCTCCGACCTCTCACTAAAAATGCGCTGTAAAGCCGCGCAAAAACTCACTCCGTAACTGCATCGATACGCCAAGTGCATCGAAAGTGCACTCATGTGATATAAGTGCCTACGCGTTTATTTTTTTTAATAATGTATAGTGCACCACGCAGAGTAGGGAACAGAAGTTGTTGAAATAATCGAATTGTTCACACGAACGACATCGTGATCCATAAAAGACAAATCAAATTTTACAGTAAGAACTTGTTTCACGGTTGTTCAATTTTCTAACAAATCCTTCACCTCCGGCACTGCGAGATCTATCATCTCAAACCAGTCGTGTATCTAGCTACTTTCTCGCAAAAACACCGACCGGTTTTATTTCATTTTCGTTTTTGATAGTCTTACAATTAAACCCCTCTAAACGTTTTCTAAAAACAATCAAAAACTAGTTACATCATTGTAATGTTATATTAATTCATAGAATCAATGTAAAGGTAACACATTTAGGTTGATTTACATTTATATAGTATTTCCAATTTACAAATTCTTCGGCAAGTGCTAAACAAAATTTCTTTTTAATAAAGATTTAGTGCTATAAGTAATAATACTAAAAGAATAACAAAATTTAATTTATAAAAAAAAATAATCAAGCTGTACACATATGTAGTCTAATAGGCATTTAAAACATTAATTGTTACCATTTCAAATTTAGGATTTTTAATAAATATTAGAAAATTTATTTGTGTAATAACTGCAGTTTTAAAATTATGATTCTTAATTATTTTAGAAATTTATTGTAATCGATACTGCCACAACTATTTGATGTTAATGTATACATTTTATTTGTATACAATTATGAAAAATGATTGATTTACATTTTTGTTTCAGATCACGGTAAGTACGTAATGCTGGCATCGTGCGACGCAATTAAGCGAAACCATTCGCGAGAACGAGCGACTCCAAGGTAAAATTAGCTCGAAATTTAGCTTGTGCATAAGCAAGAAGACGCGTAAGTGCCAAGAGTATGTTTAATATCTGAGTAATGGACGCTTTTACGAGTTCTTAATGCGTCAAAGTGCGTGCACGATACGGAACGGGACGTCCGGAATTTTATTTATCCCCTCAGATCCGCCGCGCGGATTTAATTACTTTTCTTGTAATAATTTTTATCCTGCATTTCTGCTTCGTTTTCATTATATAAACTATGTAATTTCCCATTTTACATTATTTTATTGTATTTAACGGGAAATTTTAATTAATTTACGATCTTTCGTTTTCCATTTTCGCTGTAAATATTTAATAGTCGGTATTTCAATTGATACTTTTTATTCTTAATGCTTATCTTGAGAGAATATTCATTATGGATTTTGTATATCCATATACATATTTCTCCTTTCACATTCTACATTTTGCAATTTTGTCACGCAAACACAGAGGAAATTTTAATTGATACCGTTTTATTTACCGTTGTCTCTTTCTTTCCGAAGCATTATATGAGAAATAATTAATAAACATTACATAATTTAGTTTTTTTAATTGATCATATTATATTGTTTCTTAGTATCACATAATAATTAATGGCAAAGGTGTAATCAGTACTTTCAAATACGATATAAAACAGAAAGACGTACTTTGAACGTGACTCTGGTCCGACTTACAAAACACCAAGAATAGGTTGTCGTGAGTTAATTTAAAGTCTGTGCTTATTACGTACTTCGTTGTAATTAACTTGTCTAATTATACGACGAAATCCTTCAGTTTCTTCGATGGCGTAAAGTTTAACGCATGACACCATTAAGAAACCGCTTCACGAATCTTATTTTGCAATGCACTTCGTCAAAGCGAAGGCTATTTTTATGTATGCGTCAAGCTGTCCGATTATTTTAACCAATATTCTTTATTGCGCATCCTAATATCTTGATATTAAACATTTCTTGTTTCAACTTCTCCACATTTTCACGTGGAGTGATTTTATCCATCGTTTCTTGGACTACATGTATAGTTTTCCACTTTATGTAGTCTCACGTATATTTTATGTGCCTTTTTTCTCTTCTTCTTGCCCTATTTTAAATATATAATGTTGTAATAATTAGTTAACGCGAATATTTCATTTATTATTCAGGCTCTATATGATACACATGACAGGACGAATATTAATTTAATTGGAACAATTATAATCAATATTTTCACGAAAATTTAGGTATTAATTCCACTATAATTTAAAATAAATAGCGCAAACCTCTAAGTTTCTTCATAATTATTAAATAAATCCGAGACGATCGGGTTTTGTCGGATAACGACTTTCCGGTAAATTAGAATCGATAAACTATCGATATAGCACTTCCGGAATCCGCTAACGATCTTTTTGCCGGCGCGAAGTGTCCGTCGCAAAAACGCGATCGCCATCGCGTCGTATTGAAAGTTTAATTATGCGAGCGCGATGAAAAATCGTCAGGCAACTGCGGCGAGACACTGTAACCGCGCGAAGCTACCTAATGCTTCAACAACGCAGTACAACTTAATGCAACGTGCGATACAGTAAGATATTGATTCTAATTAGTTCAGTCCCTTTCAACTGCATCTGCATAACTGTATTTCTACATCTTCCCGGTCTAACTGCGGTTTTTTTCTTTTCTCCTTCTCTCTTCGCGAATATACATCAATATCAATTTCAACTTCAGTTAACACCTGAATTGTTGAATCTTATTTACGAGAACCGTCTTATGTAATCGGGTAAAAAGATAACACAAGACAAATATACACTTATAAGTTTTTTGTTTCGTTACGAAACCCTCCACGAGTCTTTCTTAAAATAATAATTTAAAACACGAGGGGAAACACGGTGATGTAATTTGTGAGGATGTCAATGTTTCTATTATTCTAGTTTTTATTACTAGTCGAGAAATTTTTGTTTCTTCTGAAATGCGCGATGCTCCGCATTTAATTTCTCTTGGCGAAATTCGAAAACGACTCGAAATCCACTCGCCGTCCTTCCTCGAACTTAAATCAACATCATCAGACACGGTTAGATCGATGTAATTGCAGGTACTGCGATTTAATGGTCCACTCTTCGACCTGCCTCTCCCTCCTCCTGACCGCCTCTTCCTTCGTCCGCCTTTCGGGCTCCCTTCTTCGTTTCCGCTTTAACTCGATAAAACCTGCTTTGCAGCTCGCAACGCCAGCCAGCCGGCGCTTCCTCACGAAAATTGAGAGTGCAATTTGTAAGCTACCTCACTTCCCGCCCTCTTCCCCTCCCCTGATATTAACCCCGATCGATGTAGCGAGCCACCCTCTCGCTGTTTTCCCTCGGCGTGTTGCAATGTTTCGCGTTCGGATAATGACGGCATGCCGTCTTCGTGCGGAGATTTCGTGCGGAAAGAGGCGGAAATTCATGGATTTGTGAAATTTTTAACCAAGCGTTTGGATTACATCGCCAGTACAGGTTGCTTCAAGGGATGAGATCAGTTGGCAAAAATCTCTTAAACTTTTAGTGAATCAAGATACTTGTAGTTCTAGCAATGATGGACGTTTATAATTTTCAAATATTATATTCTTATCGTACAATATTAAAATATTGTATATAACAAAATCGCCATTATTTGTTATCTTACAATATTGGTTTTATCGAGCTGCCTTTTATAAAATGTACTATAAAATATTAAAAAGCAGAAAAAAAGGAAAAGGGAAACAAGAAAAATTTTTATTACGTAAATCTGTTGTAAATAAATGATTATATTTTCAAATCACAAGTTTTACACACAAAGATATCAATGTTATTGATCAAGATAGTAATCAATTTAATTTATTAAACGAAAAAAATTCTATTTTATTGCAATTTTTTGAATTTATAAAACACAGATGAAATAGGAGAGATGTGTGTATAAAATCAAATATAAAATAATTCCCGCTATATTTTAAGTATTATTATATGAACACTGTAATTTCACGAAAAACTTTCTGAAAACATGTTCTGCAACAAGAGACAATTAGTTCAAAAACTTCTCGAGTAATTTCGTGTATTTTCGAGCGGACATTCGACGAACACTCGATATATTCGAGCATTCAATTGAATGCGAATGGACGTGCAGAGATTGACGATGGTTGTACGCCCCCCCTCCATTCCTTCGTGTAAAATCGTTAGTTCAGATGATGCATTTTTTTATAATTTTATCGACGGACGTTTCCGTTGTTGCACGTATTTATCCGTATATAGCGCAAATGCGTAGCCAGTACGTTAGCGAATCTTGCGTTTGTTGGAAATTTTACATTGATGCGGATTTGACGGATTTGCGTAAAAATTCAAACAACGTTATATCGCTTTTTCTGGCACAATCGGGATTATATCGAGAGATTCTCAACTGATTGCCGCGCTACCGTAGTTGGCGTGATACTTGATAAACAATTGAGCGGGCGCTATGTACGCAAAATGGGGCAACCCAAATATTAATATAAACGGAGGTTTATCCCGTGTAATAAAGCATATATTCTAACTGAAGAAAAAAATTATTGAAAGAAAACAAACCGCTAGCATATCTATTAATACCAATTGAATTGACACTCGTAGTCCAATTAATCATTGTTACGGTACTTACTTGATTGATTTCAGTTGTTATTACTAATTAAACCACAATTAATCTGTCATCATTATTTATAATCATTTAACTGTTATAACACATTACAATTGGCCAATGATTAGTACATTGACTAATGTTAGTACACTAAATTGCTAGAATTTAATCGTCATCATTAATTATTGTGTAACTAAGTTTTCATCGTTAATCGACCCGTTAGAGCCACACGTTTTGAATCTAGACGCTTGTCGCGCGGCTGTTATATTATAATCAGTGCAATTTATATCGCACTTGGCGTATACTTTTATTCACCTCCCAGCGCACCAACAGTACAGTATGTTTCGCGAAACTCTCCGCGAAATATCGACGTGATTTCGATAACTTATGACCGCTGCTAGTTCCAGTGCCGCCACTTCTATGGTGATTGCCTTTTGTTACGGTTGAATGGCGTCCGCAACCCCCACGGGCTTTTCCCCGCCTGTAAGCTAGGGAGAAGGAAGCAACGGGGTGGCGGGCCTTTCTCTCCGTGCCCGGAGGGACAACTCGTTCCTTCGAGCGAAACTGACCGCGGCTGAGCAGGCGGTTGCGACTTGCGATAGATCAAGCCCAAATCGCCGAGACCGTCGGTATTTGTCGACCCCGATGGTTCTCAGATCGCAGATTTGCGAGGGAAAGGTTAAGACTCTTAGGCAGTTGTCGGAGCAATATTGGATTATAACGGATTTAATATGTATATAACATACAAGTATATACATTTTGTGATTTTCTGTAATATATTTCTGTGCCTTGTATTAACGTCTTAATAAAATTAACAAATATGAAGGAAAAAAATATAAAACTTAATTAAAAAACCTGAATAAGGGAAGAGGAATAAATAAATTACTGAAAATCAGAAAATGTTTCATGCTGTAATGCTAGGCAATCTTTTGAGAAAGCTTTCAAAGTTTGACTAAAGTTTATCTAGAAGTTTATGTTCGTATAAATACTTTTACGTCTTTGACATATGAGGAACATGCACCCAAAGTTTTGCTCAACTTTTTAGTTACATTTTGTATAAGACACATTTGAAAATTATGCGGTCATTTATTAATGAAAATGAATTAAAAGAAAGTTGGTGGCACGTTTTACAAGTTTACTCTTGAGCGCGAGAGTGGTAGCATGCGAAAAATCTCATTTATTTCAACGTATACCGCAAGAAGTGTGTGGTTTCTCGCTTCTGAAGTTATAATCCAACTACGGCGACTGCAGTTCGAGGAGTTTAAATTTTCTGGTTTTCCTATCTGATCTGTGTTTATCATTGATTTTTATATTTATATATTATGTATATTAATCTTTACTTTGGAAAGGTAAACATTCCGTTAAAAATTAAAGAGTTAAAAATGAAAAGTTCTTCTTGTTATCTAACTAAAAACTAGGGATTATTTTAAAATCGAAATAATTGGACATTTATTGTTTATCACATTTGCGGTCGCTTAAGTTAGATGGCGAAAGAGCGAATATAACTTTAGAGAAATCTTAGCAAATCGTTATTAATTTATGGAAATATCGCAGATCGAATATCCAGTGAATCTCTCGCGGATATCTTCTAATGGAGTCAACGAAGCCGCGGATATATTTAGAGATAACCTCGTTACCGCAAATACGCAAGTAGAAAAAGTGGAATCGATATCCTAATTTTAATCGTGACGATTGTTCCTTTATTCGCGCATAATACTTTAACATCCATCTTCTGTTTAACATATTGTCATGATCATTTAATTCATTATATTTAACTGTATGTTAAATGTATTATCAGTTGACACAGTACATTCACGCTGTATCTTGTAACTGTAGATATAATAAGATGCCAGGCTTTATCCGGTTATTCTTTGATCAATCCGGAATTAACTTTTCCTTAGCGAACATCTCATTGAACAGCGCTTTTTTCCATAACTCCGTAAGTTTCGTTATTAAATATCTCAGATTAAAATTCTATTAAAGCAAAGTCCACTTGAAATTAAGCGAATAATAAGATTTCATTATACATTTTCCTTCGAGAAACTTAATTGTCGAGACTTTTTATTTTTATTGATTTGAAATTGAAAAATTACTGACATTTCGATATTTTCGTTAAAAAAAGTCAATTTTTAATAATTTAAAAACATACAAAGTTAGTTAATAATCCACATATCCTAATATATATAAAATTCACGTTAAAGTACAGATAAAATCTAATGACACAGGACCACAAAAACTTTTTAAAGATTAACTGAAACCAGAGTAGGTATTATTTAAAGATTTTGGAATACAAATTCGTAGCCTGTTTACCTCATCACATCTGTTTTTTTAGAGAATCGAGAAAAATAGTCAATAATCTGTGAAAGTAGTATTTGAAGAAAAAGTATTTCAGCAAAATTTGTTTCGATAAAACTTTTACTGATAGCTTAAAATCGCGGAAAAAATATTGATTATATTATTATACCATATTAACAAGAAAGTAATCGAATTTGTTATGAAAGTGCGCAGCATTGAGAATGGAGCAGTCGGTGTCTTTTGTGGATCTAGCATTACCTTTCTTTAACTATGGAATATCATAGTTCTCTTAGGACTAATCTGAATTTATCGAGAGTCAAGAAATTGACAACATTTACACTTTTGCAGATTTATGGGGACCGGGAATTTTTTTTCTACAAAAAAATTTTTAGATTAATTTTCTCTGTGACCTTTTTTATTTCTCTCTTTAAATTCCAGCAAAATCTGACATCATATACTCACTCTAAGCACCTTATTTTCCATGTCTTTGATATCTTGATGAAATTTTTCACCTTGTTGTTCACTGAAATGTCCAAGATTTTCACTACTACTTCTCTGAAAATCTTGACATTTCAGCAAACAACAGGGTAAAAGATTCCATTAGGATATCAAAGACATGGAAAAACATTATCAAGATATTTGGGTTGAGCACATGATGTCAGATTTTTGCTGGAATTTATAGAAAGAAAAAAAAGGTACAAGAGAAAATCAATCCGACGATCTTTTATAGATAAAACTTCAGTCCCATAACTCTGAACATGTGTACATTTATTTTATTTTTTACCTCTGATAAATGTGATTTGTATGCGAAATCCTATTCACATAAGTGATAGACGCTAAGTGATAGACACTAAAAAGACCAAAATAATACATGTGCAATCTACGTAAATGTAATTTTGGAAAGACATTTTTGTTTTCAGCCATACAAAACTGGAACATGACTATTCTTTTATTATATCAGATTTGACACAACAAAAATAACGACAAATACTATTTAAAATACTATCTAAACTAAAAATATAATCTCTCATGTCTCTTATATATAAATATTATATTTCTAAACAGAGTTTTAAGAACAACTAAAATTAATACATGCCTGGAAATAATTTTCTTACGTTATGTTAAAATAGACACTGCAACTCGTAAGAATAATAGATATTCTATTATAACAGCAATTTTATATTGTCATGTTTATAAGAAATATAAACATTTATGCAAAATAAAGAAATTACGGGCATGAATTTTTACAAGTTCGATTGTTTTCAATGATTTACGTGTAGGACGCGACAGAAAGACTCGTTTCAGATTTCTCATCGATTTCCTTTAATTCTCTTTCTTTCTCTTTCGCTCTCCTCTTTCGTGCCTCTCTCTCTTTTCTCCCTCCCTCTTTTTTTCTGTCTCCCTCTCACTCTCTCGATGCTGCGAAGAGTCGTGCGGAATTGCGGCGTCCCCTGACGTCGCGATGCCCGAAAGCTTGCTGCGAGAAAAGTTCGGCCGACGTTTAAAAGCGTCGCAAAACTCGCCGACCCAACCAGTTGCGCGCGTTCTCACCAGCTTCGTTCGTTCGTTGATTCGTTCGTTCGTTCGTTCGTTTTCGCGGGTCAAGGTAAAAGTTTGCGAAAGGAAACTCGTAGGAATGTAAGTTTCTCCAGAAAGAGGATGTGTCCGTGGCTTTTCTCAAGATTCCCTATGGAGATGCCTCCAGAATCCTCGTGTACGCTTGATAAAGCCTTACCTTTTTATCTCAAATATTTTTATTTGCGACCTAGATTTCAAACATCCAATTGATATCGTCTGAACTCAAAAGTTATAATTTGACACATACAGTAATTTATAACGTTCTTTTCAAGTGCTCCTTATTTAATATTGATACAATCGTCAATATTGTATGATACAAATATCAAGTTTTGTACGTAACAGACAAATTATTGAAAAGCTTGTTCGGAATCTCATGCTTCGAGTGAAAATTGATAACGCATACTTATACGGTCTGCGAATTTTCAACTAATATACCGCAAACTGGGACTGGGGAGTTTGGGGTACCATTTTTCTTTCACTTTGTATAGTTACATGTGAAATTGTTCCTTAAAAGTCCTCCGAGGATACTGGCCTTTTGACTATACTTAATCTCCTTTATATCCCAGCTCCTCCGGAAATCGCAAGATGACAAATACTGCGAATACAAAGGGCTGTGCGATATCTTTTAACTCTAAAAGCTCCGTAACTGGAGCTACATAATGACGTAGTGTATCAGCCGCTGAGTGAAATCCAGTTTTCGGAAACTTCGGGACGCATATGTTACACTCTTTTTCACGTGCATTCAGGAAGTTCCCTCTGCAGGTTCATAGTTTACCCCTGTGACGGGAACGTCGTCCAGCATCATAGCGTTCGTCTTTTATATCCCCTCGCGCTTCTAAACATGTCCCGTGTCACCTGAAAACTTCGGTTCGTACCTTCGCATCTCCATACGGCCCTTTCAACGTTTCGTAAACGCCTGCCGCGAGACTTGATCACACGATGCCGTTTGACATTTCGCTTCTTCATTATCGTAAAAGGACGCGATATTCTAGCGCGAGATAGAAATTTAAATTACAAGTTACGCGCGTAAATTAATGACATTCCTGATACAAAACAACGTAGTAGCAGAAACTCGATCGCAGTCAACGAATAAAAGAACGGCGGGGACAAAGCGGGATTTTGCAGAAACTAGAAGGAGATGAAAGGAAGGGAAGGCAAAGGAGGGAAAGGAGAAAGCTGAATCTCAGCTTACATTTCGTAGTACAAAATTAACAATAAATCGCGAGCTTTTGTCGAGGCCAAAGATAGTTGGCCTTTATGCGCATCACAATGGCGCGCATTACTGTATTTCGAATTAAGAATGAGACGAAGGAGATGGGCGGAGGAAGGAGCTGTTTGTAATATTCGCGGCGAAAAATAGGATTTCCTGCGAATATGTGCAAATTCAATTCAATTCTAGATATACATCGCGATTCTCGAAACGCCCAGTCGTATTCTTCCGCCCGTATTCCTCTAAAGCGATTCTTTTCTGCCTAGAAAAAGACGAACATTTAGCTTCTCTCATTTTTTTCCTCTCTTTTTGTCTCTCTTGTGGTTATTTTCTCGCCAAAATACTGAGCAGATCTTGCTACAAGGTGACTAAAATTACTTGCAGTCTCGCGTTTATTTACGTGCCGCGGTTGCCGCGAAAATTATTGGCGACAGCACGGAAATTTCAAAAGACTCATTAAGCTCCTCACGCGCTTAAGATGAGGTAATACCGCTGAAGTTATTCGCAAAAATCGATATTTCTTTGTTATTTCTCTCTCTCTCTCTCTCTCTCTCCGCTTAATTATTATTGTTAATTAACAGACATACACATCTTTCGCATGAAATACTGCATCTAAATAACTGTACCTTAGAATAAATTCGGGATATTTTGGGTGGGTCATAATCAGATTTTAACTCGAACGTAAAGTTAACGTGACAGGGAACGGTTGAATATCGTTCACAGTGCTCGTCTTGTATTTGGAAAATTTTTCTGCGCTTTTCCATTTCTACCAAACAAACAGCACATCGACGCATACGGAACAGGTAGATATTCAATTATCCTTAGTTACATAAATATACGTACGTAATTGCGTACACGTGTATATCACCGTGCACGTGTAATAAGCATAGTACAGCTAATAAAGCTAATAAAGCATAGCTAATTATACGTGCGCACGTGTACTCGCGTAGATGAGACCAGGGTGAGATGTCACAGAAGCAAATTGTCATAATGCGAATGCTGTGTAAATTAGCAAGGCTAAAAAATCGCGTCATCTCCTTTATAATTCATTAATTCTTGAAGCGAAACACCTGGAAAGAGTTTAATTGAAACCTGGCCTTTACTCGATCTTAATGGCCATCTGTGTGCGCGCGTCTATACGCGTATATCTCTATATGTTTAAGCATTACTGTTCATGCAGTATGTACGTGGCACTTGTCATATCGAAATTCAGTAGTTATTTACAAAAGTTGTGACAACCGGGGCCGCTATTGGTTCAACGCGTGAAACAGCTATCCCTCTATTACGCGGATGCTCTTACGGAAATTATATATTTTTAAAACTAGCATCCCATTTCGTATTGTCTGACTCAGAGGTCGAAGACTATCTTGTAAATCGGAGGTTCCCAAAGTGTCGTGGCCCCTTTTTAACGTGACGAGGTCAGCTATTTGTAGATGAGGGAACGTAAAATTATACCTTCTTCTATCAGGAAAGCTTATGCATAATTCTCGAAATTCAACTTGCGCTATTCGCGGAATGTTACGGCCGGGACAACTGAATTCCGGGATTATGCGTTTCAAACGCTAAGTATAATGTTAGTATCACAAAGTGTAGTTAGGTAAATGGCCAGAAATCAAGAGACAACAGAATGCACTCGCGGACATTCGATACAACACCAAAGCTAGAAATGAATAAAATACATACGCGCACGACGCGAGCGTTTTTAAACGGTATTAAATTCTGTGTCATAATTTTAAATTTTTTCTCCATTTAGTTAAAAATATTTTTAATTATAAAATATTTCCAACATATTATTACTATTATTATTAATCCAAATATATTTCTGCAGAATTATTTAATTCTATTAAAACCGACTTATTTTTTTTAACACAACATTGCAAACAAATGTACTAAAAATGCTTTCGCATATCTGAACATTATTAGTTTGGTACAAAATACTTGTTATATTTATCGGCTTAAGTTGAAAAAAGCTAGAATTTTAAGTAACTTTCACGAATTAAAGTAGTCAGTACATCCTTTTTATCTAGAAACGAATTTCTCGATATCTTTTTCTTTCTTTAATTCAAATCGAGTAACTTTATCTAAAATTTTAATAGAAAGACGATAAATCTTTTTACACGCCGGTCTAAGTTTTTTTAACGTGCCAGAGCTTTTCGCATTGTTAGCATTAGCAATGGAAAATTACAATAAATATTCTAGGGTTATAAAGAATTGTGTGCGGCAGGTACAGCAATCGTCCATTTGAGATGAAGTCAATCTTCATTGGCAATCTCTATTGTTGCGAAGAGAGAGCGAGAGAGCGCGCGCGCGCAAGAGAGAGAGAGAGAGAGAGGGAGAGAGAGAGACCCCTGCTAAATTCCTAATAGATTTTCACCTGCCATAGAGTGAAAGCAGTCCGACGTCGCGCCGCAGAGTCGTACTGTAGCCAATCGATCAATTAACCCGTTCCGCGTAGTAATAAGTAAGACAAGTGAGACCGTTAGCCCGTGCAAGCCCGTTACCTATAAGCTTTATTTATTACGCGGATTGCAAGAGCCGCATAGTGGATTGCGAGTTGGTACTACCGTGCAATGTCCTTTTTAATTTTTGAAACGTATGTTGAAAAAATATATATGTATACAGAATGATAGCCACAAATATACCTGCGAGCATTTATATTATTTCAAAATGCGGACGTTTCAAATCTTGCTTTACAAAGAAGCGTAATTCCATAATTGGCAATTTGCATTTTAACTTTGGCGTTGATTTTTATTTCACAAAAGTTAACATACCAATATTTGAATAAGCTATGGACTTACGATATATTCTGATGCAAACCGTAACTTGATATAAAGCAATGACGTTACTAAACGGTAGCTTGGTCATTTTGTAAATTTTCCTCGTCATCGCAGATTTCACTTAATTGGGAATAGAGGATAGCAACGCTAAAATCTCTGAAATTGTTAGACCTCGTTATCCCGCAACATGAAAATGTGTGCCGATCGAATGTGACTCAAATACTTCATGCTTTTTATTACATCATATTTTCTGACCATTTGAACATTTTATCTTGCAGAATTTTTTTCCTTTTTTTTTACATTTGTCAGAGCTATTACTTTTACAACGAAGTGATAAATTAAATGCTTTTATAATACTTTTATTCTCAGCTTTACATGTTGATTTAGTGATATATGTACATATTTAAATACTATCGAAGAATCTGTTTAAATGTTAAAAGACACGTGAGCTCAGCATACAATATTGCTAACAATTAAAAATATGTAGTAAACTGGAATTATGCAAATCAGATTTATAAATGACTAACTGAATTGAACAAGTAGACCAAAATTTTAATATTACATGTAGAATCAATATTTAATTCGACTTCTATCAAAATTCTCTTGAAATTACCCGAAAGATAGATATCGCATATAAAATATCAGTTGTGTGACAAAAATAGGATTTTGAAAATTAAATATCAAGTAGGCAATAAGAGAAATTAATGTTGAATTAAAGCAGCAATGTTTAGAAAAAACACTACTCGGGGGTTTTCTCTGTTTGAGAACCTTCATGCCACGCATTCGTACCGTCACGCCAAGAAGAAGGTGGGATTACGTGGTGACGATTGGATCAAGTGGTTGTGCGGCTTATTTGTGGGGTGCGGCTCTATGTAGAGTCGGAATGCGACGTGTGTGCCACGCGATTTGACTCACCGAAGCGCGCGCTAATTTTGGCGGCGGCGTAACGCGACGCGCGTCGTTGACGTTAGTGGTGGAGACGATTGTTCGTCCAGAAAATGCGGTTACATTCCGCCGCGCGGAGAGTTCACACATTTTTGATTTTTTTTTCAGTGTTTATCTCTTGGGGAGAGACAATTTAACAAGGACAGACAAATAAACTTTATATGAGACACGTTCTGTCGAAATAAGACAATGATTAAAAGATAAATGGTGTTCAAGAATGTTTTATAACAAACTTGAAATAACGCTATCGATACATGTGCATTTTAAATTCAATTTTATTATACATACAAATTGTTTTTTTTCTTCGAGTTAGAACGCCATAATAGCGTCTTCTTTTGCATGTTATTTGAAGAAAAAATTCTTTTAATATTTTACGTATACATATTGTATATAGAAAAGTATATGTAAAGAAAGAAATATTCCTCAAAAAAGGTATATAAAGAAAGTACTACTGGCGACTGGAAGAATATATTACTGAGCTAGTTATGGAATAAAAAAGATTTTACGAAAACAAATTTAACGTGCAGAAAATAATGAGCATCGTAAGATAGACCGTACGTTACTTCATAGTAATTGTGTGAAACTCTGTTAATACACATAATTTGGAGGTTGATGATTGGAAGATCAAGTTATCAAATTTCCTGTTTGTTAGTGCACAGTGTAATTATTATTAAGCGATTTTTTACACTCAATCAAGATATAAATAAATAAAATAAAATATAATAAAAGTAAATAAAACGATGAAATATAATGTTCCTATTAAAATTACACAAAATTAAGGAAAATATTGATTTCCAAATAACAAATCTACTCGTCACGCTTCCAACATGGGAATATACTTATGAAAATTATTTGCCGTTTAATCGAAAATATGAGGAAAATAATAAAAACACCAATATGAATAAAGTTAAAATTTCATATTTGTTTGCAGTCGATAATCAAAAATCCCATCTGACGCGTTTCTTTTTCATATGTAATGAACGCTTGAAAACGGTAGCGATGCCACCCGATCACATATTGCTAATTAACATCTGTTTATGCTATGCATGCCAAATTATTTATAAATATTCATGGTGTATGAACGCAGAGCTCGTTTCGCTGAAAGTTTGATAAAAGTTAATAGATCGGATGCATAATTAATGCGCGATCTTGAAAGGATCGTTTGACGTAAACAAATTGCAGGAATTGGAAAGCAGAACGTTGCGTTTTTGACATCGCAGTTTACATAATATTTTATAAAATTGCAGCACCGATTCATCGTGTGAATCATTACATCATGTTGAATATTCAGCGTATAGCGAAACTAGATTTTAAAAAATAACAAATAAAAAAAATGTAGAGCACGACGTTTGTGTATTTTGTGAACAGTTAACTATTACGTTTTGTAATGTAATTTATCTTGGAATGATTTTTGCTAGTCCGTTAAACGCGTTGTAACTTTTGCTATTGCGCTTATAAAGAAAATATAGTTTGAGCCGAATATATTGCGCCTGAAAAAGTTTACGCAACGCTAGTTTAGTAAGTATGGTGCAACAAAGGAGAGAGAGCGAGAGAAAATAGGATTGGAAGGTGAAGCAGAGTAAAAAGTAAAAGGACAGAGACAACATGGCGAAGGGATGTAAGAGTAACTGCTTTCTAGCAACCACGACAGCTAGTAAAGTAAGATGAAGCGAGTCAGCAAACGAATTTCTAATTTAAAATCCAATTCATCCTCTAATCCTATTCAGTTGCTATTACTGTGAATTTAGTATGGTGTTCACGAGCAAACGCACGCACGCGCGCGTACACGTATACTCGGTGATTACTTGAATTTTTTACACTAATAAAATGAAAAGGAATGTAGTGGTCACAAATAGTTTATATGACTTTTATATTGTTTGTATGTAAACATAATTTAAAGTAAATCGTCAAACAATTGCATGATATTAATAATAACTTAATATGGAGACATAGTAACATTTTTCAATATTTTTAATTGTCCATATTATATATATGGACACTCTGTCAGAGTTCGTAAAGATTTAATATACTAAGTGGTTAAGAAGGGTAATTTTATACTGGTATCGATTTTTGCGTATTTAAGGGTCCTCGCATGGTGCATTGAATTAATTTAATAAAATATATTACTATTTTAGTTTTTAAAATAACTTGATCTACTTAAGCAGTTGAACGGCATAAGTCAATAATTTTAAATCATATTACGCGAAAACCATTATAGAGATTCTAACGGTTCTTAAAATATTTGATTAAACCTTTTTATTGCGCCTAACAACTTCATTATTAATTATTTATAATTAATTACTTTTTAACAAATTTTAAATAGAAAGCTAATATTATAATGCTAAAAGATTACGTTGAATAAATTGAAAAGAAAGCGACATATGATAAAAGATACATTACGGTTATAAACATAGACATAAGAAAAGTATAGTAGGAGCTAATATAACAGACTTTATTTGCATATTGCAAGTAAAGCGCAAAGATATGCGACTATGATAAAGTGCGAGCTCGTCTTGCGTCTTCAACACTATTTAGTATTTTTAATCTATAACCATTATTACAAAATCGCGCGCGCAGATCCATCGTTACAACAGCGATGAAAAGAAATTAATTGGATCGCGCCCGGACATTTTTCTGATTTATGCATTAGCCGTGCGTGACTAACGAGGCGTCTTAATGCACCTCGAACAGAGTAAGACGGTTTGGATCAACGCCAACCGTTACCCGGCCGGCTCGACTCGCATTACTTCGAGTGTCTTCTCGTCTTCCGGGTCCTCGTTATTCCGCTCATCCCGATCCTATCCGCGAGTTAAATAAACAGAATGAGATACATTTAACCGTTAAGTGCATCGCTTTACACAGAAGAGATATTGTATCTCGAAATATATTTTTTTTATACTTGGACTCCGAAAATTATTGTACTAATGTAAAAAATATCTGTGATTACTGCCATGTATGAACGTTACCGGGGGAATTAAATATCATAGTTTGATTTTAATTTACAGTACTGTAAAAAAAAGTAATCGCAAATATTCCTCTGATTTATAATTAATATGTTAAAAACAAGATACAGAAAATAAAGTTTCCGAATGTAATCAGGAGTGTTATTTGCGATAATTATGATATGTATAACGATAAATATTTTCCTCGGGGAACTTTATTGCTAATAACGATAAAATCGTTAAAATGAGTGCTAATGATATGTTTAAAAATAGTATTAATTGCAAACATATCAATTACATTTCTTCGAAAAATATCTCATTTACCGTAAAGCTAATTTAAATTTATACGTAAATACAAAATTGTACGTAAATAGAATAACCGTAATATACATATAAAACATGCTCCATTACAGACAGAAAAGAAATTGGCAAAGTTTTTTTTACGATTTTTAAAATAATTACTTAATCTTTAATTATTATTTTATTTCTACGCGATTACATTTCCATGATTTTAAAATGTTGCCGATCATATATTCCAGAGATCTGCTTCCAAAAAATTAGATGTAAATCTACACGATTTGCTCTGATAGAAATTTACGTATCGACGCTTCTTCCCTTTCTCAATCTTCCTCTCCCTTCCTTTCTCTTTCATCCCTTTTCGTACCGACAATTACGTCGCAGCTACCCTATCCGTTTCTCTCTCATACATTAAAGATGTCGCCGGTTTCCTGACAATACCTGCCAAGATTGCGTCATATGTTTCTGTGGTAGGGGAGGGACGTCGGAAGGCAATTTGAATTTTGCATTAAACATCAATGCGTATATTTCGTGTGTTTGGATCGTGCAATTTCGTCTTTATTGGACACCACCGCGGATTTTCGACTTTGCAGTGTCGAATGTCACTGACATTCTAGGCAAAAAAAGAAGATAAGGTCGATGAGGTGTCTCGCGACGATTGTGAATGGCCTAATCCATAAAAATAAAACAATTGGAAGAAATTAAACTTAATCATTTTCTTTACTTTGTCGTAAGATACTCGCATAATTTTTATAAGTTGCCATTAATTAAGTAATTGTGCGTACGTGTTTCTTTCCATTCCTAAGTTGAAAAAACATTTTGTCTTTATATAATTTCGATGATAAATAGTCGATTTAGTTGAGTAGATTTTTATTTAATTAAAACATTATTTGGTACGCATGGATAATACTCTTTTCTGAACATTTTATGTTTTAATTGTGGCGAAGAGATGAATGAGACTAATTAACGACTTGTTACAAATTACATTCAGTACGAACGTAAGTCGAACTAATTCCAGACAATGTTACGATGACGTATATAAATTTATTCAAAGTAACTATAATTATTAATAATCCTATTTAATACGATCGCGAAAGGCATTCAGTGTGCACTCTAATAAACTACACGTAATTAAAATCGCGAAATGTAAAGTGAAAAAATAGATGTGTTTCTGGCTTTTAAACAACGAAATAAACATTAAATACGGGAATTAAAAAAAAACTTCGACTTTTATTCTAAGTTAGTTTTGGTTTAATACAAACATATTACGGGAAAAAAAATTTTTATTCAAAATTATATTGAGTCGTTTATATTAAAATATTAATGCACAAATAATCTTTTTTAAAAATCATAACTCGAATCTAAAACATCTTGATACTCAATCAAAAGAAAATAAGAAAATAATCAATAATAGTATTTTCCCCCGGTGGTGACATACATAAATAAAAAAATAATGGCTTTTTCAGCAAACCGGAAAGCAAATATTTCTGAATAGCAATTGCTCATTCTCAGTTTAGGAATTCTCAAGCTGTAGATATACATATTTTGTACAGATAAAGCCAATTTTTGTGAGATCAAAATTTTATTAATAGATATTTCTATATTAGTTAAAATCTCAATTATTTTAAAAAGTTATTTTATACCGGTATAATACGCCACAGTTTTATATTGTATAATATTCTAAAATTTTTAGTTTTATATGCGAGTATAAAATATGGAAAATGAATATATTTCATTAAAGCTATATGTTAAATATATAGTAGTTTATTGCGATTCGAGAATCGTTATCTTTCTTGTAAAAATAATAAATTTTATTTTATAAAGAGCTTGTTTTGTCTACGTGTATATGGGTGCGTATGCATTTGTGTATGTACGTGCACATGCAAGCTTATAAAAAATAAGGTCTTTTTTATCTAATTTGAAAAAATTACATTTTACAAACAGTCCTCGAAAAATTGTGACATTTACGGTGTGTTGGTAAATCGTTTGTTCACAAAATCAGCATAGTTTGACTTTTCGTATACCTTTTCTAGTGGAATCAAATTACCGGTTAATTTTCGCTTTCGAATGAAATATCGCGTAATAATTTGCGCAATTCTAATTCTTCTATCGCGATTTATCGTCTGGCGAGGCATAAGAATGCGTCACTATTAGACTGCTTGGCGGACTGCCTAATGTGATTTAATCTATCATTAGCGATCTTATTTCTTTCGCTTTTTCTCTTAAGCATGTGACTCCTAACATGTGAACTATAATAATTATAAAAATATAGGTAACTACAAAAAAGAATAATTTATAAAACTGTAAGTAACATAATTAAAAATTAACATAAATTCAAATAAATTCGTCTAATACTCTTGATTAAGAGAGAATGCAGAGAAATTTATTATCTATTTTCAACACAATTTACCCCGTACTGACCGCAATAGAGAAAATTATGTAATTTATTGATTGCAACTTTTGACATTGTTACGGAACTAAACAACGTCACCAACGTCGACTCCGCAGTATCGAGATTAACAACTACGCCGGATACACGGAGGCACTGGCGGAGCGGGAGGAGGGGGGAAAGGGGGGGGGGTTGCGCTTCTAGCCGGCTCCCGCCTTCTTCTCCCTTTCGAGTCAGTGACCGCTTCTAAAGAAGCACCTTGTGCCATTACTACCGAACACCTAAGGGGTAATCCTCTCGATATACTCGGGCCGGGAGGACACGCCTGTGGGCTCATCCTCTCGGCATTCTCTATCG
>NW_011967213.1:845265-919611 GCF_000949405.1 Vollenhovia emeryi | reverse complement strand
AGACATTATACACAAATATTTATCTTTAGAACGGAAATTCAATAACCTTTTATTGTCACTAGTACAGATGTTATTAGTATAGCAAACGTATGAAGCTATGAGATTCAGATTTTAATTTAGAATAGAAAATTGAACTGGAAAAACTGTGTCTTATCCGAATTGCATTAAACTATATGATTCGTCTTTTTAGTGTACGAAAAAATCAATAAATGTTAAATATCGCAGTTTGACATTTTTGTAAAGAGAAGTCTATTATAAATTCATCACTTGCCATCGAAATTAAGGTCGCGAGTTGTGAGACATCCATATATTGACTTCATTCCTTCTCTATTTGTGCATGATACGAGCACGGATATGAGCGTGGCAAACACTGCATGTTTATTCGTTCAATAATTGCAGATAAAATGTATGTAACCCGGTTGAAATAATTGGAGTCCAATAGAGCCGCGAATCTGTACTTCCGCCGGTATGTATACGACTTTTTGATGTCTATTTTGAAGTTGCTAATTAACGGCTGCAACAAAGTCCCGTTGCGACAACATTGCGACGAAGTTGCGACAAAGCGACCGCGCTGGAATTATGGGAATCGCGGACGATTCCGCGCGAACGACTTGCACGCGATTTCGTGAGCTAATGCAAACTGCAATATCGCCAAACAGACAATGTGACGTTCGACAATATGCAATAACAAGTTCGCACCGCTAACGACCTCGCGAGTTCCTCGAAAAGGGCTGACATGATGATGGCGGCACCCTTTTGTTCCGCGTGGAATAGAAGCCGAGCAGTGCGCGTCGTTTTATTTTAGTAAACTATATTAATTATTTAACGATTTTATTTTGAAACGGCACGAAGCCGGGATGCAAATTAATCTGCCGCTTTGCCCTTTTGTGCGTGCTTCTCGTAAGGGACTCGTCGACACGGCACTCTCTCATACCGTTATAACAATCCATTGTGTTTGTGCACACAAGCAACACATTGAAACTTAAAAATAACATTTCGATCGTTATTATTTGCGGTTGAAGTGTAGAAAGCGTTCGCATGATGATAAATCAAGCAATTCCGTGCTGAGGCGATTAAATCAATCTTATTTAAAAAATCGAGATTGAGAAAATTTTCTCACCTTTAAATTACAAATCAGAATTTTTTATAATAATAATATTCTTACATCTTACATAATTAGAAATATAAATTATTATAATCTACGTACACTGAACTCTTTAATTTAATTGACGAATTAAAACTAAGGAAAATTTGAGGTAGAAATTTATTACATTTTGAGAAGTTTTATCAGAGTAAAATCAAATATGTAATCTTATCCTAATCTTATTTTAATTAATACGATTAATTATAGTAAGTAGTTTATGCAAAAGTATAGTAGTGTCTATTATGCAATTTAATGTCTATAATGTTTATACTGTCTATTCTACAAAAGTAGTGATGTTTCAATATTGATGACTATTGATTGTTAAAATGTAAGTTTTACTATTTGAGTATGTGTCTGCTGCATTTCCTTCTTCAGACACCGGATATTCCTTTTTTAATATGATTATAAAACAAAGGAAACGTCTGTTTTGTATAATTGCATAGAGAAGACATTGTTCCCGTAGTTAATCTTCGAATATATTAGACGTTCCTATTTGTTTCTTAAAAGTACATTGCTTATTTAATAGAAAAATATTTAATATTTAAATTACATCTATTATTCTTATTAAGTAAAAGTTCTATTTCGTTTCCTGATTGCGTCCTTTACTTGGTTTTTCATTGCAATTTATTTAAACATGGCATCTATTAAATGAAGTAAAAGAAGAATGAGCTTGATTTGAAACTTACTTCGTTTGTCATTTAAATATCTGACAGATCACATAAAGGCATTGGCCTAGTTTACACCAATCGTTTGATACGTATCAAACAGTAAATAACTAGTAAATTGATTTAGTCATTGGCTGATCGGCTCAAATACATTACTTGATGCGCGATATATCAGACAATCGATGTTAACTAGGTCAGTAATGTTTTATTAAAACAATCCGTGACATAATAATGAATATGCAGATGACACGCCTACGTTATTTTCACAAAAATTGTTTTGACACACAATATATGAAGTTTTAAAAGTAATCAAGAATTATTCTTAGCGAATGTATGGATAGACTACTTTTGTGGAGAATTTCATTGTTCTGATGTATACTTGCAGAAATAAATCTGCTGAAAGAACCGACAGCACCAACGTTATTTACTGCCGTGTCACTGCAATTATTAGTTGCATTTATCAATAGTAATATTTTATTTAATCTTCAACGATTGCATAAAACGTTATAAAGAAATATAAAGGCAAAAAGTAAATTGAACACTTATTTAATATAATTATTGTCTTCCACAAAATTTCCGATTATTATAATATAAATACTAGTTCACTGAGCAATAGCATACCTTTAAATAATGATTTGAATTAATTATTAATCTATTGTTTGACCTTTTAACTGATTCATCAAGTTAACTATTTGGCTGATTGACATAACACGAATTATGATCTGCTTTTTTTTGGAAAATTGCACCTGAAAGCTATTTGTCATTTTCAAAACATTTTTTAATGGAAAAGAGTCTTACATATACATATGTTTGTACACGCCAACGTGTACACATGATGTTTATCATGTTCCATATCTGAACCGTAAGAGGTAATCGATACATATTCACCGGGTATGATACTTGACTATTGATTTCGCGTACACAGTTGATGCAAATTAGGTATAATTAATACAAATTAAACTCATGCCTAAAATACCCGTCTTTCACTATAATATATGCCACCACACATGGTTACAAGAATGCTTTTGATGATATTGAAACACTTTATATATGAGAAAAAACCGACGGCTTAATTTTAGGCTATTCTACTTGAATACATTCTAAAGCGTGTAGCCAATTAATAATCGTATGGTTATATAATATTATAGTTTATGTAGTTGATAATCAATTTTATTGACCCAAAGGTCTATTTAGTAATGCTATTGATAAAGCCGCGTCTTCGCTTATAATCGGTTTTGCGGGTCAACAATGCCATTTGGTAGCATATAACTAGGTGTATGTCAACCTGCAAACGCTGATATCAAATTGACTGACTGCTTCTCGATATAATTCTCGGTATCTGACAAAACATAAATTCTATTGATTCTTTGGTAAAGTTGTCTTTTATTATATAATATTTAGGAAATCTTAATTTTCTAAATCGCATTCTCTAAAAGTCAATCAGTGGATTATCACTGTAAACAGTGAATATTCACTGACTCACAGTTATAACTGAATTATATTCAGTGCTATACTTGTAACTGTTTTCAGTAAAAATGCACTGATTGATGACTTTTAGAGAGTAGTGACCATTTATATTTTTACTGTCACAAATAGTCATAAATACGCTTCAACTATATACATATCATTACCATATCATATTTTTTGTTTTATTATATCAGTTTTTCGATTGCAATCTCAAATGTTTAATGAAAATAATTTTCGGACCGTAAAATATAAGTCTGATACGTTTCGTCGAAAGATTTTATTGGATCGTGAAGATGCAAGTTTAATTTATATGTCGTTGAACCTATCTACGGGGCAAGCATTTGCTAAAGGTTTATGGAATTAATAGTCTATAAATTTAGAAGACATCTATGCGATTTATAAACGGCAGGAACGATAAATTCATAAACATAGATTATTTCTCATACAAGATTTCTCATCTCATTACATGAATGTTTTACAGTAGATTTTAACGTATCTATTAACATTGTCATTGGTAGGCTTTCATCTATAAAATGAAAATGATTGAATCAATAGATAATACGTGCGTGATTAAATAGAACATTTAGTAAATATTTGGTATGAATAGCGTTTCAGTCGAAAAATTAATTCGTTAAATATATTGTCATATTCTCTTCTCTCAATCTTCCCATAGCAAATTTTAATATTAATTCATCTTCAAGATATAATATACGTAATATATTTATAATTAGTCCAGATATAGAATATATTAATTATTCGCATACAAATGCGACGCAATCATGACATATGATTTTAATATTGTTGTTTTAATTAAATGTAAAATATCGCAGAGATTAGGAAATGGAAAATATTTAATTGTTGTTTAACAGATTTGCGATCAAATCTCGTTACATTAGCAACGTTTCTGTCGCTAACAAGTAAATAAGTTTAAGTGCAAGGCGCAACGCGACGCGCGTTAGACGCACCTGCTCAAATGATTCAAACGAGCTTCTTGAATTTTCACAGGTCGAATTAGAACAAGGTCTTTGTCTGTGAATCATTCTATTTCAAATATACGAAACAACTGTAACACGGAGTTGGACGCAATCCAGTCTGAATTAAAACGATTCCGCGACGTGTCCGCATATAGAATAATTATTTATGCGAACATAGCGTACGCATTTAGCGATGAATAACAACGCACATATGAGAGGCGGAATACGAAAGTCTGAGGCAATGTGAAATTTTCCAGAATAAATCGACTAGTATTTGTCACACGTCTTTTGACATACGCTGCCGATCTTGTAAATTATTACAAAAACAATGGATGCGCGCGTGTATTACGGGTATCATTTCATATTACATTACATTCGGAATGAAATGATTTGTAACAGTAAGTTGTATGCAGAGTGCGTGTTACAATTCGCAGCTTTACATTTAATGACGAATTCTCTAACAACTATAGCGTTACAACTGCATATAATGAATTTATCATAACTAGAGGAGTTAATGCAAGTTGAGATCTTCTATTAACACTTCATAATATGTACTAACGATGTATGGAAATAGTAGTTGCTCACCATGAATTTATATTTATAATAAAATTCAAGGAAATGCGTTTGCATCTCGTTAAAGAAGCGAAAAGCGTCAATATGGCGTCCAATTATCGGCTTATCCCATCTTGATATTAAAGTTTCTCGCAAAAGTAATCTGACGATCTTTGCAGAGTTAATAAGAATTACGGAAATTTTCTTTTAAGAAATGTAAGATTATTTAAATGAGATAGACCGAATATAAATATAAAAAAAATATATGTATATATACCAGTATCATATATAAAGTTTCTGTATATTTCTATAAAATAGCTATTTGTTAATAAATAGTTATTTAAATAGAATGGTTATTTTTTAATAATACCGAAACAATTTTTGCGTGGAAATGCGAAAAAAGTTTGTGAAACAAAAATATTTTAAACTTGGTCTCGCGAGCTTATTTCATGATGAAAAACATTCCAAAATTTTTTACGTTTTTAATGGAATTTTTCTAAAGAGATGCTTTCTATTCGAAATAATAATAATAATCATAATAATAACATTACCGAATAGGTATGTCATATTATTTGACAATAGGAAACTCAATCGAAAAGCTGTGCCAATTTGTTGTAAAAATATTTAAATATCGGCGAATAATTAGCAAAATGGATACTTGACCCGTGAGTCTGTCTTAATTGATTAATCCGAATCTTTTCGCAATTAGCAGAATTACGAAAAGATTGAAAAGTTTAACGCGACGGAAATTTTTTTGCACATGGCGGCGCAATGTTTAATCACCAATGTGGGACGGATCTTCCTTGCCGGAATTAATTAATAAAGTCGCTCTAATCAGTGCCGTCCGCTGATTGGCTATCGTGCGAACGCGTTGGATGTATTTGTTTAAACAAACGGGACAGATGTGAGCGCGGTGATTTCACACGCGGATTATCATGAAATTATTGTACGAATAGAAGCAATACACTGATTAATGACGACGTTGATCGCATAATCCGTGGTATGTTGTTATTTCAACACATAATGATAATGCAAGAAAATATTGTTTCAAATAAATTTTTTTTACGATATTACAACGCGTTTGCGTCATTTTACGAGAATATTTACTTTTGTGGACAAATATAGGACTATTACTTTTTATTATTTATTGCAAAATCAAATTATCTGTTTAATTCCTATAATAAATTAAATAAAATAAATATATATATAAATACATTTATATGTAAATGAAATAAATTTGGATATACGTCATATTTCAGATTTAATATAATTCGGAGTATTAACGTTTATTCATAAGGCAAATTGAATTTATGTGAAATAAAAGCGATGGTCTCTGAATTAAATTTTATGTCAATCTACAAACAAACTTTAGTTTATAATGAATTAATTGCAAAATTTTACTTTACATTGGATTAATCCTTAATTCACGTCCGATCACTTCACTTTGCGGTAATTTACATTTCTTACGCTTTTAGGCGAGATTTGCCGAGAAATAGAACTCGAAGTAAGTTACTGCGTAATAATAATGATTTGACTGAAATTCGACTCGTGTTACGAGTAAAATTCATTTGTTCAGCAAGATCACGAATGTACGAACGGTTGCCGTGGACGAAACGGGGGTTGCCGGGGTGTCGCTACGCCCGCAATCGAAACTGTAACTACGCGGAACTCCGTCACGGCGGCGGCGGATTTCGACGTGCGGCGTCCCGACGCGATTCGTCCCGTCACGCGTGGCATACGCGACAACTAACTTTAATCTATATATCAGAGCGTGATTTCGGTCCGTCCGTGCTGTACCGTCATAGTCGCCAACTTGGTTGAATCGATCCGAACTTTATATTATTTTTTACTTGGTCCGCTTATTCAATTACCAGTTGAACTCGTGCACGTAGAATACGAATTAAAGTATTCCTTGCAAATACGGTGAAAATATGCGGTTGAAAGTTAGCGACTTTTGTAGATCTAATTCGTTTCTGAATTCTTTCTTTCTTTGTTTAGCTGGAGCATGTTCAGTGAAGTGTTATAAGGAAAAATGAAGCGAGTCATCTTATCACAAAGTAATTTTAGTAGTATCATTTTCTACGTCTCGGTTATTTCGATTTTTCCTAAAGTTCTTTCTCTCTTTCTTTAAAGATTTGTTTGAAAAAGATTAGAAATGGTTTAGACGGGTGTATATACAATTCCTTTTCCATTTATATAAAGATTATTTATCGGACATGTAAGTTTCATTTATCAACAGTTTATAATGATAATTACTCGATTTTGCTGACGGAGTTTATTGAAATAATTGTTTTTTTCGACTCCCGCACATTATAAAAGTATTTTAGGATAGATTATTTAATAACCTGTTTTATTATAATAGCTATTTCTTCTTTGATCTCGGTATTTCAAAAAGAAGGTAGAAATACTACACAGGAATGAGTAATAATATAATATCCAGTGGTTGATCAAAGCGATCAACAAGTGGCGTTTTTCCCCTCACTTGGTTGGAGAAGCTATTATAGTCATATTACATAATAATGTAGTAGTGAAACAAACCTTTATTATATCCAGTACCTGATGACGGTAACATATAAAAAACCTTTTTGAAGCCACTTTTGCTAGTTGCTTATTTTTGCTAGTTGTGAAGATTAAATATCGCGCACTACACGAGATTGTACATGCATGCATGATTCCATATTTTCAAGATTCTTAGTTCACATGCATAGTCCTGAACATCGAAAGAACAAGCTTCAAGAAAATTTTAAGTTTGATTTTTTCTACTTAAAAGAGGGCAAATCGTTGTCCACGAATATATCACGCGTTATATCTAATAAATTGATTGTGAGGGACTTATTTCCTATGCTTATTATGCTATGGTTCTATTATGTATATTATATAAATAATGCTATACAGAAAATAGAACGTCTAGATAGATTAATTAGGGAATATATTCTACATATTCCCTAGTAACTTCCTTTGGTCGATCTGGACCAAATTTTGCATAGTTACCCTCTAGGAAAATATTATCACGAAACCTGGACACCCCCTCTGCTCGATTGCATCTCCTTGAAACGTTGATGTTCTAGAATCTAGATATAAAAAGCCGGGTAGTTTAAGCCAGGATATACTATAGTAGACAGTTAATAAGGGATTTAAATAGTTTTACGTATTTATTTTTATGGATATTTTACTACGTATTTTATAGAAGTATCAACACTAGCAGCGTAAACGTAATATGTATATAGAGTATATCCAACTATAACCAGCTATCGAGGAAGGATAATAAAGTTTGCGCTAAGTAAGTAAGAAGAGAAATCATTGTTTCAAAGTTGCGATATTAATACCTTTTCGGCTAAAGGCGATTGAAAGTTACAGATTTTGTTCAATTAAACAGCGAGATTGTACTAGAGAGTAAGAAAACTTTATTTTTCAGAAAATTTCTAAGTAAATTTTTCTTCCATAGAAATTTAATCTTCAAGCAACAAGTATTTATCACGATATTTAATGTTAAAGACTGAAAAGTAGTGGCGCATAATAAATTCAGTTTAATAAAGAACTCGGCAAAACATTATTGGTAAAATATAACGATGTTTTAAGGCCCCGTACATTAAAAAAATATCATTCATCGAAATAGCATTGTTACATTTAAACGGTTATGCGGCCTATTCTTGTTCAACTGATAAATAATGTGGATCAGAAACACAATAAGGTATTTGTGTCATAATAATTTATTGCAAATTTTGTGTGAATTTTATATATATTTTCCAACAAGCGCGCCGATTATTTGTCGGTCTTAAAACCACAGTTCCCGTTGGAACGGTAAATCCACATACTTAAATCGATAATCGCTTTAACGTCTGATGCTAATAAGCATCATCGTAAAAGTACTGTAAAGAATTGATATTTAATTTATATCGGACACTAGCTTTGAATCCCTCATTTGAATCCCTCATTTGTCATGTGATTTAATAATGTGAGCCTGATTTAGTCATGTGAGCACTTATTTATTCTTTTATATATATTTTTTAATTAACAGCTTATTTTTTAATTAACATTTTTAATTAACACCTTATTTTTAATTAACATACGCATTATAACATAATACAATGAAGTAAAACAAACATATAGGAATAAGGAAACACAAGAGAAAAACAGAAATGTTAATTAATGTATACAAAACTTTGCATAAGAAGGAAAATATCATTTAAAACGATTTAGAGTAAGTAGAAATCAATGAACGCCGCACGAGCGTTATCTGAGAATCTCTTGGCCGTTTGTGGCAAAAATTGATACGAAATTCCGACGTTCTCCGCTGAACTGAAAATCTGACCATTTTCGTGACCGCGTGAACCACATTATCCCGACACTCCGCGATGTCCATTACGCTGCCTATCAGCTGATTCCGATTTAATTGAGCCAACCGTAGCCAATTTGGCAAGATGCTGCGCGCCGCATTATAGAAGCTCGCGTTAATCGGATGAAGTCTGCGGTCTACGAAGGATATCAGGGATGGTACGAAATGTCTTGAGATCTCCCAAGAGATCTCCGGCCCCCTTTCCGTCCTCCCTCTTTCCTCGTTCTCGTCCTCCGCCACGCAAGTATTTGACTTTCAAATGGCGGCCGCGCTGTACTCCGTTATAACCGGGCCGCTCCATTTCGAGAAGCAATTCCGGCGGCTGACGAATGGCCGACTCTCGAATGGACGAACGATAACTCGATTCGGACGCGAGCCGTGCGGATTGTGCCGCGGCACCGGCGTGTTGGTACCGTAAAAATGGCGCCTGCTATACGGCCGCCGCCGACGAAGACAGCGTTAACTGCATCGCGATGTAAAAATTCGATTCCGGAATTATCGTCCATCTTTACATAGTACAAAGCTATATAATAGTGTGTCAGGTTGTTATGAGTGTCTTAACGTTCACTAGATAGCATTTTGCGATCCATCATATGTTTTTACTGATATGAGCACGCATTTCGTAAAAAATCTGCAATGAATCGCGCGTTTATTTTAGATGCTGTTTAAGAATCAGGTTCCATTTTGGCAACAAATAACAAAATAACTGTAAGAAATAAATTGAACTTTTATGCGCGCGATAAATTATTTATCCGATGGTACTGTCACGAAGTGTTACTTTTACGTATTATGCGGAAATACAGTGACGTTTCAAATATAATTTAATTAAAATCTGTCAATGTTCAAATATAGTTTAATTAAAATCTAAAAAATCTAAATAAAGGTGTGCACATGGGAGCTCACTGATATTTTTATCAAACTTCCGTGAAAAGTTCATTTATATTTCAGCGCAATTAAATATTTACGAAACTCGGTACAACGAATGTTGCGTAGAGTCAAGTTTAATTAAAGAAATGGACTAAATTTATTTATTTTTGTTATTTTTAACTTTTTTAATACAGTCAGTTTCTTGTAAAATGATATTAAATATTTCTTATTCAATATTATTCAATAATGTATGCAATTAAGTTTGCAAATTTTGAAACTTGTCAATTGGCAGCAAAGAAGAATATATTAAAAAACATAAGACCATATATTGGTTTTACTGGCACGCGGGAAAGGAAGTTGCAGGGAATAAAGTTTGATTAGGATCGCAAAAAGCAGGTCGTAAATTTTGCGCTTTTTTATTTATATCTTCACAGATGTTGCATAAATTCGAACTTTACAAGTATCGCTAGTATTCGATTACTTTCTCGCTGTTCATTCATTTCTTAATCCTCAAATATCTTTTACTTTATGAATTTATTAGTGAAACTGCCAGGAAATTTATGAACTCATGAATATTTATGTGTCATAAATTAAAGCTACACTCTATACGACAGAATGAGTGACTTCGTAACACGCAATTGCTTTCACTTTGGACATTTTAGCTATCCTTCTTATTTCCAAATACTAATAAGATTTTTCAGCACAAATATATCTGGATTTGGAAGAAAGAATTTGAAAAGCAATCACTTAACGCGGTTTAACGGTTAAGAGGCTAGTTGTAGCTATCTGTTATACGCGCGCTTCGCTATTAATATAAAACAATTTCTAGCCATACTTTCATGCCCAAACGAAAACCATAAATTCCGTCCCGGAAAAGAAAAACGCGCCGATAAATAATGCATCCTTTCACCGGCCAGTCGGCCAGCCGACCATTTTCTAATTCTCCCCTTCTCCCTCTCCCAGAGCGCCTCGGCGTCCACCGCGAATATTGGATTCCTCGTTCCCCTTTACCCTCAAACACGTCGAACACGTTTTTTCTCCTGTTCCTTAATCAAACGGAAATTACCCGCGCGAAGTTGTCACCGGATACTCGCATTCGCGAATTCGAGAAAAAGTTTAAATCGGAATGCGCCAAATCGAATCACGTACATCCCCCGGCCCTCCGTCGTCCCGGAAACAAAGTGCCGACTGGCCATAGGGACGGCGAGGAAACAGCGAGAGGTTCGGAAGGGGAGGAAGATCGCTCTTAAAACGTGGAATCAATTACGCGAGGATTCCGATTGGTATTAACGCCCCTTCCTAATGTTCGATGTGCGAACATCGTTTTCTTTTTACCCTTTGCAGACGTGAAGATTGCATAGCGCGGAAAAACATTTAGAAGCGATTCGACGATTTATTGATTTGTTGCAAATTTCTCGATTTATCGCAATTCGTGTTGAATTTGCAGGCGCAAATATCTTTGACATGCAAATTTTTTAACTCGTATAAATTATCGGATCAACGTTGAATTTTGCGAGTAGGAGAAATTAATGGAGAACTAAGAGAGAGAGAGAGAGAGAGAATGAGATGACGATACATCGTCACGCTGGGATCTTGTAGAGATCGACTTTTGGAGGTCGACGGAGATTCGAGTGGGTCGATTAATCGAGTTACGCGAGCCGGAAACGGAAGAGGAAAGTTTCCTTGGCAGAATTCAATTTGGAAATTAAAGGATTCGCAAGCGGAACGAATCGAGGAAGTTTCCTTTTTTGAGGGGAGAGGATGAGGGATCCTCGTCTTTGTTTTTCCGTTAAGTCGCTTAAATTCGCGCGCGACGAAAAGTTTTGCTTAGTCGACGATTTTCGATGCGTCGATTTTCTAAAGAATAATATTGTACATTACAGACTGCTAGAAATAATAAATAAGCATCTCTACTTCTCACTATTATTTTTCCAAATTGAAGTAGAACCTCTTTCTTTATCTCCTTCTCTCTCTCTCTCTCTCTCTATCTCTTTCTTGGCATGACTACGTGCGAAACTATGCGAGACATGGTGCTATGAAAGTTTCAGCTTACACTTGTTTTCAAGTTTTCTACTAAAATCTTTTGCGCTCTTGCTACGTGGACAGTAGACTGAAAGATGAATGTAAAAATTGTGGAGGACAGAGTACATCTTATTAATATTCTGCGAGCTTTTCTAAATCCTCATCTAAAAAATGTTATCTCACGTCGTTTAGTATGTTATTATTTCAAGTATTTTAATTACTTTCCGCTGTAACATAGCGAGTTTTCTGGATAAGTTAAAACTATTTACCCAAGAACGTTACGCATGTGCTGCTTTAACATTTTTATGAAATTCCTATTTGTTTTTAATATGTTAGTAGAGTTATGTAATAGACATATATTTTAATAATTTGACATATATAAATTATAAACGTTAACGTAACATCTGAAATTAATTAAATTATTTACGCGAGACGTTACCGGGAATTATTATAGGAAAATACGATACTGCGGATATTGTGTTACTTTACATTAATGCTCCGTTATTTATTACCTTTAGAGTTTACAACTTAGAAATGTGGAAACTTGGAAATAGAGGGTTTGGGGGAGGGTGATAATTGGCGCAATTACGTTGGCGCGGACACTATCAGGTGGATGATGAAAGGGACGAGAGGGATGAAAGGGACGAAAGGGATGGATTGTATATTGCGACGCGAAGAAATCGAATTACCGCGGTAAAACCATCCTAATGCATTCGCCCGTCATGGAATTCCGCACGCTTGTTCCCTCGTGCGAATTAATGATGTCGCATTTGTAACGCAAAGCCAAATACTTAAGAATAATGTTTTAGTAATACCAGTTGAAAATGTAATTCCTTAAAGGGAATTATAAATAAGAATTAAATCGAACGTCGCGGTAGTGACGAAATCGTGATGTGACGCAGGTCATAATAAATTCGATATGTAAACAGAAATTGGGATATAAACTGAGCGGAAAATATTGAATAATTCATTAGTCGAGAAAATACTTTGGAGCCATATAATCATGTCACATTTCAAATTTAAATAATTTGCAGATATTTGGTGAAATAGAGTAAAAGTCCAAAAATTCTAAAATAGATTTAGATTTTAATTTCTAGAGATATAAATAATTATTTCTTAGGTTTAATATTATCCAATAACTTTTCGTTTACAATACACAATAATATTACATTAGAATCATTAAACAGCTAATTAAAGAGCATTAACGAGAAATAAAGTCGCGAAAAATCGCTTTTCCGTGCGAGCGAGGATGATTCCATGTCGCCGCGATGTACCTCACTTGTCGCGTGAGCGCAGTTCTTTCAAGACAATGCATTCCGGAGTGGTCCGCAATTCGGCCTGCAATTCGGCGCATCAGGATGCAGTTGGAAACGTGTTGGTGATCACTTTACGAGCCGACGTGATTGCAATCATCCTCCTTTCGCAGGCTGGTGCCGCTCCCGGGAATCCCTGAGTGAACTTTTAATAATTCACTCGCAGCCAAATGCAAGCGCAGTGTAAGGAGGAGGGAAAAGGGTGAATGGCGCATCCGCTTGAAAAAAAATTGGATCTTAAGCGGCATACGCGTGAGCGGAATCCTCGAGCGGATTGTCCCGTGCAATAGGTCATAAGAGCGAGCACAAGGGACATTAATCTTGTATATAGTATATATGTATATGAAAATTATTTTTAATTCTATCAAGTGCTTTGCATTTGTAATATCTTCCACTTTACGTGCACGCCGTACAACCGAACCTTTTGATAATATTTCAAGAGAAGATTTGCCAAAGAGACGAGAGAAGTATGCATTAACACGAGTCTGGGATTGTTTTCGAGCTGAGTCACTCGGTAACGTTGATGCAACGTCAACTGCCACTGAGACAGTGCGTGTGAAACAGTTCTTTGCCAAGGGGCTAAGTTTGCATTGGATGTGGAGCCGCTTAGCGTTGGCATTAACGAATAAATGAAGCAAAAGCACAATAGAATTGGTATCAGAGTGGATCTCCTATTTGACTATTGGAATGGCATTACATTCATTGAACGATGAAATGGAAAAACCGTACAAAGGATAGCGAGACAGAGTCTTCCCGCGATTCTCACTTCTCTTTTTTTTACCAATGTTACTTTCACGAAAGTTGCACATCGTCGAATTACTCCGAAGAAAAATATTACGTTTAAGAAAGTTTTCTCGTCGAATAGCTTTTTAAGTTTTGCCGTAGATTTCAATTACACCTTGCAGAACAATCACGCTACAATAGAAACAAGATTATAAATTAACTTAATATTATTTATTAACCGCCCTGAGTTGTCTCGGTGACAATCACGGCTTATTTTGTCGAATACTTTTCTGCTGTATAACATTCAAATTAATACAAAGAATGGGATAACAAATAACAAAATGTATCATTAATCCCATGATTAATGTTTACGAGAAATATTTTTATTCACTTTTAAACATTTTCAATTCGCACACTCTCGTTTCTAACGTTAAGTGATAATAATAGGATTAAAAGTAAAACAAGGAGGACATGTTTCTTAAGATGAATTTCCGGTTTTTAAGCCGCAATTGCTGCGAGATGCGCGTAGGATTATCAAGCGACTTCGGCGATTCTTTATAAGCTTCTTAATTCGCGCCGTAAAGTTTACTACGCCGGTCGTCGCGACGCGGTGAGACAGCAGGGAGAATTGAATTTACGTTGCCTCCCTCGCAATTAACATTGCGTCGCGAGTTCGAGATTACATCGAAAGTCGAAACGAGGCTCAAGGCAATCCTCCAAGGTCGTTCGGAGATAATTAGATTTCGCCGCGATCGTAAGTAATTTTGCGTACCACAATTGCGCGAACGCCACTCAAGAATATCTTCCAGCCTTTCTCTTCATTGTTTCTTTATTGCTTTCTGGTAAAGATAGTTTTAGAGGAGGAGCTACATAATATACAGGATGACTCCGAAATTTTCAATTCCCTTAGTCTTCATTTAAAACATCTTTTGACATCGCGAACGAGAATTCATAACGGTAGTTTCGATATAAGTCGAGTGATATAAAATAGATTACATGTAATACATTTTTATATTACTATCTCTCTCTTTATTAGTATTTTTTATTAGTACATTAGCACTATTATATCAGCGAGACTGTGTCGTTTCAATTGAATCTATAAACTCCTCGATAAAATTATTTATTTATAGTTTCTTTGTATCATTGTTAACATTATTATTGCATTATTCTACATGTATTATATCAATCAAACGTCCGATGTGTATGTGAATAAGTTGTGCTGCATTGTGGCTGATTCTAACAATGTAATCAATTATTGATTGCACAATATTGCGTCACTTAACACAATATACGCGTACGTTTGGCGTACCGTAATCAGTACGCCATCGTTAATTAGTGTATTAAGTTTATTTTAAAATGTATCTATAATACACGAATTTGATCTATAATTTCACGTACCGTGTTATGGGAAATATTTGCTGCAATAGAAGTATATTTTATTTGTTACTTTTATTATTTTGCAAAAAAATATTACGTCAGATACCACCGTATCACTTTACAGTTAGTTACAATAATCTTTTTACCTTAGAGATATTTGATACTCTTCTCAAATATCAATGTACATATAGTGTGTTACATAATACGTTAAATGCAACTAATCTCAAATCATAATAAGCGCTATCTCTGTTGCATACTCAACGCAACAGCAACAACGTACCATATAATATGTAATTTAATTGATTGTTACAGGAATACGTCGTAGTACGGTAATATTAATGCAATAGAATTGAAAATATCAGCAGGATAAGCATTTAGCATGGTTTTTATCGTGGGTAAATTTTCAGTTATACAGTGAATAGGTCTGTTATAATAATTAATATGTAAATTTGTAAATTTAATTTGTTATTATAAGTTACAGATTAATTATAGAGTAATTATACATATTAATATGTAACTCTGTAATTATAAATTATACAGATTATGAATATGTAAATCTATAATTATAAATTACAGATTATTAGAGAAATAGTAATTATTTATAAAACGATTTGAACAAGCCGTCATTACACGAGCGGTTAAATCAAAAAGCCCCAAATCTCTATTATATCGAGATTACAAAAACAATGTGCTATTTCCACAGAGTTTCTCATTGCATGTACTTTGTATTGGTGTAATGTCATATCGTATTTTCGATTCTTTAAATCTTGCCATCATTATTCGGAGATTCAAGCCTCTTTTTCTCCTGAGTGATATCACTTAAATCCCTCCTCACAAGTTTCTCTCTCTCTCTCTCTCTCTCTCTTTCCATCCTTTGTTCAACTTCTATCATCTTCATAGTCACTTGTGCGGTTCACTTCCAGGGTAAACATTTGTACAACTTTCACCTCGCTTCACGTTCGCTCGCGTCTTGCCATGAATAGTTCAAAGTAAACGCGCGTAATTGTTTACTTGCACCTCACCAAGAATTTAAGGTCTTCCGCTCGTCAATTTTCCTAATTAGCGCTAATTATCCAAGTGCATGCGTGCAGAAAGTTACGAACGGGATCAATTTTGCGCGCATGAGCTTATTCTGCAACTCATATCAATAACGATGTAAAATCACATGATTATGTAACATTATCGGTATTGTAAACAATGTAAAACTAACTCTTTCAATAAGTAATTTGTTATTCAAGATTTACATGATTTGTCATATTTATTTAAAATTCTTATATAATAACTAAATTAGTTATAGTTGTATTATTGTCAGCTATTGTTATTAGTCATTTTCAGAAAGCTTGGTCTACGGTATTGTACGAGCTTGTTATGGTAACGATTTATTGATGTGAAATGGCGTTGGTAACCACAAAATGCAAGACAGAATTGAATAGAATCGATTACACCGAATTTTCGGTGTAATCGAAAACCTCAATGATTCGATTTAATTGAATTGAAAATGCAACTTCGCTTTCTGTTATTTGAATATTCTGATCTTAGGAGGGTTTCTTGTTGAAATTCAAATGATAGTATTTCGAGCATTCATTGAATTTTCTACCGTCGTTAAAGCGACTCAGTAAAATGATTCAGAATGTAAAATAACTCGGATTTAGCAAAATGTATTATTACATATTTATGAATTATTTTTTGCTGATTGCCGAATTTTAAAAAGATATTCAGTGTCAATACTTTACTCTGGTGTCTGCGGCACACAGTTTCTATGGATACATAAAGAGCTGAGGAAGTTGAAACCACTTGGAAATCCGCAAGAGAGGAAATTATCGGGACGTCCAAACTTCGACGGTCCGTAGGATAAAATTATGCGACAGCTTTTGCAGCTTTTGTTTCGTTTCTTACATAAATTATGAATAATCCTCTAAGTTCCTCCTTCCCAGAACTTATGTCGTCGCAAGGTGCGAGTTGATTTTAATATATTAATGATAGCTATAATCAGTCTATAGTAATAATAATTTTAGACACTTGACGACGCAATCAAGATACATTTAAAATAGACGTCGATAACGAAATTAAATAGTTTGATTAATAATAACGATCAGTATTGTGCATAATATAATTTTGTAGCTTTTAGGTACAAATATCACACATTCATAAATAATTTAATAATAATGCGTGGTATGTCACTTAAAAATTATTAAATATATTAGATGAAATAGAAAATACTATTAGTAAAAAATAATAGTTGTACAAAGGTGAAAAATTTTCTCCCAAAGAATATTGTATGTCATATATTTGTCTTTTTGAGTAAATGAAAGAAAAATTGTATAGGAAAGTAAAGTAAACCAGTTCTATCAATTTTATTTTATTATAAATTGCGGAGAGAGGGCGAAAAAGTTATACGGTATTGTCGGTCACAACGAAAATAAAAAAAAAAAAAAGCTTTAATTAACAGGAATTCCCGAAAAACTGTTTTTCTACAGTTAATTTAATAAAATGTACACTCTACAAATGTCTAGGAAAAGCAAAATTCTATTATAAAAGAATTATTCAAAAAGGGGGAAAAATGATAAATTTTCACAGAGTTTTCCCAATCACAGTTCCATGCGACTTTACTTTGAGAAAATATACCTTCATGATTATTTGCGTAAGAAATACGTAAGAACAATTAACGTTTCAAATAGTGGGCATACCTTTAGGTTGGCTCATGCCGTAAATAACAGACGACGTGGTAGCTGAATTCTAGTCCGGCCCAACTAGAACGTAATTAGAAATCCGCCGCGAGAATCATTGCCAAGTGTCGAGCTGATTGGGATTATCGCGCGCTACAAATTTAAATAACCCTAATTTCTGACGAAGCAGCTACGAGTAACACTTATATTTTTCATTCTTCAGCAATCACAAATAATCA
This sequence comes from Vollenhovia emeryi, assembly GCF_000949405.1. Lineage (NCBI taxonomy): Eukaryota > Metazoa > Arthropoda > Insecta > Hymenoptera > Formicidae > Vollenhovia > Vollenhovia emeryi. Next base: position 901,266 of record NW_011967213.1, on the reverse strand, counting down.
ATTTCATTAATAATAATTAAATCTTGGAAATGATTAATACCGACTTGTAACATTTAATCAGAAAAAATGTGTTTTAATGACTCATAGATACGTCATTTTGTCCTCAAAACAATCAGCTGATTAAGATAGTAAAGTTTAGCCGGATATTTTAGGAACGTCCGGTATAGATTTAATCGAGGCCGGTGTTACCGGGCTCACTTCCGCGTCGTAAAATCGGAAGCGAAACGACGATTCTTCGTCGATTAAATCCACCGACGCGTCGATTACTAATTTTGACGTGCAAGCCAATATCTGCCCCAACCTCTGGGCTATCCCGCCGTATAACTGTCGATATTTATGGAGAACAACTCTTTAATAAATACACATATACTGGCGTCGTGCCGGTGTCAATCGCCGTCCTGATACACCTGCGAAATCGATAATCGTTTCCCGTTTATCGGTGATGCGAGCTTTTTGATGATCCCCCCGATAAACTTTTCCGTCGCAAGCAATCAAAGTTACAAATTGGATTCGTGTGACGAGCGACAGCAGAGGCGAAGATACGTGTGATACGTTGTAAAAACAACGTGAATTTTACTGAAGACACTGCTGAAGGATCTACACAAACGTGCCGCGCGACCTGTGATAATTATTCCGTCGATTATTATTACCGATGATGTCAATTCAAACTTGCTGAATCCTTTAAGTGACATACTGGATTATGCGCAATGGCTTTGCTCCCTCTCTGTGGCTTTAATCATTTACTCGGTTCCTTTAAATCGAATTCGACGTAGTTATATATCCGTCTTGAGCATTGCGATAAGTTGGTATATAGCACGTATGTGCATACATCATTAAACGTATTAATAGGTTAAATATGAAATATGGGTACATACATATGTATCCATAGCTATGTATAATATTAGGTGTTGCGACAGATTGCACGATACGTTTTAATCATTCATCAAGACAAATTCAATATAGGCAGACCTGTCTTAAATACGTTGTTGAACGAATGATTGGTGTACAACCCAAGTGAAAAGTACAAAGCAAAATAAAACAACTGATAACAAATAGTAATGACGATGATGATTACAATACACGCGAATGTGTAGATAGCTTTCTAGCGTCAAAGGGACATTCGCAATCACTAATTGGCGCGTTGTGGATTAATTAACGCCTCGCAATCCCATTGTGCAACAGTTCGTTTTCTACTTTTGCGAAATAACGCGTAAAACTAACGAGATCGTTAGTGGTAGCCGGCCATTTTTGCGGAATTAATCGATGCCTGTGTCGATTAATTGAATTAATCCGTCACTCCCCTTTTCCCGTTTCTTTAGCCCCTTTCTTAAAAATAACACAACAGTAAAATGTGAAAATTGAACGAACCTGTATTAAATCGATTAAATAAACATTAAGTATAATACTTCTAAATAGCCAAGATTCATATCGCACCTTAATTTGTTTGAGATTCTATTTTAGATATTCGTGAAATTACTTTTATCTTCGATACTTTTCTTTTTCATTGGAAGGTACTATGAAAGCTGTTTCTGCCCTAGATAATTTCTCTTTGGGCGTACATTTATTGTGAATAAAAACGCGGATGACCTCTGGAGTAATATTTAATGTAGATCTTGCGAACATTTTTATACTTTCCACGTTTTTCATTTAATTATTATTTACGAAAGCAGAAGAACTGGTATTTGAATTTTCTTTTCTCTCTGATTTCAGGCGATGAAGATGAGCAAAGTGGGCAACCAGACCAATTCGCAGGACCCACAGGCGGTGAATTCACGCGTGTTCGTCGGGAACCTGAATACATTTCAATGTAGCAAGACCGATGTGGAAAGAATGTTCCAACGCTATGGCCGCCTGGCCGGTAAGTTTATTAGCAAAAATTGTAATTGGTAAAAATTAAACTACCGAGATGAGGTCATTAAAAACTGAGTTCCAAGAAGCTCTGCGCACAAATCTTTATATGTATATGCTTTAAAATACATGCTTTAAACTAGATACGCTGAAAAACAGAACGATAAAAAGCAGACTCCATAAAAACGTAACGAAAAAGTGAAATGCTAAAAAAATATCTGTCAAAAATATCTCTTGAAAAATATGCTTAATAAATAGACCATGGAAAATAAAGAGCTTAAACATATCTTGTTTAAAAACGAGTGATTTAAAAAGAGACGGAAAATTTAGGAGTGTTTTACTACTTATGTTTTAAAATTTTTACAAAATTTGTTTTTGAATCACTGTATCACTGTATTTTGAAGCACTGTTTTAAAAGCGATTTATTATGGATATAAGCAAAGGGATTTGACCCTATTTAAACCGTTAAAATCCATATTTGTTCTGTGTATCTAGGATTAAATGTGTCTCCGCGTAAATGGTAAATTTATATCTAGGTCAGGCTATCCGATTTCATTTATCTTCTTCGCATCTTAATTCGTTTCAATTATACCTCGCGGAAATATTTAGCAGCCTAGCGATTCCATCGGAATAATTTCTTCGCAATCCCTTCGCACACACGCGCGAACGTTAATCCCGCCAAGTACGAACTTTATTCCCGGCAAATCTAAAAAAGACAGCGATATTCATAAAAGTAAGATAGCGACGTGAAGATAGATAAAAATCGATTATCCCGCGGAAGGAAAGAATCATTTGGTTATTTCCGAATATTGTTCTCAATCCTTCCCGGGGCATTCCCGATAAATCGAATCGCGTGAGAAATCGGCGGCCTGATAACATTCGATAATTCGCGATCGAATAACTTATTATCCGGCGCGGAAAAATTGCATCGGGAAGAATAGCGGAAGGGGCAGCGGGGTCCCCGGGAAAATGGGATCCCGGTAACGCAATTTGTGCCACGGCGACTTGACCTTCGATAGCTCGAATTGGATATCCGTCGGTCTCCAGTTTCAGAAGGAGCGGCACGATGACTGCCGCTACCTTCTCTTCCTTTGTAAGCCGTAACCTCGTTTACTCCGCAATCGCAGGATTTGTTATCCCGGAAAATCATTTTTCCGCGGGGTCTTGTCCCTCCTCGGGAATGAAATTACGATTGCGATCTGGAGTGATAGATAGACGGTCAATGATAAGTCGAGAATGACCATGCGAGGTCGGACATAATAGATCGACGATCGAGATGATATCAGATCTCTCGCTTTTTTTTTATTGAATTTATTGTCAACTTTTTATTACAATTCTTATTATGTACACGTACACACACAAGGAAAGCCATGACTTTGATCTTAACAAGTTATTTAACAAATTTACAAAGTCGCAACGATTTCTTAAAACATTCAACATTGTACATCTTCAAGATTAAACTTCAAGTAAAAATTTTATTAAGACATTTAACTGAGAGATTATATACATGTATGTATAGAGCTGAGCTTACAATTTTTTTGCCCGCTCTAACTCTAACTTTAACTTACACTACACGTACGTTAAATAATATACGAGAGAAATGAATGTAGCGCGATAAATAATGTGACAAGCAGTGCCAACGGGATAAGATTATATAATAAGGACGAAGAATACTGCGGAATTAGCTTCGTGCCGACGCAGGTGATATTGGCGTTCCAACGTCGAGCGCGTCGCCGGATATCGCTGGGAAGTTATCCTGCCCCCGCTCTGTCCGGCAAAATCGCAATTTCAAATGTCGGATGTCGAAATTACAAGAAGCGCTGCTAGCTGCCGATAAACAGCTTACTTTCTCAATAAAGGACGAAGACAATAAGGGCAACTTCGTCCTTGCAGGAATTAAGGCGCTCGCCGGATTAGAGGGACGCCGATACGAAGGATAAGTCGCGTCCTGTACGGAGGCGACGCCGCGTGCATTGCGCGATAGCAGATAAATTACAAATTCTACGAATCGAATCTCTTTTGCAAACAACGTTTAACGCGAAAATGTATACAATCTCTGACTTTCTGGGGAATTGTTTTTGTTTGAAATTCGGTTTAAAAACCAAATCCTCGACAAAGATCGCTCTAGTTTCAATAATTTTCCCGCGTGAAACTCTACATCTCTAATCTACAAGACAAAACGAAGAGAAATTATTAAACGCTGCGTTCTGGCCTTTGCGTAAAAAATACTCAAATAATAAATAAAAAAATTGTTATTAAAACTGTAAATATTAACGCGGATCAATTTTTTTTAAATTACGATTATTTCAACATTTGGACGCTGATGATTAAATGGAAATATTTTACCAGAACAAGAAAGCAAATTTTCTTAATTAACAATTATAAATTGCTCCTTATTCAATTTCTTTAAGTTTTATTTCAATAAAAGGCATATAATTAATAATTTATGTTACAAAGATATATATTTAACGTTGAAAAAAAATTGAAAAACAGTCATAAAAGATTCAATTTTTAGTTATCCAAAGAACTTAAACGAACAGAATGACGATATTTTTTGGACATCCTATATGCAGTTGTATTGGAAGAAATCGTCACATAGAATGATTTAAATCTGTACTGTCGAATGCCCAGATAACAACACTAGAGAGTCTCTCTGTCGACAAGTTTTCCAATATAAAGTCGATATTTGTTCTATATAAATGCCAAAACATTGGAAAAATTCACTGCAACAGGCCCTCAACACAGTACTGTTGTTATCGAGGCACTTGGTTGTCACTTTGGCGAGTGACGACTTTTATAAAAAACATAGTTACGAAAAATACAAATAATTGTTACAAAGGGCGGACTTGTCTATTTTTATGGAGATATTTCTATTGAATCAAACTTTGATTTCCATTTTTCCATTTCAATATTTTACTTTTCTCACAATTGAATCTATATATTCGGTCTTTTATTTGGAACTAAAGGCGAGTAAATAAATCACGACTTTTTTATTAGTTAGAAGTTTAAACTTTCTGAATTTAACAGTAGATTTTTTACAAACGCTACTGTTTCACGTATTATATCAAAGGAAATGCTAAGGTTTGTCCGTCGTCTGTTTAATACAGAATCTCGTTTAGAAAAATCTTTTGTCACATACTAATTTTCTCGTAATTTTTACTTTTTTCTAATTATATTATTATTTAAACTTGGAAAATTAAAATTGTTATTGTTAAATTCATCTATATTTAATTGTTTTCGTTTTTTAATACTTTAAAACTTTAAAGTCCTGAAAATAATGACATACCGAATTGAAACGACACAGAAATGAGAATTCTTGTCTGCTTTAAATGGATTTTTCTGACGTCTAGTAGAATAAACAATGAAATGAAATATTTATCAGAATTTTTGTTTGGAATCTTTTTTTGGAGTTTGACACCGATATCCTATAATAATTCTGTTCTTCATTTTGAATTAAATTTTGTTACGACATTAAAATTTCATTACGATACCAATTTTGAATCGACCTTTCGTTTTCGATTGAAATCCTACAGTAGAATCGTCCGTTACTTACGTTACTATTAATAACTAGAACGAGATCAGCGACCGATATCTCAAATAGTTCCGTAACGGTTTTCTGATGCGTTCTTGTCGGGATGCGGTTTTCGATATCGAAATCGAATAAATATTTTTATTTAGAAAACGTATTCTTTCTATATTAAAATAGTTTCGGTTTTTATTAGACAAAACCCGGCTAAAGTGAATCGATCATCGTAATGAAAACAATTTACCACGTTTACGCGAGGATTGCAAGAACTTAAGTTTAACTGTTTTTACGCGTGTTAGACGATAAAACGATAAAAAAAGAACTTTAAATCGTTCTATGAAAACGATAAAATGCAGGAAGAAGAATGTGTAAGCATTTATCATAACTGACGAATTAATTCTATACGCTAGAAAAGGGTTTAACCACGCCCGAAAATAGTATCCAGAGTTCCGAAAAATAAAATAATGACGAGCGAAGGGCATCATATCAACCGGCCCGCACCTCGCACATATACTTGCACTTACGATCGCGCATTTCGCTATCGCGGTTTTTATGACCAGAATAAATTTCGTCGCGGAACGATCTCTTGAGCGCCGATATCGAACTCCCGCACCCGTCTCGCGTGCACAAATGCACACATAACACCTCCGCCGTCCCCTTACGTATGACATGCGCGCAGACAGCGATTTAAATTCCGGAATAAACGTTACGGCGATGACGAGTTACGTTACGGGGATCGAAGATCGATACGATCGACACGACGATCTCCTTTCGACCGATACGCTGCCCTGAAAATGTGAGGGGTGGGATTAAGCTTTGAGATATGGGGATGATATAGTGCTTTATCGGAGAGTCGAGCTCCGAAGCGCTAAATGTTTCGGGAGATCGACGGGATCGCTATGTAATACATGATAAATTTACTCTTGCTTGGAAAACGAGAAATAGATAGATCTGAAGATTAAAATTCGAGAAAAAAAATTATGTCAAGTGCGACCCTAACGGCGATAGTAATGCGAAAACATGTGTTTACGTATACGATAAAATATCTGCTAAATTATTTCAAATATTTATTTTTTTGTTTTACAGTTACGCGCCTATATACGCAATTTTTCCGAATTCTAAATAAAACTATCGGCACTCTGTAATTAGTTTAACAAAGAATTTAAGAAATGATAGATATTACACAGCTACGTTTAACTGGAATTTCTGCGAGAATTTTTAGTAATAATGATTCAATAATATATTATAATTAACAAATTAAAATTGAAAATATAAAGATATATACATTTTTTTATCGTTTAATTATATTCTATTTGACCGATTTTTCGATTGTCGCGAACATGCAGAAAGTGTGTGTTTTTTTGAGGTATATCTTATTATTGATCTCCATGTTTGTCATATACTTCCGCGTTCATAAGTAAGAGACATTAACATGTCTCATTATATACTCATTACGTACTAACATATGCTGATCAGGATTATTATTACGTATAACGCTTGAAAGATTTGAATACTGTGGGCCATGATTAAAATAATATGAAATTTGAATATTTTATGAATATCCAGGAAATTGAATATTGCCTGCTACAATTTAAATTAGAATCGTTTAATTAAATTAGGTAAAACAAATTATGCCATTTAGAATTGAGTTTGAAAAATGGGCTAATCAGATTGCTAAACTCTTATAAAATATTGAATAGAAATAAATCTACGATGAAATAAGATACATATTATTTTAGCTTAAGACTGTTTGGCCAAAATCATCTTTTTATGAAAAACTCGAAACACTAATAGTTGTTCAACAATCGGAAATTGTTTCGAACTTTAAAATAGCTGGCGAAAATTTGCAACGTCTAATTCCGTTCCATTTTTCCCCATTGTTGGGAAGCTTCTATTATAAAAAGAACGAAGAAAAAGATGAAGAAACGTAGACACACATAAGGGAGAGGATAACGTAATTTATCGCTACTAGCGTTTCACGAGCGTATTAGACTGAGATTCGGTGTTTTAAAAATCTGTCTGTTCAACAACCGGTGTGTACTGAAGAATGAGCTGATAACAATAGCGACGATGAAAGCTATGAACATCTCTTGCGCCGAGCTTCGCGATGAAGCGGCGCAGGGGGCGAGGGGGAGGGCAGATTCGCACGGACAGTATTTGCATTCTAGCGCGTACACGCCCGCGTACGCGTCTGTGTGAGTGCGAGTGTGCGTATGGGTTAGATTTACATATTTGTTTCGGCATAATGAATTCCATGCATGGTCAGCTGCTAACCACGCAAAAGTTATTACGGGTACACAGATTACAGGTCGCGTCCGTGCGACTTGCCGCTCCGGCAAAATCGACCGGCAACAACGCGCTCTTGTTTTTATTAATTTGGTTTGCAAAAATGTTTAATATTCCCCGGAGAGTTGTATTTAATCGTTCGGAAATGTCGTTATTTAATTTGGAGATTTTTGCCCCCGGTTAAAGTTTATTCAATTAAAATTTCGTTCTATGTGCATCTGCGCGAATAGTTCTTTGGAGGAAAAAAAAAGGAGTAATTCGAAAAAGTTCGTAGCTATTACAATTACAAGAGCCGATGTATTACATATTTTCCAAATGTTTGTGAATATTCTTAGAACTCGTGCGATTCTCTTTCCGGTTTAACTGTTTTTATAAATTTCTATCATTTATTTTGCAATTCTTTCATGTATAAAACATATAGGATAAACAGGATGGTTTATTTAAAAGGACTCATTCGCGATCGTCTCCATTACTGAAATTTATAACGAGAGATAGAATTTACTCCATTATGAAAAGCCCGTAAACTATATTTTGTAAAGATATTTAAAAAATGATTTTAAAGTCGAAAAATAAATGTTTAAATAAAACTGTATATTTTTCACATGAACATATTAATGAGAATTTTTATGCTTTCCCGAGCTCGTTTATAACTTACTGACAAACAATTGTACCGGTCATTGTTACAAACCATGTGTTAAATTTTCAAATGCTGAATAATTAAATAAAGAATATAAAGTTCGTCTCGAATAAAACAATGGAAATAATAAAAAAAGGTGCGTGTTTGCCGAGAATAATACGTTTAAAACCGTAAAACGATTGAGGCATTGATATTTTTCATGCACGAATTAATTTATTTTATAAGGTCTGCGAAATGTAATTAACCTTTCATACTCTTTCAGGCATTTCTATGCACAAGGGTTACGCATTCGTGCAGTTCACAAATCCGTTTGACGCACGCAGTGCGTGCCTCGGTGAAGATGGTCGCACCGTCCTCAGCCAGATTCTCGGTGAGTGAACTCTTCTATTCTTTTGCCATACTATTTGGAGAGTCGTTTAAAGAGACGCAAAAGAAGGTTGGACGTGCCATACTCCTGGCAAATCACGCCTCGTTGAAAAAGAGGCTTTACGTAGCCTGCGACGCCGTAAAAGACCGTGGATATTATTACGTGTTCTATAATTACGCCACATTCTATAAATGTGTCGCGCATTCCGCAACATTTATATCGTACGAAAAGCAGAGGAGTACCTTTTTTTACGCGTAATATTTTTATGAAAAGAAAAAGATTGTTTATTCATAGAAAATCGCTAAAGTGACAAGATTACGGCGACGAAAGCCTTCTTTGTAATCGATATATCGACATATATTGACACGTTGTAAAGCGATAATGAAACACAAGGATGGAAAAAGGGATTCGCATTAATATGCAACGACGCGTAACATGCCAGGCGATATAGAGGATCGCTTTGACGTGATCATTTATTCAATACTTGGGAGAAAGTGTATCACTCTAGGCGTTTAGCAGCGCGAAATGACACCGAGCATATTCTATAAGACATATTTATGACTTACGCAAAAATATAAAAAGCATCGCAGGCCCGCGATAGATATATTGAAAGTGCAATATCGAAAATATTGAAGAAACGTAAATTTTTCGGATAATATTCTATCGACTTTTTTAACGAAATTATCTCCCCCTAACTTGCGAGAGGGATAAAAATGTTACATTATTGCACGTGCAATATATCGAAATAATTTCATAATACAATCGATCGAAATTTCGTTTGCATAATTTTCCATTTTACGAAAACCTCGCCACTTGGATGGAGCCTATTCAAAATGTATCAGCTGCCGAACGCTAAGTGAAATTATTAGGAAAATTAGAAACTGCGATCTCGAGGATCTTCGTTAACATCGCGCCGTCGAAGGGGATGTGTCTTGCGAAACGATTTATAAACTTGCCGTATATCTCGGGAACCGAAAAGAGAGGTTTGCTTAGTGAAAAGTCACTCACGCGGACGTAAATTGCGGGAATCGCGTGTATTTCCCTTGCGTCTGACATCCTAATCCGGCATAGCTGACGTGGGTAAATGCCGGTCCTTAAGATATTAAATTAGAAACACCGCATTCGCATTAGGACGCGCGGAAACTGCGGAAACCACCCCGGCTGTAGCCGGCCTGTAGGGATATATCCCGCCGATCGTTTGGTTATGACACACGGCATAGACCGTCTTACAAAGGCGGGGCGCCTGAATAAACCGCACGCATGTGAAATAAACAAAGCGACGATGGGATTGAAATCCGGGACTTAGCGCTGAGTGCAGCGGTACACGGCGCGGCTACCATAAAGCACTGTAATCGGCCAAATAGAGCGGACCATCGTATCGCGCGCCCCTATGCCGAATATGGGCAATAGTACGTAATTAGCGCAAATCTTCAGTAATAAAGCTTAATTTCGTATTCGCGCGGCAAGGAAATCGCTCCATTGAGGAAATGCTTCGCATCCCTCCTTTAATCTGTCGATATTACACTGTATCGCATTAGCAAATTTGTAATTGGATAAACGGAGCGGGCGTGAAAATATACGATGCCCCTTCGGCAGGTATTTACGTGGAAATTTGGAATTAAGAGTGCGAAGTGCGATGCGGCATGCATTGGACGCGTAACTTTATATTACATATGCAGCCTACACTGAAAAAAAACATTTTTGCTACCGTAGCTAATCACGATTTGCAAAAAAACTATTTAGCTGCATCAACTATAAATTTCTAAAGCACGGCAAACGGTTTGCTGTCGCATCTAATACAATAGGCGGAGTAGCAAAATATTAGCTGTCCGTATTTTACAGCTGAAATTTCGTTACCACGTGCAGTTTTTAGCTACGGCAGCTACATTTTGTTCCCCACGTATTCTCGCAATTATATCAATTTATTTCGCGATAGACAGGTACGTATATAGACGGAGCTTAGAACGTGAAAGGACCGCGCTCCTTACGGGGCTTGTAGAGCTCTGAAATATTCGTACGTTTATTTGTCATGTATGAAAAACGTTCATAAGATTTTCGAACATGCCCATGGGACATGTGAGATTGTTGAGGCGTATCCTATACGTCCCTTGTATAATCCATGTCCTTCATGTCCTACATGCGCCGCGTATGCTACCTCTCGAGTATCGAATGCGCGTATCAGCATCGAATTTTTCAGAGCACTCCTCCTACCTCGCGTACGATGCAACCTTTTTCGGTCGTCTCTCGCACTAGCCGCCCCTTTATGCGAGTGTTTCGCACAGACGCGTATCACGCCAGCCAAACACGGCCCCCTTTAACTCGAAAATCACGTTCCGCGATCTGTTAATTACACGCGTGTGATGCGCGGAAATTAAATCAGACGAATATATTAGATCGCATCTTACGCGAAACGAGGTACGCGACCGCCCGCGAGGCATACGAATTTACCGTAGAACGGGCTGAGCTCACGGAACATCCCCGTGGAGTCTCGGAGTTAACAGGTTCTTCTTTGAAATTTCTACGAATTTCTACAGTTTGCAAATTACCGGTTTCCGGTACGAGCGCAGCTCAGCCCGACCCCTTTACTCTTGCCCAAATATTTCTCACCGTTACCGCATTATAGAGCGCGCAGGAGCTGTCCACCCTCCTATTTCTAACCCGCTCTCCCACCCCTCCCCCTCCCCCGCCCCTGCGGCAAGTCGCACTTGTAAATGCACGCCATCGTCCGCGCGCTCGCGCCCGCCCGCGTGTGTACGTGCTTGTCCGCCCCGGAGGTAGGCGAAGCATCGGGCGAACCGCCGGAAACACAGTTCTTGCATTAGCCGAAGAAAGATTTCTGGGGTAATCGTGGCGGAGAAACTGCCATCCCGGGAGAGAGGGAGGGAGGGAGGGAGGAAGAGAGAGAGAGAGAGAGAGAGAAAGAGAAAACGAAGAAAGAAAGGACGCGCACGCGCCCCTGTCGTTCTTATTGGCGCGGGTTAGACGTACGGGGACGGGGGTGGCAGACGGGGAGGGTGGTTAGCGACGGCTAATTCCATTGGGTGTGCGAACGAACGGAGTAAAAGAGTTCCCACGCGATAAGCTTTAACCCTTTGACGCTGCTTGTATCTCCCAAAAAGCGAATCGATCTTTTCTACCGGGTGACACGAAAAAGACGAAAACGTCCAACGATACCCTCGAGTGCCCTGAAAAAACACCCCCGAGGGAGACTGAACGTAAGCGAGCCGCTCGATTTCGGTTAATTTACTGCTTTGCCACTACACGTACCTCCGAGACGACAAATAACAAAATTAACGAAATAACGCACATTGTCCTATATTAGTACAAATTAAAGGACCCCCGACCCGGATTTTATTTCGCGCGAAATTTTTTTTCTCGCACCTCTTTCCCTGAATTCCGTATTTTTTTCAGGACGCGTATAGCTTGACTTCCGCAAACGTTCGCGCATTCGTAGATTAGTGCGAAAGTGCGCTTATTTTTTTTTTAATTCCGAAAGTTCTGGAAAACTCAGATTAATATTAATTGTGATATTCACTTCGCGAACGTCATCAACGTTTAACGTCGACCATCCGGAAGACGAGGGTCACATGACGAGAGTAATGCACGGCATATGCAAATACCGTGTGGACGATGATTTATTATACTAATCTCGTTACGAATTAATGTGCTGATTTATGATGGCGCGGTCCTTTTTCACTCTTCGCAAGGTGTCCCGACGCCGCATGAAAACGCGGCATAAGTCATCCCCGTCGCACGGATTTTTTCAAAGCCGACCGCCCCCGGTCCGCCCCCAAAATATCCGTAAATCTAACGCATTCGTATATTAAAATCTCCAGAAATTCCTATATTTTTTCACAATTTTTCTTGTTGTCACATCAGCAGCCCTTAAGCGATTAGAAGTCAAATAGCGATGAATTACGATTATCAAATTTTATTTGACATTTCAAAAATGTGTGGGACATTTCATTTCTAAATAAACTGACTGGTGCCACAATTTATTCATTTTATTCTCACTAACAATTGATTCTACATTTCTTGAAAAGGACACAGCGTAAACCAATGACTGTACTATTTAAAAGTCAATTAGTGCATTATCACTGAAAACATTTATAGAGGAACGTCCTCTATTATGAAATAGGTTTCTAATATGAGGTAGCAGGTTTTCAACGTTCAAATTCAATCACAAATCTTTTTTCGTAACCACAATCTAACAATTAATTTTCCACTAAACAGATTTTGCTCCAAAGGCAATAAATTTATGATGGAATCAACTGATGATGACCTATTAATTTAAAAGAAACTCCACTATTCCATATTAAGATCCTGTCTCACAGGGGACTTTCCTCTAATTGTAAGTATAGCAGTAAATTATTCAATGCTACATCTATAACTGCGAAGCAGTGAACATTCACTGTTTCCAGTGATCATCCACTGATTGTCTTTTAGAGAATAAACTTGTTACAGTAGCGCGATGGAATCTTATATGTTCATACGTAACAGAATTTTATTACAAGTGGATGTAACGTATCGCGGTTATCAATGCGAAAATATAAAGGAATATATACAGGGTAATTCGGAGAGTATCTCGAAACCTCGATGCATTTGTGAATAGGTTTGCGAATTGCGTATGTAAATCGGCACTTTTCCAGTATTTTGAACTCCCGAACTCCTCGCGGATATTCGTTCTCGCTCTTATATGTCAGAATTTCATTACAACCCCATATGGCGTACGGCGTCTTTTCAAAAATACGAACAGTAGAAACATAAAAGAACGACAAGGGCGGGGAACAGCGGACAAGGCTGATAATGCTGGACGTTGTAATTTTTGTTCTTCCGGTGGTGAAATCCGATATGAGACTGAAGCACTACCGTCTTCTTGGGTCCGGGAACATAGCTACTCTATTTTTATTTCCGTTTCTATTTCGTTAATGGCTCGACTCTTTTTTTCCCCGAGATTAAATCATAATCTAGTTGCATAAGTGCATTAAGATATTCAACGTGAAAACGCACTGTACGTTGCGTTAGTAAAGAAATTAGCAAAAATCCGATGTTCGAACGGATAGAAGAATGCCATTGTAAAACGGCGTTACCTAGTCGAGTGCGTAAGTGATACTGCGAGCTGCGAAAAATCGCAAAGCAACAAAGTTGATATTTCATACGTTTGAGGCCACAGCCGGCTCCGCTTAAACAACAGAAGGCCCGCGTTAGTTATTAATTGTAGCAAATGTAGAAATGGATTTTATAGCCTGTCACAGCGATGACGCAACGCCCCAATCGCGAAACATGATCCGCCGGCCGTACCGCACGTGCTTCAATCTCTATCTCGTCCCAAATCCGCCGCTAATTAACAGCAACGCTCGCATTGTTTAATTTTATTATGCAACGTTATTTTAAACTTCAGACTCGTTTATCCGCCGCGAACACAACACGTCGTGTTGCGAGCCGGAAATTCCGCTAATTAGGGAGGGCGTATAATGTAATTGCGCTCGGGATCTCCCCTCCCCCCCCCCCGCCGTTCCCCCTTGCCCTTCGCGCCCCCTCGTCCAGCCCCTCCTCGCCCTACTTCTCCCCCGTCGTTGAGCGAGCTCAAAGTAACCTTTTGCGTGAAATGCGCTTACACTAACGAAGTCCGTGCTCGTTACTGGTTACATAAACGATAACCGGCTCAAAGTGACGCTCTCTCAGTGACACGCAGAACCGCCGCGACGCTGGAACGTTTATTCGGGCGCCGCGATGCTCCTCCGGGCCACACCAATAATTTCCAAATCCTAGGCTCGCGTTCACGGCATGTCGAGGGTCAAAACTCCAAGAGTGACACTCAAATAATGCTAATTAGGTAATAACTTTGTCGTTCTGTACGGATCCCTCTGAGCTTATTCCCGGTTTTTTCAAGCGACGATTCTGCAGAACAGTGATTCTAATGTTTATCAGAGTCGATGGGGGGGTCAAGTGGGATCACTTTTGCAGTCGTACGAGTCACCTTTCTCCTCAAAAACTTGAGAAAATTAAAATATAATGATTTTTCTCGATTTCAAATAGTTTCGGATTTTGCGTTCCTTTCAGGTTTTAAAAAATTAACTGTTGCACTAAATATATTTCAGGATCTACTTATATTAGTTTTATTGTCGATGAAAAAATTTCAATATAAACGTGAATAAATCTTTCTTTTTCAGAACCATCGCTCTCGAACTAGATGTTTATACGGTTCAGGCATTCATTAACGTTCTTTAAATGATTGTTACATAACATTCAGCAATCAAACGTGCACGTCAAACTGTTAAAATATTAAGTTTCTTTTTTTCTCAGGTTTTCTTGTCCAGATAAAATTTATAGTAAAGAGCTGAGCGACTCTCGCCCATTTTTCTTAACGAAAGGTCGCATCGAGTATGCCAATTTTCGTGGGCACGCGTTTTTCAGACGGAATATCGAGTTCCCGCGTGACACACGTGTTCCCGCGTTCGAGAGCGAGAGAGAGAGAGAAAGGGGGGGGGGGGAGACCCGCTAGGCGAGTTCACCCAGTTATCGTAAAATGCTTGCACCCTCGCGAAATATCGCGCTGCGCTAACGCGCACGGGCGGGCAATGGACGATATTTCGTTCGGGATGGAAATGAAAAGTCCGACGTACCTACGCGCGCGTGATGCGAATGATTTTTTTGAAACAGTTATTTTACTTTACGATCGGCCCTTTTTCCATGCGCGCACCAGAACCAGAACGAGTGTATTTAATCCGGCCGGAAGAGGGTATCGCAAAGGAGGGGGAACGGCGGGGGATGAAAAGTTGACCCAGTGCATAGCACCCAGGGGTGGACGGGATATTTTGGAATCCCGCTGTCTACGCGCAGCTTAAACCATATCACTTCCCTCGATTCCGGGTGTAAGACACGCAAATCTCTGCACCGATCAAGGCGATAATGCGTTTAGCATGATACTGTGCGATCTTTTATTAGTGCGAAAGAAAGAAGTAAATTATTGAAGTCCCCTCAAGACTGTTTAAAAGTTGAATTATCGATAAAATGGTAAAAGGGGGATAAGCTAATTCTAACTTAATTCTGTATTTTTTATTCCGTGCTGTAAGTCTTGAACTTGAACGTCTCGGTGTTAAATTTTAAAAGAAAGAATTAATTTGAAGTTCTAATTCAATTAGCATTTAATTAACTTCCAATAAAATGTTAACATTTATCGCGGAGGAAGATTAATATCTAAGGCTTGAAGATTTAAAGTTTCGAATTCAAGTGCTGGATTACTCTTTTAGCTCGAAGTAGTCATTAATCGATTTGTAATTAAACAGGCAGCTTAATGCATAAATCACTGCATTTTTAAGCAGGTGTGTTAAGTGCTGCGTGCCGAAGATCCACCCCTGGACACTCGGCATCGTTTTACGACTCCCTCCACGTGCTCTCCTTTCCCCACTTTCAGTTCTCTCCTCAAATGAGCGCTGAAAGCTGGCAAACTCTTGAGGATATAATCCCGGCTTTCCCGATTTTCCCGCTGCAGCCTGGAGAGCTGCTCGCATGAATTTATATGAAAACGCTATCTACCCCTCGCTTTCCCTCTCCGCTTTCCTTTCGTTGCATTATGCACCGCCCTTAGGCCTCTCTTCGCCATTTTAATGCGCTCGCGTTTCCAGATGATTTCCGGTGAATCTTCCCTCGCCCAGATCCAGAATCCCTATATATTCTTAAATTAATTTGTTTATTTTAGCCTCTAAAATATCAGACCTACAATTAGATAAAGAGTTATATATTTAAAGGAAGACCGAGAAAAAGTTAAACTGTTAAATTCATGCTGTTAAATTTGATTCAAGAATGAATCCGCCATTGCTCTTATTCATGTCCTTATTTTCAACTAACATGTGTGTCAAAGTTTATTATTTCAGCACAAAATGTAATTGCAGAAACAACTTTATCTGCCATTCAACCCATTTCTGTAGTCCCTTCTTACTCCATTATTTAAATCAATGACATATTAAGTAGGAGCAGTAGATTGAGACGAATTTAACGCTATAAATTTTGACAGTGTAACACGTAACATGAAACTTCTAAAATAAATAAATCAGAGACGAGCGTGCATCGTGAATGTATTATCTGCTGATTTCGCGCGAGATCGTAGATTATTGATACATGATCCAAATGATAAATGCCGCAATCAACGTAAAAATGTGGTAACAGCAGGTTGTCGATAAGACCGGAAGGCGAATCAGATTAAAGTTCAAAAGTCGCGCCTCGGAAAAAGTACGGTGATTGGACATAAAAGTAATTACACTTCACCAGGGATGACCAGGAGAGTTAGCGTAATTGAAATAAATCAGCGAACGAGTTTTAAATTTAAAATCCTCGCTGTGCATTCGCGCTCATCCTTTGTTACTGTATCTAGAAATGCAATTAAAGAGCAGAAATAGAGAAGTGCCTCGCATTCGGCTGGATAAATAAGTATCCTTCGATCAATCATGATCGATTCCGATTAGTTGACTCGCCTGCCTCCGCGCTTTCCTTCCACTTAATTGAAATCGAACATTTGACGACACACACAAAGAACGGCCGTGACGTCCAATTAGCACGCGCACAATGCCGCTGCCGGCCGTTCGTGGCGACGACATTGCTAATTATAAAATATTAATTAAAATCGTAAGGAGGATTCCGGGCGCACGGTTTATAAATAAGTGGCTTTCGAGTGCGGCGCCTTTTCGTATCGTAGTGTCGCGTTCAACTATTTAATTTAGCTTCCCAATCGAGTGTGTGCTAAGATCATCATCGTTCATTGAACGCAATAGCGTGTTTCCTCTAATAAAATTGGAGTTGAGAAGCTTTTATATCTAGTAACGTAAAACATTTACACGTGATATAAAGTTTCATTTTCCTTTCACATAATCTTGAATAAATATTTACAGCCATTTTACTCCAAAGCAGTTTACGTTTTTCGACATTCTTGTTAAGATGGGGAAAATTCCAGACAAAGAAGTGGTGATTTAAAAATGGTTCTGGGGAATTGGTTCATTTCTAAAGTTAATTTTGACGCAATTGCTCTCATGAAACGTTATTTACGGACGTTTCGTCCGAGAAGAATTTATGTACGAATGTTTTCCCGCGGACGTTTTACTCACGGGGTCCACTTCAATTCTTATCCCATCGCAAAAATTCGAATCCTTCTCAACTTCTCTCGCACCCAAATTTCCAATACCGTTCCCGCTTTCCACTTTCGCGCAGAAATCCAAGTTCCCGCGCTAGTCGTCGCTTTAAATGCGTCAGCGTAGCGGGCTCGTTCGCCAGTCACGTGTCGAAGGTGAATAACGCGATTCGGGTGCGTGCAAAGGTGACAGGGCGGCAGAGGGAAAGGCAGACGAGAGAAGAAAGCTCTTTCCTTTCCCTCCCCTTTCTCTCTTTCTCACGGGAAATACGTCGAGTATCTGAATAAATCGAAACAGCCAAAGTGATTCTCCAACTTAAATTAGTTTCCGCCTCGAACATCGAACAGGTTACGTTAGGTCAGGCCGGGTCAAGTTAGGAGAATAAGCTACTTTCGCTTCTTTTTGTAGAGATGGCTGGGAGACGGGTAGGAGGAAGCGAAGACTTCCGCTGCTGTAAACGAATCCCAGGTGATTTCGGGTTGCCTATTCGCTCGTTTTGCACGCCATGTCATGTGCGCCATTTTTTTCGGTGTAACGTGCCGTATATTGCACAGGTTGCGACCCGATACGATCGTCCGCGTCATTTCGCAAGTTTTTTTTATACGGATCTGTTTTTCTTAAATAATCGACATTTTTGTCTACAATTTTATTCGTCATATTTGCAACGCGATTGCATGCGGTTACGTAATATGGCATCATTTTCGCGATTTTCAGTTCTGTCACCAAGTGACTACGAAGGTGTACTTATTACACAAAAATGATCCAACTCTTAATAATACATGGAATTGTACTTGACGAGGATTCGGTCATTATATTTGAGTCAACGTTGGCGCAAAATTTTATTTCTGTTTCGCGAAATTTGCTCTAGCGAAAGAATAAAGTTTTGGAGTTCGTTCCGCATTGCAGAGCTGCGTTCAATTTATAATATAATCGATTAATTATAATCTGTGAATTCAGATCATTTTACGATTTATAGAAATGTCATTTCACTCAGGTACAAAAGGGATGCAAATTTCATTCCTTATGAAACGTTTCATTTAACGATAAATTCTCGCAGCAAATAGATATCGAAAATAGGACTTTCCCTGGAAAATTAAACCTTCCTCTAGATCTAATCTCGGGAAAAAAAACGAATTTCCCGAACAAAAAAGATGGCGGCGGGCAAAACGGAATAGCGTGGAACTAATCGACGCTCGAATCTCGTCGAATCCTCTCCAGCATCCGCATCTCGATTTACTATTCGCGCATTTTCCTGGAGAATTCGAGGGAATGGGGGAAAGGTGGAAATGCTCGTATCTTCCGTTCCTTCTTGCGTTAAAAATCTTTGGATCGAAATTCCCGTCGTGCGAAAAGACGACCGGGAAATTAACGTCCAACTAAAAAGAAATAGGCGGCGGGTATCTTGTAAAACTTGTATTTACTAATCTTTGCGAGTTTTGTTAGCTATACCCCGTACGTACATTTGTGTCCGCAACGAAATCCCGGACGAAATAGTTAGTGGGAGACTACGAGGACGTTCTGAAAAGGAAATTGAAATACTTTGCATTGTGTCTCGGTTGAGATCGCTATTCTTGATCGGGGATGGGCGTTTCGTTTAGCGGGACGCTCCCCCTTTTCTCGGGATTTATCGCGTCGTGACAAATCCCTTTTTTTCTGCGCGGGAATTATTGATTTGCTAAAGAATTATCTAACCAAACAGAAATGTCACCGCAATCGTACACGCGCTGTATGAAATATATTACATTGCCGTAGCGCAATAGCGGCATGATGGATAACGCAGCACGAGACACAACTATCTTTTGCATAAAGGGCAGAACGCTAACAAATTTTTCCGCGCGGCGGCATTTGAAAAAGAGAAACTCGGCGAAATGTCTTGAATGTATCAGAAGAAGTATACACTTTTATTCAAGCGTACATTTCTATAGATTGTGTTGGATTTGTCGTGAAGTTTGAAAATGGATTCACCGCGAAGTCCATTACAAGATCACGGAACAAGAGGCACGTCATTACCCGTGCAAAAGTCAAACCGATAACTGCCTCCGCGGCGTATGGCTACTTGAAGAAGAAATTCATTGACTTTGCAATACACTGGAAATATACATTTTACGCGTCGTTAGAGTTGTCCCAAAGTCCAACGCGAGCGTGAAATATGGAACATACTTATTTTAACTTGCGAAAAAGCCGTATAAACTTTTTTTTTTACAAGGGTTTTAGCTTTTTTCCCAAGCCACTTTGGCGTAAGTACGAGCGCGATATAGTCGTCTCTCCGCGAGTTTTGTTTTCGTGGAATTAGTTTCCACCTCAGACTTTTGCCCAGTCCGAGCAGAGAGAAAGGAAATGTAGCGTAGTTTTCCATTTTGTATAACTTGTACAATACTCATCGATTCCTGTCTCTCTCTCCCTCTGTTTCTCTCATCTGTCCGCATCGAGAAACCGCGATAGGGAGCGCAAACAAATATGGAGGGACATTACGAGAGAAAAAAAAAGTAATGATGGAACCGAGAGGAGAGTTGCAGAAATGGTTATTATATCGCATTTAAATAAAAAGTAAACATTGAAACGTCCCTCAGATCGTACATAGGCAAACACGCGGAACAGAACGAGAGATAAAAATGACACCCCTGCCATTTTAATGCGCCGTGACAAACGCCGGCTACCGGTTGCGTATGTTGCTATCGCGAAAAAGTTGGCGAATTAACGCGATTATACACGCAAATAAAGAATGCACCGACGTCATTGCTGAAAGCGGCGTTCGAGCGGCGGCGCTCGGTTGCTCGGGAAATCAGCTTTCAAACCGACGGGATGGTCGAAGCGCGCCAAAGCGGAAGCGGAGCGGAGCCGGAGCGCGCGCACAGGACGAATGCAATTATGCGCGATGCGAAGGGGAGGGGGAGGGAAGGAGGGGAAACGCGGGCGCGTTCGTGTTTATAATTTTCTTTGAGGCGGCAAATTCCATTCGCGTAGCTTCCGCTTTGAATGCGCCACGACGACGCATGCATTTAAACGAGATAGTTAATCTTTATTCGGCGTTTTCGCGAACGGATTAAATCGACTGAAAAGCCGCAAAAATGCCGGCCAGACGAGAGCGAGTTGCATTTTTGCATCTGAAGAAAACGCTGCGGGATCGCGGGAAAACGAGAGGACTGGGAAGATCACGGGAAAGTGCAAAACACTTTTCTCTCGCCGGCGTTCCGCAAGCGGATTCCATGCGGACCGATTCACAAGTTGGCCCTTGGATTAATTAATTAATTAATTAGTGGAGTAAAAGCCGTGCTTTTAAGAAAAGAACGAGCGCACTTTTAAACCCTCGAGGATTCCTTTGACAATTCGGCAATGTTTATTTAATAGCGAGTATGAATGGTGATTCAAATTAATGTAACTGCGTGAAAAATTTTAATTATAATCTCTCTTTTAAAACTTCCAGAATAATTATCGCGTACTGGTTGTAATTCAATTTAATTTAACTTAATCGTCTCGTAATGGTGCCGTAATGAAATTAAATGCAAATTGGCGAAGCTTCGCAGGAGGCTCTTTAATGAATTTATTTTATAAAATGTATCGGAGCTTTATATACATATATGTATATATGTATATCCTGACCCTGTTGTAAATTTGACAACAGCATGAAACGATATTAATTGGGAGGATTGTTTATCCCAAGAAATATGAAGGATAACTTAAAAAAATTGTGTTGAAGTACGTTAATACCTACGTATATTTCATTAACATTTATTCTGAGAATGTAACCCGTCCGTTGTTAAATTTTATTTACTTTCTTGCTAATACAATTATGCAAAACTCGATTATGGATATGGTTTATCGGAAAAAGTTAAATATTAATTATTTTATTTTACTTAAGGAGTGCTCACTTACTTACATATATGTATATTAAAATAATAATTAATGTTTATCCATCTTGAAAGAAATTAAATGGTATTTGCAGTTCGCAACTACTTCGATATAAAAATACACCTAGTATGCGAATCTAATCTCCTTGTCTTACGTATAGTGGTACACGCTGTATTAATAAAATTAGCCGATGAATGCTAATTTTGTGTACAAAATTTAACAGCTATTCATCTTGCTTTAGATTGTCTACTTAATTGCAATTATAAGTGTTCAGCTTAACACAAATTAATGAGATGTTCCGGAACGTGTTAAGAAAATCCTATTCTAGAATTTCGAGTATACCCACTTGTGTTCGCTTCCAAGAGAATTTTATTATGCACACAACAACGGAGAAAAAGGTGCGCGCCAGCCTCAAGAAAAACAGTAATTAACTTAATGGATTTTCGAGAACGCGGCAAATTGCGACGTGGCGGAAGTAACGTAACATTACGGGAGTGATTTCGAGGAGCTGAAGAAGTCATATTTCATGCAACTCGCCCTCGACACCCCCTGACTGCATATCGATAGTCCATTCGGCGATGTCTCGCGTGATTAGAAAACTTCGATTGCCAGATTACGCGGCGCGGCGAGATTTACGGAGTCTACCGGGTGGTCTTATTGATACCGACACGTCGGGAAACTTAAAGTGTGTCCGTGTCAAAGTGCAGCCACCGTTACCGTCATCGCCAACTTTCCCGGTCGCTCGCGCACGCTCCCTCTCGTTAAGCACGAGCGGATCCCCCGTCGAAATTGCCATTCGATTTGCGTTTTCACTTCTTGACGAAACGACAAAGCCGATTTCAGAATTTTCAGGCGTGCCCCGTATCCCGTATGCGATTGCTCTGCGGCACGGTTGCGGCGGCGGCGGCATACACGTACGACTTCTGTATTGAATTACACAGTACAGTGGAACCTCCATTAATCGAACCTCCATTATCCGAATATTCTATTATCTGAACGCTCCCCTATTCGAGAACGTCCTATTATCCGAACAGAATATTTCCTTATTATTTTGCGCATTGTTTACTTTCAAGATAAAACGTGCACCCTTATTTTCGGGACGTACGTTGGATAAAAGGCCGGAGGCACAAAGATAATGCAGTTTCACCTAGCTAAATACATGTAATAGCCCGTGGATTTAGCAGAGGTGAGAGATGCACAAGCATATAAATAAATTGCCAATTCCGATTTTCTTTCTAAAATGGAGAAAGGAGTAATTAATCTATTATTCGAAAATTCGCTTATCTGCGGGCACTTGTACCTCCCTATTAGTTCGGATAATGGAAATTCCACTGTGTATCGCGATTATGTACACACACACACACACATATATTGTATATATATATATAATTATAATTATAGTCTCATGCGCGCGAATACCCGTATGGCTTATTATAAGATAAATGTGCAAATATTGCGTACAGGGCACGAAAATGTCTGAAATTAATATTTCTCGCAATTTAAAAGAAGCAAATGCTTTAATACTTAAAGAATATTTATCTCAGGAATAAAATTAATGTGATCTGTGCAATTATTTCTATTTATTTTTATATACATTTTTTACAACAAGATATATATATATATATATAATTATAATGAAATTCTATTATACCAAATTACGCATAAATTGGTATTATTCGCAATTCAGTGAGATTTTATTAAAGTGAAAATTATATCGTACAAATGTTCATCGTAATGGAACTATACTGTAATGTAACAATAGATAGCAGATATACAATAATTTGCGCCTTAAATAACAAATCGAACAAGAAACATGTTAAAATACAATTATTATACTTTCACCTTGAAGATTACGAACTGAAAAGAGGCAGTAGTTTAAATTACGACTGCAAATTAATTATTAGAGGGGATAAATCGCAAATTTTACGGCGAACTTCTAAGTCGCTGTTTTTCTCGACACCACTGAATGCCCAATAAATTAAAGAAACGTCCTTTTTACAACGATGCTCGTTAATAATGAGAAATATAATAACATACGTAATAATCGAACAGATCCCGATGGTCATCAGCAAAACCCCTAAAGTGCAACTCGCTGTGCAGCTCGCAACACAACCACCGAAATGCATTCCCAACAGAATACTCGTTTCGACTACACGTTTCGCTTGAAAGTAATATCCGCTCGGCATTGCGATTTACCATTTGAGACAATGACACGAGAATGCATTTCAATGGTAGTTCTTATTTCTGATTTATCAGAAAAAAAACAAGTCAAATACGCGGCTCATTACTCGTTTATTATCATTTTTTATGAGATAGAACAAGAACGCTGCTCACTTACAGTCATGTACTTGATGTATAATACAAATACATACTGTGCTTTCAGAACAAATCTAGCGGCTGAAGAAAATAGATCAATATTGTATAATGTTATGTAATTGTAATATTCAAAAAAATTATAGAATATTACAGTTTGTTCATTCTTGTTTAACACTATTCCATAAATTTTGAATTGCTGTATGTTTGTTTCAAAGTCTGCCGAAATTAACTTTAGTAAAAGATAACTGCAGAAACGTTGTGTCCATATAAATTATACAGATTATATTTATACAGATTATAGTTACAGGCACACAAAAGTACCAAAGTAAATTTTATTTTTAACGAAAAGTAATATCAAAAGGACGAAATTGATAAATTAATTTTATAAAATAAGAATCTTATTAAAACACGATACTGTTCGTGCATTTACAAGTAGCCCAGAAGTGATATTTGAATTTTATTTTTCTATCACGGGAAATGCAAGGCAGACGTATCGAGTATCGAGTGTCTCCTTCGATAGTGCTAAATATATAGTTGCACTTGTATATTCCAGGCACAATCATCGGATACCACGTTAGAAAAGTAGATTTGTAGAGACTCCTTGTATCATATTCAGCATAACTATCAAACAAGATAAATTTAATCATATTTAATGCTAATTATAAAATCGTTAATGTAAGCCCTTAAGTAAACTTGAGACTATGGCGTTTAAAACATTAATTTTTTAAGTTCACGCTTATAAAATTATTGAAACTAACTCTATAATAATCAAATTGGTCGATGACATTTTTATACGAGCATCTTAATCGAGATTGAAGCAGAGTCTAACAATCGTTTATAAAATGCACAGCTCTCTGTCTCTCTCTCTCTCTCTCGCTCTCTCCCTTATCTTTGCTAGGATTTGCTACCTCGTTCGCTATCCGAGGCGAATGTAGGTTTTCCACTCGACTTGACGTTGATTTTAAACGAGTATAGATATTTACGCAGGACACGCTCTCCAGCATGCGACAAATAATCTAAGCACTCGTCTTGTCATCTCCCTCCCTCTGGAACACGGCACTCACGGAGAGACAACCCAGCCGAGTAACCCGCGCACTTGACTTACCTTCACTGCTCGCGACGCGTAAAACAGCCTTTACGACGGGCGCGTACAAACATCGTTCTCGCCCTCTCGGTGGATAACGCCACGGCGGTTCGTCATTGTCCCTTAAAGGAGCCGCGTGCGCAGCTCGTTAAGGACAAAATTCTCCGGCTTATCACCACCGGGGGTGGGAGGAGAGGAAGGGAGTTTAACTAATTAACCGAGGAAAGGACAGGCCTCGCGGGTATTTCGCTGTAATTAGCGACGAAATGCACGCCCGTAATGACATTTGCGAGGGAACATCCAGCTTCTTTCCCTTTCCCTAGCCGCGCGTGCCTTCTTATGCAATTTTCAAAAGTCACGTCGCAGTCGCTCCTCTCTGCTTTTTCATTGTGGAACGATCGTGGTAAGAACGATGCGTGCAATAACGATCCTGTATCGCGGAATTAAAGATCCTTGCTGCATGGAAAAAAAACGCTCACATTTTTTTTAAGTAGTATTTTTCAAATGGATATTTAAAAAATACAATTTTCTGAGTTTATACACGGAAAGAAAGAATGGTGTTGTATCAACAAGATCAGTGCAATTGAAATAAAATCGTTGAAACAACATCAATATTGATAAATAAAAAAACATCAGATTGTCATCATTGTTGTCTTAATAATTTGTAAATTTAATTTAATGCATTAATTAAAATTCATAGAAAATGGAATTGAGTGAATTATTTATATTTGTGGCAGCCTGTGACGTTAACGTTTAATTCAAGCAACTTCATTTTGCTTAATTCAACAGCATTTTTTTTCCGTATACATTTGATAACTTATCTGATATTTTCCTATTTTTACAGTTACAGGAAGTAAAATTTAATTCTAATCTTTACAGAGACTTTGCTCTCATATTAACGCTTCTCTCTCTTCCTTATGAAATTACGTGTCAGTTTGTTGCTTCTTCGCAATTGTCCTCTTAATCGATTGTTACTACATTATACTTGGCAATTACTGGTTCCAGAGGATTATCTTTTAGAAAACATGCGCTGTTTTTTTTATTATAATATCGATAACTGCATAAAAGTATCAGTTGTGATTAAAATTTTTCCGTTTTGCAGACTCGTAGAGGATTGATTGAGCAGCAAAGTCATGGTTATTCAAGTGCCTATTGAAGTATATTTAGCGCTCAATTTTTTGTTTTCCTCTTTACGATCATAAACTGCGGAACTAACGAACTGACCGATATTGGCTGACAGATTTTTTTGCAAAGTTATTCCTGTGCTGTAGAAACCAAATCCAATTTCCGCCCGTCAATTTTACCGCGACTTTTATAATTTTCACCATTTTAATCTCTCGAGTATCCCATAAACATTTGACGCCGCATGATCAAAGGACTTCGCTAAAAATGAAGCCGCCGACGTTGTTTATGCTCGTCGATAATTTCCGGCGACGGCGACGCGCGACTGCGTAAATTGCACGCGTGCACGGGCCGTGAGTTTACGCAATTCAGGCGAAATGTTATATTTGTCATTAAAGCGTTAATACATATATATATACACACACATATATATATATATGCGCGCGATGTGACGCGGAGCGAGCGTTACGCAGGCGAATGCGCCATTGATCAGGGCGCGATCGATACCGAAACTCGATATTATCGCGCGATTTAATTGTGCCGCCGCGTAATTATCTCGACGACAACAATAACAATAACAGCAGGGCGTGAAAAGTTTGGCAATTTGCGCGTCGTCCACGAGCGATAATGCGGAAAGCCCGCCCGAAGCGACACGCGTATCGGACTGTCGCGTTTCTCGATAATCGCGATATCATGTCTTTCTTTTTGCGATGAACGGCATAAATTGTATTTTCCAAGGAGAGGCAAATCCATCCGAGTCAAATGTGACAAAGCAATCTACGGCCAGCCTCGCAGATTCCAATCTCGCGGTTATTCTTCGAAAAACTGAGCACGCAAGGCGTCCAGATAAAAAAATAATTTCCACGCCAATTTTCTCAAACAGAATAGAAAATTATTTTACTTGTACTTTAACAATTGTTGTAACATCCACGTCGCGAGATAAGAGATGTCCCGATTTGACCCTGACGAAAGATATTAACTTTCGGGGGATTTCGAAACATGAATATTTATATTGTTTCAAGATTGCAAAATGCGAGGAAACTTAATTTTTTCCACTAGTTCGCATTACCGCGCAAAATTCTGGGTGCTTTTTGATGTACGCCGCAACACATTCATCGTGGAGTGTCAGACACGTCTCAGATGCCTAGATAGTTGCGGATAGTCCGATTTGAAAGTGACGAAAGATATTAACTTTCGGGGGATTTCGAAACATGAATATTTGCATTTTTTCAAGATTGCAAAATGCGAGGAAACTTAATTTTTTTCCACTAGTTTGCATTACCGCGCGAAATTCTGGGTACTTTTTGATGTACGCCGCAACACATTTCATCGTGGAATGTCAGACACGTCCCAGACGCCTAGATAGTTGCGGATAGTCCGATGGGAGGATCTACGGAGGATCTACAAATGGGGTCACCGAGAACTTGGAGTGTTACGTTAGAAATTTGTGGGGCGGGCCGGGGACTACGCGGCGATAATTTTTCGAGTCGCACGGGGAGTACGAAATCAAAGGGCGGGAACTCGCGACGATTCGCGGAATAAGTCGGGGAACGTGGCGAATCGGTAATGAAGCCGCGGGAGGGGAGGGAGGGGAATGCATTATTCACGCGCGAGCCCAAAGTGTTTGTATTTTAAAGTGACGCGCGTGCATTAATATTGTATAACGCGAAAGTAGCTCGATGCATCGCGCAAAGTCGATTCCAATTCCGAACTTCGTCGTAGCATCGATATTATTCCTTGCTTACTAATGCGGTACGCCTAGGGAGCCGCGTCGGATAATACAAAGTGATGGAAAATTAAATGACGAACTTGCCAGTGCGGCGACACATTTTAAACTTCTTATCCTCCCGGGAGTCCCCGACCTTATTCCACGCCGATACGATAACTGCTTCGATTTAAGACGTGTACGGGTGTCGCGTTGCGAAAATTCACACCGTCGGCGATGCGATTGCATCTCCTACCGAAACAAGCGTCGTCGAGTTTCGTGCTAAAGTCGAGGAGGAAGAGGGGAGAGGGCAGGACGAATGCAAAGCATGAGTAAATTTTGTTCCGCTGAGAAAAGGAAGAAAATATATTGCAACGTTACCTCGGAGAACGTGTGATACGTCCGTTGAATGTAATGTAATAAAATTCCTAGTATACTAAACTATATTTCTCCCCGCATAAGTCGACGTGATCTTGGCGTCGAAGCGGGCTCGGAGGGGAATCCGGGAACGCGTCGCTTAACGATGTCCGATAAGAATTAACCGCCGTGAACTCGAGCTGAATGTCGGCAAGTTTCGGTCGAACGGACGTTTCTCCGGGCTGCGAGCGGACTTAATATTTAAAAATAGCGCGCAATTTAGCGGAAGCGTGCCGACGCGGCTCGATTGGCCCGCCGAGATTTCGGTAGGGCCAGGCGATCGGAAGGCAGCCACGGCGTGGTTACGTGATTGGCTGATTGGCTGGCCGATTTCTAAGTCCGGGCACGCCACGCAACGCGACTCTAACTCAACAACGAGAACGCTCGCCTCCTGACTGGAATTTTTTCCATGTAATTACGTACGCTCGCCCGTCCCCCATGGACCACCCAGCTAAATTCTAACCCTATCGATTCGACCCACGGCGACCCCGAATATTTTTTACGTTGTATCGCAGTGAGTCCACTGCGAGGTAGACGCGCGGAATATATATCGTCTATTTTGCGAAACCCCAAGCGCTAACGATGAGTGGAAATACCTGTCGCCTCGGTTCTTTAAGACATAAACATATATATATATTGTATCTAACGATTATATATATATATATAAGGATGTATAAATTGCGTTATTACATGAAGGAATTGTAGCAACGTTACATTAAAACCAGGAAGCACTTGTTGGTTTTTAATTAACAAATTACAGCGTCGCATCGATGTTAATATTTTTTGAGAGAATTTACTTTAGATGAGATAATTAATTAAAATTTTATTTTTTCTAGACGGAGGAAGGGAGGGGATCGCTGGGCAGCGCGTAGAATACGTGGATAATGGGATTAATCATATGTCGGTTGTCATTCTTCCTTCATATTTAAAAGTTTCCAGAGATCAATCATTCGGAAAATAAAATACGCCGGCTCCCATTACACGGTACTCGCGTTATCCCCGTTGTCGCGAATATCTCTGTCGACCACGGGGTCTCTAGTCTCGCGATTTCCGGTATTATAAATAACGAACGCCTGTCGTGGGGCAATTAAATTTACCCCCCCCCCCCTTTCCGGATTTATATTCGGTTTCGCCCGGTTGCTCGTCCACGCCGTCACTTCCATGGGATGGTGACAAGAGCGCAGGAGGGTTACGACCTTCGCGAGCGTCGGGTCACCAAGGGTTGGCGGGCCCAGGCGGCACGCGTGTAAATTCGCGTATCGCCCTGCGTGCAGCACCCTGGGCTGCCCCGGAATGCGAGGGGCGGTGGCGAGCCAGAGGGGGCCGAGAGGAGGTGCGGAGGTGGCTACAAATTGCATCCATTACTCTTGCAGCCGCGCGCCGCTCCCCCGATCCACCCGCTCCGCGACCGCGCGCGCGGCGCGCGCTCCTCGTTGGCGAACGGCCGCGTCCGACTATTGTGTATGAAATGATTATGGTAGCGCGGTATGAGGTCGCGGGGTCGCGCGAAGCCGTACGTCACTTAGATTGGCCCGTTGGCAGTTACAAAAGGCGAGAGGCGCGCGCGGACGACGCGATTATGCGCTACCAGGCGCGCGCGTCGATGTTGGAGGATGCTGGAGGAGCGTTCTCTTTCGCGGGACGCCGCGCCGCGCCGCGCCGCGTCGTCCCGCGACGGCTGTCGTCGGGAGACCGTTTGAATTTATGGCCGCGCTCACGTTTTCGCGTTACTCTTTGCCGAAGTAGGACTAGATGGAGCGGCATCTGCCGCCCGCAACAATGGGAAACGCCGCACTCGCTACCCGTTGAAGCGAAGTTGACGGCGAGTTTCGTTTGCTTTCTTTATATTGTATAGGACGATCGCGTCAATGAAATATTGCGCTCCCCGGTCTCTCCTTCCGTATTCCGTATAACGTACGGCCGCGCCGCGACAGGGAAAATCTTTCTGTCTTTCGTATCGCGGCGTTTAAATAAATAATTTACGCTAGGAATGAGGATTAGCTCCGCGAAGAAGGGACTGCTTGTTTTTGCACGAATTGACTCGCTTGCAATATGCGGTTGCACCTTCTTTAAACAGAGTTATTTAGTTTTTTATATCACTGAATGTTCATACAATAATCGTATTAAAATTATGTTAATAATCGTAATTTTAATAACATTCATAATGGACTCTGCGATGCAACGTAAAAAAGATTCGGGGTCGCCGTGGATCGAATCGATATATCAATAAACTAAATTCATTCGATAAATATAATTTTCAGAGAAAGGACACATTCTTTAAGTCCAGATTAATAAATAACGTATGCAAGTTTAAATTCGTAAAAGTACAATTAAATTCAACCATAGCATGAAAGTCTGACTACACCCAGAACAAAAATTGAAGGAAAATTTGTTTGATTTCAAACAAAATTTCTTTGAACTTTGACTTTACTAGACTTTTATTTAATTTCAAAGAACTGATCTCTTTACCTTAACCAAAATTTGTTTCGATTGAGACTGGAATCTCCAAGAAAATTCGTATCTATTTCTTTAAATCTAGCAAATGTTTCAGTAGAAGCAGATCAAAATTAGTAGATTCGAAGAAACATGATTTCAGCGTATCTCATTTGTGCAACCTAAATAAATCATTTCTCTGGGTTTTCATGATGATGTGATTCTTTTGCTAATACATTTGTAAGGTTTCCTTTTCAAAATCAGTTTAACCGTATACCCCTTTTGGAAAAAATACCCTTTTCAGCAATTTGTCGCACATGAAATTTGAACGCGAGTGAAAAGAAGTAAAGTATTTTCGGAGCCACATGCTAAACTTTTTAAAAAGTAGAAGTTAAATCCGAAAATTTTTGCCGACTCTCTAAATTCCTGACTTCTCGAATTCGCTGATCTTTGAAACTTCTGGTAAAATTGATTGGTACTCGACAGCTCTTTCATATTGTATTATACGCAGAACAACGATGATCTAAAAATATAAGATTTGGTTTCAATCGAGAATACTCTTTTCGCGAATACTCCACAAAAAGAGATTTATTTTTTGCACAAATGACGCCGATTCGTTAAAAATATGCAATTACATTTTTCTTATATACAGCTCTTGTGTTTTATCTGCTCGAACATTAATACACTAATCGTATCTGTACTTTTACGTTAGTGCAACGCAGTAATGATTAATTTATCGCTGGAGCATACGCGGAGTGAAATTCTTGGCTTATTTTTCTTAAAAACTATGAACATCTCACAGCGACTCCTAATCACCCAATAAAGGCGCGTAAATTATGACGGGGTAATTAAATGAAATTGCTACAATTACATGCAAAAAAGACACACGGTGCAAACGCTATAATTAGCGCGCCGTCCCTTGCGCGGTGCAGCGCGCGGCGCCATTGAGAACGGCCGGGGCGCATTCAAACCCGCCGTATTGAACGCCAGCCACATTTCGAGCCGGCATTTCAACAGAAATGCGGAGTCCTTTTACGTTGCATCGCGCCCGTCCGAGCACCACCGGTCAATCCGTCTGCGGACGTCGCGACGCCCCCTCCCTTCCCGCCCTCATCCCTGAAAGAGGAAGGGAGGCAGGGCTGAAGGCTCGCACAAAGCCGGGCTTGCTTAATAAGTGCCTACCCCTTTTTCGCGTTTCAGAGCTCGCCCTTCTCCACACCGCGTGCGGGGTAAACAAAAGACCTTCCGCCGACAAAGGGCCCGCCAAGATTAGCCCCCGCGGGCCCTTTCGCGGCAACCAGCACGAATTCGCGGATTCCCTTTTTTTTTCGACCGCGGGATTAGCGGGATTAAAAGAGTAGCCGGCTAACGCCACCGCCGACGCTGTTATTTATCAGTTCTTTCATTAAGATGCGGAGAAATTGTCGGAATGTCAATTATCCCGACTGTTACTTTAATTACCATGCAGTACGTACGCGAATCAGCTCCGTGTGTTGATACGCTTTGAAAATCTTGGCTGAAAACTCACCGAGGGATGATGAGAAAAATTACAGCTCGACCAACTTGAGATCATAAAAAAGTGGAAAAATAGAACGGCAAAATGGTACAGCAAAATGTAACGAAACATTGTTCAATGGACGAGAAATATATAAAAAGGATTTCTATGAGGAGCCAGAACATATTGCGGCGGAAACGTTATGAAGAGACGGAGAGAAATGAAATGTTGGAAAGATGGAAAGTAATCGTAAAAAGTTGAGAAAGGAAAATATGGAAGGCATAAACGCTAAAGAATGAAAAAAATGGCAATGCTAACAGGAATAATGTGTCAGGTGCGCGACGCTAATGATGAATACGCGTTAGGGAGGGAATAAGGATAGAGCGCGATTTTTATTGCACGTTTACCGGGGACGCGTGTATGCGGGAACGACGCTGAGAATCATCTACATGGCACTGAAGTACGTCGGAAAAATTACTCACCGCGGTAATTCCATTAACCCGCACGGTAGAAGAAAGGTTAAACGGGATGAAGGAGTAAAATATTCGCCGGATAATTTATACGACGGCCTCAAAGTCAACCGCGACCGACGATCCATCCGTTAGAGAGGCCCCGTGAAGACACCCGGTAGTGCCGCTTGTTTCGCTCTACGGCAGCAAAGCAAGTTTTAACTGCGGCTATAAATAACGTGGCGCAATTAAAGGGCCCGACCCCGGCAAAGAGTGTAGCGAAACGATGGAAATGATGTCGTGTCGCGGGCTAATAGCGTAATGCGTGCATGTCGAGTCTAGCCGGGGCCGGAGTCGAGCCGGGGCGAGTCGCACTGGCTGGTACGAAACTCACCCGGGCGCGCTTTTAACGGTCGAACTTGTAACCGCGCGTGTACACGGTGATAACTTCCGCCATCCTGCGTTCTGCGGGCGTAGTATACGAGGATCAGCCGCGCCGACCCGTCCCGACTCGTCGTTTTTTATCTTACTTAATTGGCTTCATATACCTATGGAATATACCTGCGCGCACATCGGCCCACCTTTCTCTCACCGATAACTCCGAAAAGTGAAAAACAAAATCAATACGCCTCTAAGAAGAGGCCTCCCCATTATTCTCTCTGACTCGGTCGAAAATAAAGGATCGCGAAATAATCTTTTAAGTGCTAGCGCTAATCTCAACTGAATTTTCTACATCTTTCTCTTTCTATTAGCACTCTCATTTTTAGTTCGCGATTATAAATACAATCTATTTTACATCACCAAAATACACGCGAATCCATGTACATGACTTTCTCAGCTAATATCTCTAACAATTGTAATTTGTTTAACTGTTGACTCAATATCTCGGACCTGGTTATATACTTTATTTATGTAATAATTCGTAAATCTCTTAGATCGCTTGAAAAGGACCAAAACCCATGGTCGAAACGTAGCGAGTCCTAAACAGAAAAATTGCCAGATACGGTCAACCGAATTTGATGTTGTTAATCTTTTAATTTAACTGTCGCAACGATTATAATAGATTGCTACCCTTGGAATTGATAATTTCGAGAGAATGTTACAAGGATGCTTCAATTTTCAGGAATTTAGAATATGCGATCATGTCTGCATAAAATCTAAAATTTGAAAACTATAAAAGTTCATAATTTTTTAAAAATCCGTGTATATTGCCGTAATGCAAAGAAAATGAAATATATTATTTATTTCAAGTGAGTTACAAAATTTTAATTTGTATTTGTAACCACGAGTCGCTTAATTTGCATATTTATTGCTTTATTGTGCCAGCGAAATATTATCAAGCCATGTTAAGAAGCATGTGTGATTAATAAGTGTAGATTAGATATTGCCACACGGTTAGGTATTTTGCGAGATTTATCGGCCTCGTGTAAATTCCATAATAAAATTATCGCTCCGATACGATTGGATATCGAAATATGTCCGGTCAAGCTCACGTGCAACATTAATTACTCGATCTGCAAGATCATAAATAAATTGATGAATTAACAATTTGGCATCCCTTGTGAATTGTGATTAACGGCTCGCGGTTATAAAATTAATAGGCCATATTATCAGCGATTTTCACAGTCTATCAATTATTCTTGACATTGCTGAATAATAAAATAATCGTCGTCACAATAACATACTGAATTAATACATTAAATCCTTTGGTTATAATTTAATACAAATGCAACTTTTTTTCACAAATAACCGAATGGTAAACAAGTTTTCTTTCAGTGTAAATAAATATCGAGCGTTCTTTAAACATATAGAAAAATATTTGAATTTTATATGCACTCGAGTGGTTAGTTATCACAATTTTGTGAATGAAATGAGGGGCTCTTTTCCCTCGTACTCAGTTGCGGATTCAGACGAAAAGAACAGTTACGATATAAATTGTCATTACGATAAAATTTAATATATGTTAGCACAAATCGTATAAGCTACATGATATCGAAATATGTTTGTAATTAATAGATGCACAAATTGTAGCAGACAATTAATTTATACAGATTGCAACATATAGAAACTGAAATAGTGAAGTAATGAGATCTCAATTTGAAAATAATAAAAAATGCATTTCAATTCATAATAAAATATCGCAATTTTTCTCCAAGCTTCCGTCTTCCGCGATGTATTTTTAATTTATTTTCTCCCAATTATCGAGGATGATATTATCTGTTTTAAAATTTTCAATATCAAATCGCTGTGCGGCATTAATTCTTAAATTGTATATCTGTTGGGGCAAAAATGCTTGAAATTAAATGTTTGAAGTTTTGTAAGGATAAAAATTGTACAACGTGTCTAAACTAACTTAGTTATTTATTTGAATCGGTCAGTACATAAAAATAGTTACAATTTCATTAAATTCCATCTAAATCCGCGATGACAATATTTTTCAACGACTGTTAAAACGCCTTATTGAAAATTATACCTAGTACTATAATCAGTTCTTTTTGCTTGAGACGAAGGCATATTGACACAGATTAATTTTATTCGAACATTACATTAACACACTCGCAAAATTTTTCGAAAATGCGGGTCCACGCTTAAAAGTCACGCAGTAAAAAAAAACAGTCCGTTGATTTTAAGGAAAAATTTACTTCAGATAACGGGAAAATTTCGCAGAGCGATCCACCGAATCGATTACATTGTTATCGAGTGCGTCAATGCTACGGGTCATTGATACGAACGCGCAAACACCGCGAAAAACACCGCGAAAAATCCGCGAGCGGCGCGGCGCGGCGCGGTGCGGCGCGGCGGCGCGACGTCCGCCGTGACGTCGCGACGCTGTCGGCGACGAAACGTCACGGACAATGCTCGTTTTATTACGAAGTTCGGCGACGG
Source organism: Vollenhovia emeryi (assembly GCF_000949405.1). Lineage (NCBI taxonomy): Eukaryota > Metazoa > Arthropoda > Insecta > Hymenoptera > Formicidae > Vollenhovia > Vollenhovia emeryi. The sequence continues at coordinate 865,721 of NW_011967213.1, read as the reverse complement.
AGAAACGGCCGATTATTATTCGCCTCGCGTTGTCATATTCCATTAGCGTCGCTGCCTGTTACAGACTCCGCTCAGCTTCGCTCGCGCTCGCGCTCGCGCTCGCTCTCGTTCCCGCTCTCGCGCTCGCTGTCGCTCGCTCAACCGCCGGGCGGTTAGTTCGAGGAACAATTCACAACGCGATATAGGAATCACCCTTCAACCGCGCACTGGAGATGACATCGATACTCGACTTCCTCTCTCTCTCTCCTTCTCCTCTGTTCTCTCTCCGCGTCTCTCTTTCTCGTTCTCTGTGTCACTGCTCTCTCCCACCCGCCCCTCTCTCTTTCTCTCGCGCGCGTTACTGCATCCGCGTACACCCGCGTATCGACTAAACTTCGCGGCGACGCCGACGCCCGCAACGATTAGCTGCGTCGCGGTGGCGAATGTCGGGAGTTTCGTTCCGCCGCGCTGCATTTAACCCCTTGACGCCCGGAATTTTCTCTTCCGCCGCGCGTACAAGTGGATTACCAATAAATCAATCCGCGTTCGCGGGCATTTCGATCCGCGGGAAATTAAATCAAGAGAAAAACAATTGGCTTGCCGGTGCACCGCGACGAGCGATTGCACAGCTTCATTGCATTATAAACGGGGAGAGCGGAGTTCACACTTGGTTCACGCGCGAGAGAGCACTCGAATTTTCCGACTACCGGTGCGCCTACACGTTCTTGGGCACGTTCTTTCACGCAATCAATTGGATACGTAACTGTCAAAAAATGACGCGAGCAGACGCGGGCTTGGAAAATACTGTACGAAAGCACACCGTGAATTGCGGAATCTCGATAAAATTGTTAAAGAATGCACGAGGTGATTACTGCATCGCAATAAGCGCATATCTGCGCTCGCCAGTTCCTATTGATCTGAATTTCATTGATTATAATAGAGCGTTCTAAGAGCACAATCGGCCGACTGGCGTTGACGCAAATTTTACTTTCGCCCCCGCGAGCAAAATTTATAGTTTTGCGGGACAATAAGTGAGAATGCAGCTGTACAAAGCAAATTTCGGTATTCGCGTGAAACCGAGAATCGACTTTGCTTTAAGCTCTTGAAGCGATCTTATCCGGCGTCTTGAGCGGCTTCGCGAAATACTCCCGGCTCTCCTCTTTCTCTAATAAATCAACCCTTTCTGCCCCACCTCCTCAAAGTGCAACAAACATCTACCAAATCATCAATTTTCGGACGGCCTCATGAAATGCTCGCGGACCGACGTGTAAACAATTTGCGCAAGTAGCCGCGATAATGGAGGAGCAGAAGGATGAAGGGGATGAGGATAAGGCACAGGGCGGTGGCGCTGAGAGAAGGGGGGGTGTTTGGTTAGCTCACACAAAGGACGAAGCGCACCGCTGCGCACACAACGGAATCAGCCCGCTACTCTAACAAGGAACATCCACAAACCAACCCCTCTGCGAGGAGGGCTGGAATGGCGAAGGAACGGTGGGTAGGGGGTGTGCTACAGGGCCTCAACGGTTTGCGGAACGTCCGGAAGTTAGCGACACGGATACGAGCAAACGTCTTGCAGGAGTAACGCGGGCGTGATGGAAAATGTTTTCGGGATGAAGTGATTTGTGTCGGGAGGGTAGGTGTGCGCCTGAATTTATGATTGTGTTACGGGAGACTTCAGCCGTGACAATCGCGGGTATCGAATTCAAATTGAAAAGAAATCTATTGGCTCCTTACTTTAATCGTTTTAACACTTCGATTTCCAGTTAACTTAGTCTACGAAGGAAATTAACACTCGATACATAATTCTGCCTCGTTTTTTTTTTACGCACTTACTTTATGCAACTTTAATTCTTTTTTTAACAATTAATTTTCCTATTGTCCGTTCAACTTTCATTTGTTGCACTTCTTCCGCCTCGCCGCAAGAATAGAAGAACAACTTCATCGAATTGGAGAGCTGTTTCTTCTCTTTCATATTAGTTTTTCCTCGCTCTATCGCTTTTTCCGCCTTCCTTGCCTTCCCTCTTTTTTACCCTTTTTCCTCCACCACCCTTCTCTTGACACTTCCTTCCTTATCGGTTCTGCCGTTCCGTCTTCTTGCCCCCCGGCAGGTATCGCTATCTTCATTCTTTGGCGCTCTTCCTCTCTCGATATCTCTAAACACCCTCGATTTCAGGAGTGCGCAACGTATCGTCATCCCGCGGCATCTTGGCGTTTGTCAACGTTAATCGTTCGGGCCAGTTGTAAGTTACAACTCGTAACTCGATTCCTCGTCCCTCCCGCGCGGGGAACGCAATCGCGTTTGTCACAACGTACGTATTGCTCGCAGCGCCTAATGACTCCGTGCAGTTGGCGACTTCTGGATCTGCGTACCTGTCACGCGCCGCATGACGTCCGGAGAATTTATCGCGCGTACGCGATCGCGAGCCCGCCGCAGCGCGGAACGGCGCGCTCGCGGATCAATAGCCCCTGCACACCTGTTGCGCGACTTTTGAATCACTCTGTACGTTGAATACCGGCGACCGTCTCAGTTTACCGCCGCGACGAAAACAAGAAGAAGAATGCGAAATCCTTGTCGCTTGATCGCCCGCCGCGCGACGTCGCGGCGCATTCATTATCAATCTCGCTACGGGCCGGCTCAAAGGCAAGCGAAATTAATAACTGTTTGCGGAAACGCTGAGCGGAAACTTCGCGCTTCGCCGTCGCCGTCTTCGTTTTATTAATCCGCGTAAGCCGCGGGCGGACTGCGGAGCGGTGCAGCGCAACGATGAGAGCGCACTTTGCGTTTATTATCGCCGCGCAAGCCCCCCGCGTGTCCGCGAGTCGATACCCGCGATCCGCGCACAATCCATTCATTTATTCACAATTTATTATGCGACTCCTTTATTTTTTTAAGTGATATGCAAACGTCGATACGCCTGGATAAGTCGCGAGTGTTTAACAAAATATGGAAACGAGCGCGACGAGGTTTCTCAGGCTTGATTTATTTCTTTTCCATATGGCGCAGGTAAAATCAATATTTGCTTCACATTTTATCGGGTTTAAGATAAACTCGAGAGGGACTTGAATTTTTTATTAATTAGCTCTAGTCATGTTAACGGGTGGTACAATTATAGTACTTAATGAAAGATAAACGTAACTTTATACGAATCCTCAAAATGTGACGATTAACGTGTCGCCTGGCATTTCTCCTATTTTCCTTTTTTTTTTGCTCGTTTTCCTTCTTTTTTACTAACCAAGGGACCGTTGTGCTTTCAGACGTGAATATGGTGGCCGAGCCAAAGCCTCACCAAACTGGACGCAAGCGGCAGAACGTCTCCAAAACGGGCAACGACTGGTAACTTTCCAATTTTTTACACTTCATACAAACATCCCTTCCGTAAAATAATGAAGCACCTGGACGTATTTCTTCATCTATTACATATCTGTTACATAGGACGCGAAAGAATATCTTTATGCATCTTTGCGTATATTGCATGAAGATTGCGTTTCTGCGAAAAATTGAGCCTCCCCAAACACTGATACGCCATAAATTCGTTATACGTATACACGGCGCCGTATGTAGCGCCTGGCGCTATGAAGCTATCTCACGTATTTGTATGAATTTGCCAACAATCTACTCAAAGTAGAGCCCGGTGTTCTTTGGCACGTAGTTGCACCATCTTATCTTATCTGCTCGATTTTTCCCAGCGCGGCGCGTATAAATCTTCCAGTGAGAGGAGTTTCATTCAAAGGACCGCTTTATCCCGGCCTTAAGGTGCCGACGAACCCTAAACTCGATGTATAAACCCGAAAGCGCCGAGAACGTATTTTACGCGCGGAACGTGACCGTGAATTCACGAGCGGTCGCATGTTTGCGGAAGTTAACTTGCGCGAGATACACACGCGGAATAAAAAAAAAACCCCCGTAATTGCATCGTATTGCGCACGTGAAGGTTCCTTGTGTGCCTTGACGGACCATTTTAAGAGTCGATCTCGTGTAATAACGACACTATAATATAATATATAAATTATATAAATATATAAATATCGAGAAAATATATAAATTATCGAGGAACATTGAAGACATGGGGTGATTTATGGAATTGTTTGTCTTCTTTAAGTCGCTTATGCGATTTAGAGCGTCGCGTCTCTTTTGCATAAGTTTGCGCGTCAATATGGAATTGTCATACACATAAAAGTGTTTTAGACACAAATTTAGAAAAGATACATACATGTTTGAATATATCGAATAAATTTCTAGCCGTAAATTATATAATACTTTCTCTATGAAGATTTCTATCTTCGTGAGCAACGGACCATGTATTAAAACTTTAATAGCGTCGTCAAGAAGGGCGTTCTTTCTCCCGCATTGGTTAAGAATTTAATTCAGGCTGTGTTTTCAGTAATCTGGCACAATGGTCGACACGGGAAGTATTTCGCCGCAAGAAAAAAAAAGGAATGGTAGAGCATTCTCTAACAGCTGATGCATTATCCACGACAGATAGTTTCGTGGCAAACGTCGATACCTTTTCACGAACTAAGTCGCGTACCTTTCCTTTTCTCCTTTTGCCAGCTCTGCGCCCCACCTCTTCTTTCTCTTTTTCGCTTCCCTCCTCTTTCGGCGGAAGACAAAAGGAACGGTTCGACTATTTTCCGAGTGTGCCAATTTAATTGATGCCAATTTTCGGTCGTTCACAACGCCGCAATTTTGAGGTCTTAAGATCGCAGTAAAGATGATTTCGATACAAATAATGCAAATATCAATTTTGATGCATAATTAGACGGTAACTTTTGCGCCTCCTTTTGCCAATTAAAAATTGATCTTGAAATATATTATTTCCAAGAGATAATATCCAATTTATGCTAAAGTTTATTGTTTCTAGTCTTTCAAAGGATACACTGAATTAAAAGAGAAGAGATGGCTAAAAGTAAATATATTTAAGATGTATTAAGAGTAAATTGTAAATAACTGAAATATTCAATCATATTAAAATTAATTTTCGTGCAAACTTTAGGTATAACAAACTAAACATGAAACAGTTTCACAGATTAGTTAAACTTTGTTTTGTACAGTAAACGCTACGTAAGCATACATTTACGTAGAACAAGGGTGAACAACCTAAACATCAAAATGATTCTATAATATATACTGCAGGAATTAAAATTAATTGAGGTACTGTAATAATAATATTATAGCGCTTGAATACACAGTTCTAATGCTTATTAAGAACTGATATAATTTCTAAGGGAATAAAATTATTTCATTTGTAAAGAAACGATGTTCAAATTATTCTCTAAAAATCTTCTATAAAATAAAAGAATATCGCGTATACAAACTGAAATTGAGGATACGCTCGTAAGAAAGATCGAATCGTCGTAGCTCAAGAAATTGAGTGGAATGCTATCATGAATTAACCATCTTATGAGTTATATATATATATATATATATATATACGAGTATATATCTGTGTGTAACGAAATGATTAAACATCAAGATAGCTTCTTTTGAAGAAAACTGGAACCTGATGTCACATTCAAGCTAGCAACCCTTGATAAAACGGAAACAAATGGGTTGAAATTGTCAATATATATACTATATTATGAGTACCTATATTGTATTATGTATACGTGAAATTATTATTGGACATGTGTCTGCAAATATGGAAAAATTTTATGAAAATTTTCGGCGGGACAGTGCGGGAATCGTCCGTGGAATCGAACATATATTGGACATACATCTAAGATAAACTACCGTTCGCGCAATTGAATCAAATTTTGGAGGGCAAAGTCTCGCGGAACACGATAGAAAAACACACGACATCTCGAGAACGCCGCGTAATATCTGCGCGTTGGATTTTTCAGATCTTTCGCCTGTCGCCCTTTTAATGCAGCCGTCAATCTCCCGCGTCCTCATCCTGACCAGAATTCCAGTCTGTGCGAGGTCTTCTCACCGAATATCATGCGTCAAAAGCCACTTTCAAAAAGGAAAAAAAAACACACCCACACAAACTTAGAATGCATTGTGCAATACTGAAATTCTCTCGCGCGATTTTGCTTATTATTTTTATCGTATATGATGTCCCAGCTTCCCTCCGATGTGACTCAAACCATGAAATCTTTAAATACGTGTATTGTAACTTCGGAGTCAGTTTTTAAATTTAATTTCATTGGAACACAAAATATGAAATTGCAAAAATAATCACTGCGTGTTGTAGGTAGAAATTCAAACATTTTATATCACGCATTAATCACGTTAGACGGTTTAGTTATATTACGTTCACAGAAGAGACGAGGTATCGAAAACATCGTTTTGCACATAACATAGCTTATAAAATATTTATACGAATTGCCATTAGGCATGGCATATCTTCTCGTTTATGAATTTATATTTATCCGACGAATAGCTGACTCGTATTCTGGTCCTTTCTAGTGAAAATTTGATTACATATCTCGTTTCGGAAATTTGTCATACCAACCTGAAATATTTTAACAATAAAGTCTCAACTCTCCGTGAATTTATATTATCATTTTTGACATATTCAGTTCTGTGGAATGTGCACAGCCACAAAATGATCGATTTTTATAATAATGCTGAAAATAGACGGATAAAATAGAGCGAATTGTAAATAGACAGTTTTATGCAGAGATGAATTGACTCACAAAAGTAGAAAATATCAATTGTATAGGTATATGAATCGGCAAGCTGAAACTCTATATTAAAAGGGTGATTGAAATAACATTCAAAATTGCATGCCATTCAGAGATGAAAATGTCAATTCAGTTTTAACAAACAGATCATTTAGCTCTACATAAAAACCAATCAAGCCTTGCGTTCGTGTCCATTTATTAGAATATTATTTCAATTTTTCAATATTTTTAACATGACAACTGTTTGTAGTTTTTCTATAATAACTTTTGTGTCTACACCTGTACGTATTTGTTATATTGCATTAAAATGTCTAACAAAAGACTTAGATAATAATTATTTCAATTTTTGTAAGGAAGTATTAATATCTTGGAGTAAAACCAATCACAGATATCGCGTACCTTCATATTTTCAAAGAATACATAACTGCCGTGTGTCTTTGACGATTTAACTTTCCAACTTAATTCATTCAAAAATATTACTCGGTGAGTTAATTCATGTTCTGTGTAAGATTCATCTTCCGCGTAATATTTTATGAGCTAAATTATTTCGCTCGGCGTGTCCGTTGATAACGGTACCGTCTTGCCACCCATTTATTTCTATTTATCAAGCCGATTTAATTATGAATTCGCTCAGCCCCGTTTATTTAAACGGAGACGCGTGTGCGAATAAACGCACGTGTGTAGCGCCGATGTCGATAATCCGCCGGGTCGGCAAAGCCGCGAAAAATATTCCGCCGGCGTTTCCGGGATTCGCGCGGGGTATTCGGGACAATTTCAGGATATCCGCGGGATTCCCCGGCTATCCCTGCGCCTTCCCGGGGCTCCCGGCGTACGTGTTACGGAAGCAAACAGGTCGCTTAACAAGCCGGAAGAACAATAAAAATGCGTCACCTCATTAACCGCTCCCAATTAGTCGCGGGGCAGCGTCGCACAGTGCTTAATGCAACATGTACCGGGTGTCCCACGAAGTTGAGGTGGCATTATATACATAGATTGTGAGCCTTATTTCCTTTTATTTCCCCCTCCCCGTTACTGTGATTGTCAAGGAAATAATGATCTAATCCCCCTTCTGCGCCGCAATGCACATAACTTTTTAAGATTTTCATTTAAATAATCGACACGAAAAAGTGTGCACGGCATTAAAAGACGGAAGGTATTGTTTTTCCTCGGTTTGTGCCGCGTGTAAATATCACGCGTGCTAAAATTGGAACCGATTATACATATTCTAGCCTCCTTTCGGGCGGATAATGTAATAACGCGACAATTTAAATAATTGTATGACGAGACGTTAAAGTGAATGATAAATAGATGAATGGTAAACAGGGAGGCGAAACATCGAGTGGAATGTAGAACAGAAGTTTATTATTTTGCAAAATGTATGAATCGAATTCTCCGCGATTCGGATCACGCTGAGAGCCTTGAGTAAGATCTTTGAAACAGGCAGGAAAGCCAAATCCGACCTCGTCGAGACGGAAATCGCAGCGAAACGCGAATATCGCAGTTACGAGAATTACGCGTGAATTGTTCGGCTCGGTTTCGAGTGCGCTTCAGCACGCCATTCAAGCAGGATCGCCCGTTCATTGTCCGTCCGTTAATCCTCTTCCCGCACCCCTCCATCGAGAGATCACGTGATTGCAGATTTTTAGCGAATCATGCGGCAAGCGCCGCGAAGTTTTAACAACCCATGTTTTTTCGTCCCTGTCATATTCAGTTAGTTACTTCTGCTTATTTTGATATGCATCTACCACGCTCCCGCGCGCTTTGTTTATTTATTGATTATACTGCTTTTCAATTATAGGTTTTTCGATACTTTGAATATCACCCTTCTCGTTTGTTTAGCAGAAGCAGACTATCATTTATCGTAATTTTAGAAGGTTTTGTTGACGTTCAAATGATTAAATCACGCATTAAGCATACGCTGAAAGATATTTCACGTGAGATTAGCTCTCTCCTTGTTTCATTCGTTCTATTATTTTTAGCTTTATATAATTTAAGAATTTAGGGCCCCGATACTTGGATGTAATATTCAGTTTTAATTTAAATTATTAATATTAGTTACTATTTATTAATTTTCTTTTGAGTACATGTCGTTTGTGAATTAATTCACAATCAAAAAAAATTGATAAAATGAAGAAATAGCGATATTTTCAAAAAAATGAAGGTATCAATAAATATCTTAATCTTTACGAAGCTATTATCAGTAAATCCTTGATAATAAGGGCTGCTGTTGACAGGCGTACGATATTAATTTAGCACCGAAAAATCGAGATAAAGGAGTGGCATTATCTCTGCGGATAGAAATACAGCCTTAACGTGCCCCCCTTCCTCCTTTTCCTCTCCCTTTCATCTCCTTCGTGCGTTCATTTCCTGCGGTTTGTGTAAATTAGGTTTGCTTGTTGCAGCAGGGTGCATAGTAACGCAGTGCATTTTGTAGAGCGAGACTTCCTCCCGCAGCTCGAAATAGTTTCGTGTATTTCTCAGACGAATGACCGGAATAATTATTTGTAAATTAAACATGTACGCTGCATTGTTTAAAATATTTTGTTTTGTTACGGTTCTTATTTGATTTCGACAAAAGATTACGAGCGTTCTTTCATTGCCTTAATTTTATTAATTTCAAAACTATACAATATCTGTGAATTATAATGATCGTCAAATATCTTGAGTTTAATTTTCAGGCTGTCAGATTTTTCGGTCTTTAGCATTTTTTAGATTGTAGAATAACCTAAGTAACATCATTGGAGGATTCAATATCGAAATTAGAAGAATTTTCAAAATTAACAAACTTATTAACTTGAATTTATAGATGCATTCAATTTTAGTAATCTTAAATAGGTTTGCCAATTCTTTAAATCTAAACTCTAAGTGTCTCGATGCATCTAGTTGCATGAATAGATTAAATTCTTTTCTTCGTAGATTTGGAAATACATAAGATTTGTCTTACATTGGTAATTTAAAGATTTAATTGAAGAGACACGCGAGAGAGAATCCAAGATTTCAGCAAAACGCATCGTAATCGTTCTATTAAGAAAATGAATAAGAAACTGCAGTCGGGGGCTTTTGAAGTGGCCTGTAGACGTTAGCTTGCCCTCGCCAACCCCTTTAACGCCGGACATAAATATTAATAAGCGAGCGGTGAAATTCACGCTTATCGCGCTACCGTGAAGATTTACATGAGATAACACGACTTTCCTTTTGCGGCATGCGCGCAGGTGTGTCACCGTGTGTGTAAGCGTGTGCGTGTGTGCATGTGTGTGTTTCCAGCTTCAGAAAACATGTCAACATTTACATACAAGGCCGGATAAGCGAGTCACGGGGATCGTTTTGCAGCTACGCCGACTTCTATCGGGCTTGATATCTGCCGAGCTTTATTACGCCACCCTCGGAGAATAAATGATGAAGACAGACGAGGAGTTGGGGGGTTACTAAATGGTGCCGTGGGAGTGACACGCACTGGTTGGCAGTGGACGATACTTTTCTTGCGAGCCAATATGATTTTTTTTCTCTTCATAAAGCAAAGCAAAACGGCACCGTCCAACGCTGTTTTTACCGTGGAAGCATAGTTAATTTTGCACATCTCAATTCTTGGAGGGTCTCGCGCTTTTAGATCTCTACATTGCTGAACTTTAAATCCTTGGATTTAATAGAGATCAAATTTATAATGTATCACGCAAATCCTTTGATTTTGGAACCTTTAGATTTTTGAAAGCTTGGGAGCTTGTGAACTTAGGAACGCTCCATAAATCCTAGCATATTTGAATCCTTATATAATTGGATTTATGGAGATGAAATATTTTAGATTTATGAATTTTTTATACAAATTGTACATATTTGACTATCTAATTTGTAAAATTTTTTAATTTTACTTTAATTTAATTTTAATTTAATTTTAATTTAATTTCAAACTGTCAAAATTTTAGCTTTGTTTTTTAAAGAAAATGAAAACTTGCAATATTTATAGATCTGTAATATCTGTAAATAATTTAATAGTACAAAATCTAATGCAGTAGAAATATGTGTGTGTGTGTGTGTGTGTGTGTGGGTGTGATAATTAAAAAATTACATGTCTAGACGATTCTATTAAGAATTTAATTCTGATAATAGAAAATGTGCCATTGAAGAACTTTATTACTTTAATAAATAATTATCATGAAATTATCTTTTTAACATAACACGCGTGCGCGTGGTGCACATCCGCGCGCATATGCATGCACGTTTAAATACGCATGCACACGCGCGTAGATGAGCGACAGCATTTACTCTGCATTATTCAAGTGGTACGTTATTTCCCAACATTATCTATCAATAGACGCATCGCGTCAGAGGTGCTGCTGGTTAATAATCTCGGCAGGTGAACGCGGTTACCGGCTAAATTTTCGCTCCAACGGAAGTGGCACAATTAAGGGAGTTTTGTCTCGGGGGTTGGCCGGAGCCAAGTTCCGGAGTACCATTAGGTATATTAATGTGCTTCCCTAGTTCGGGTCGTTCCGGGGCCAAGCGCATTATACCCGCCCCGCGCTCATTTACAGCCGATGCAATCGGCCAAACAACGCCGGTTATTGCCGAGATTAAATGTAACTCAAAAAATTTTATTCCGGTAATATCCCCCTATTAGGTGCGGACATTCACGATTTGTTCCTGTTTACAGTTGTAGTTTCTATTCCGTTCCTACTTGAGGTCCATTAGGTATTCTCTGCTTTGCGTTACACACCCAGATTCCTAAATATATGGATTTTTCAAGTCTACTCCCTAAATTTTGTCAAATATTCAAATGTTGCACCCTCTACAGATTTTAATTTTTTTTTTGTAAAAACTTGATCTTTACCTTCCTATTGGAATTTTAATTCTTACGCTAGAAAAGTTACGGTGCAAAAGTGATGGAAATATGATATTTAAATACTGCGTTCTGCAGGAATTTTTACTCGCGTATATTATACATTATTATGCATATTACTCATTATCAGTTGTATATTATGTGAAGTTATCGTAACTTAAGTTTTTTTAAAAAGATGTTAACATAGAAACGTAAAATATATTCATAAATTTACTACATTGTATTTTACTTGTGCAAAATATGGAAAATGCTGCGTGTGACTTACTTTTACATTATTTTTGTAGTCACATCTTTCTTTCATTACTATCAAATGTAAAATTCTGAGCATTCCGTAGCAGACTAAAATTTTCCTAATTTTTTGTTCTTCCCAAGTTTGAAGCTTTTCTCGGTCAGTAGAAAATTGGAACATGTTACAACAGAAAACACAATTATTACTTCCTTCGAATAATTTTCCATTATTCCTGAAAATGTTCAAATTTATTTTATGAAAATTAAAAATACACATTTAATACCTAACTTTATAAAAAGTCAGATTTCGTTATATTTAAAGAGCTTTCTCGTGTGTCACGCTTTCAGCGGAAAGAATCGATGTTGAGGTCGAGTCGAATCGATCCGAAACGAGGAAGAGTTCTTATTATTCTGCGTCCGCGGTATATAAATCTGCATAGGAACACACTCTCTGTCGCACGCGTGTGCGTGTCGACACTCGAAAATTATACTTGCAAACGCCGTAGGAGCGTAATTAACGTCGCCGGCACGCACCATTATCCTGCCGAGGTATCCTGCTGTTATATTATCGCGCGTTTTAAAAATTGTCATCTCCTTTATTAAACGCAGTCGGCCGATATTTTTTCACTTCGACACTTGGCCACTTCTCAAATGGGCAAAGCATAAAACAACTGCCTTTCTGCATCACATTTCTTTTACGTGCACATTTCATACATTCAAATCGGCTAACGATCAGTTTATTTAAACAAAAATTCGCTGCATCGCAGTTGATTGGTGATTAATTTTATATTTCATCTATTAATAATATAAGTATCACTAATGATGTAATTACTATTAATAATATTACATGTTATATATTTATAATAAATATATATATATATGTATAATTATTCTTTAAACATGGACAATAACATTAGCAATATAACTTTTGACAATCGCAAAATGTGCTATCTGAGTGTAATTAAAAATGTTTCTTAGCTTAACACAAATGAATTATTATTTTAAATAATTTACAATAATTGTAAATAAAATCTTTTAAATGGCACTTTTTACCGTAGAGAAATTTTTGAACGGTCATAGTCGAAAAGTTGATTTAGAGAATAAACCAATTTCGAACAACATTACTCACGCATAATTTTACGCGTAAACTGATAAATTGGTTTTCTTTCTTTATTAACTCCCTCGGCTATTAAAATTATAGCTTTGAACGGAGAACGTTTCTAATTTGTTACAATTATGCAAAACTGAGGGCAGTATTCGCGCGATCGAGAATTCGATAATATTATGTTAGAACAAGCAATATATCGCGCGCGTACGCGCGCATCTGAATGTGGTGCACGATAGCCTTTGGTGCACCGCAAACCGCGACGTAACTTGGTAAACCCCCATCCTCTCTCTCGCCCACGTGTTAAACATTGATTACTGACATGCGTATAGTTAATATACCGATGTAATTCACGTGAATGTTCGAAGCCGTTATGGTTCCGTGTTTGGAGTTGAAACAATACAGTTGTACGCGGTGCTCTCTCCGTTTTAATCTCATCGTTATTTCTGAAATGGAGAAAAATACATTTCAAACTAGAGTTATTGTATCTATTTCTGGTAGGGGATGAGGCGATTGTTTCGCAGTCAACATAATTTTCTTCCAGGTGGGAATTTGATTTCCCACACACAGACACAGAGAGCGTCCTCTTTTTCTAATGACAGCGCGCGATTTTATTTCATGTGGATCGATTTCTTGTCGCCCCGCTGTTACGGTGAATATGATAAAAAATATGCAGATGATATTGATAGCAACGCAGTCAACGGCACATGTCTCGTTACGAGGAAACGATAATTGGGGAGCTGAAAACAAGATCTCCCAGGAAACGCTATTGTCTTGCACTAAGGTCCCTTATAATCCTTGTTAATAAATCCTCTTGTTATACCTTACAATGCTTTGTTCTATTCGTCATAATGAATCCACAGACCCGTATAATACACCCGCGTACACCTCGTGTAAAAAGAGAACATTCTGAATATGGCAGAATATAGTGGTGTTTAATAACTCGTAGTTTATTTTTCGCTACTTTACTATATGCGGATAGAGAGCAAGTTTTACTACCGGTACCGTATAGAGTCCACCCGGTATCACCCATACGTTCCCGCAAATCCCCGAAGGGCCATCGGGCCGCGAAGGTAACGACCGAGCGAAAGAGTCGTCCCTGAAAAAGGGAACGGGGATGGCGCGATCTCTGAAAGGGTGGATCGACCTCCCCCCCCCCTCTCTCTCTCTCTCTCTCTATCTCCACAGCGCACGAACGGCCGAAGGGTGGTGGACGACAAAGGGCGGACTCGTCCGCACTGGAAGAGACAACAGGAATCGAGACGCGGGCGCGATTCGCGCGAATATCGCCGTAGTCTGTTTTCGAGCTGAGTTCAGCGCGAACGTGATTTTCGAGCACTCAAGCGAAGTGGAGAATGGTGTCCGCAGCACGTGCCTGCGGGCTAATCCGCCATCGTCGTTCCCGGCTGACTCCATTTCGCTGTACGTTCCGCCGGTTCCGGCGGTTTAGCCCGGGAACTGCCGCGTTCTTTTTATTCCGCCAAGTGTTTTACCTCTCCTCGGACTAATTCCGGATTGTACCGCCATTCTCGCCGACCGCGATTTCCGCGGTATCGCCGAAATTTTTTTCACGCAACGTTTAGCCTATAACCCTCCCGCGCGGCCGTCCCGCAGGGTGCGGAGCTTTCCAAGCCTGAGTCCGATATATCGCAACCTATCTCTCGCAGGGATCGCCGACGAGAAATTAGGACATGGATTATCATTTCTCCGGAAAGAATACGAGATCTTTTGAAATAAAAAAAAACGTGAGAACGGAGACTATAACGCAGAATTGCATCGCCGGAAGAAAGTATTCCTGAAATTGTTAGGGGAAAAATACACGGTCCTGAAATCCGCCGACTTAGTTTTATAAAAGCCGTTTTAATTAAACGGCGGAAGCCGTTCGCGCGCGAGATCTTACAAATAAAAGCCGTCCGCCGGAGCAGCGCGGTACACCCTGCCACGGCCGAGTGCTCGCGAAACGCTCGCGGCGGAAGCGGCGCTCGTCGTGCGAGCGACGCGCTTAATCAAGCGCGAATACTAAATCAGCGTTGGGAAAATTCTCCGTGGCCGGGGTGGCCGCGGCGGCCGATCTGGTTGATTTGAAGCGGCTCGGGCATGGCGCGACCCATTCAGCGCATTCGTTCATTGTGCGCGTTCGGTAACCTTCGTCTGGTAGCGCCGTACACAGGCGAGCGCCGCACAAACAGGGGCTGTCTGCCGCCGCCGCCGGTGAAACACCGAAGAGCATATTTGTGGAGCAGTCGAGCGGGTTCTATCAACATTTCAGCATCGTTAGCGTTCAATTACACGATTATCGACTGCCTCGGACCGGCCGTGCGATCGCCAGGCCGCGCGCGTGTCCCCTTCTCGAACGAGAACGCACGAGGGGATAATTCTTGACGTTGCGAGTCGCCTCGTTTCCTCCGACGCTGACCAGTACCGATTACTGAGAAGCCACCCCTTCCGTTCGATCGGCCCGGACAAAACGCACGTTCCCCTTCGCGTGACTGGACGGAAAAATAATCAAGGAGAGACGGGCGAGAACAAAGCAAGTACGCCGAGTTTCTCAAAATATATGTATTCGGACAAAGGGCGTGTGATAAGAGAATACACGTCGGAAACAGATACCGTCCTGTGCCATTGGACACCTAGTTATTGCCGGGGTAATATCAAAATGTAATGGCGGTCAACGGACTGCCGGTGCTTTTATTGAAATTCTTGAAGGGGAGCCTGAAAAGAATTCCTTTCTCTCCCGGACCCGAGTTATCCGGAACGTCGCACCTACGGAATGAGCTCCGTGTGTTCGGCGTTGCGTAATTTGGCGTGCTGCAAAAACAAGCGGAATTTCGCAAAGGTGAATAACCAAGTGAATAAAGCGCGTTCGAGAATTCCACGAATGAATGGTAGTGATAGCAAACGGATTATAAACTCTAACGCCGACGTCGTAATACGATAATCTTGTAATGCGCCATTCTTTCCATTAGCGACAATAATATTTTAAACTTGAAGTAAATTTTATATATACACTGATAAGGTATCTTTGTTATATTAAACGTACAATATGTACATACGTTTTAATGTTTATCCAATCAGATCGTTACTAAATTATCAGATCACACGTATTTTACGTTCTTAAAACAGAAGATAATTCAATTACAGAAAATGAATATTGAATAAGGGACTAAAATAGTTGGGGAAAAAGTTCAATTAGGGAACAGTTTTCGCGACTCATTTCGGATTCATATTTCCGATTCTGTATCACTTTGATCTCTCTTGTGTCTGTCCCTTGCCAAGATTTTTTTCGGCTGCTCTTTTGTCCGAGTTACGATAACGAGACAATGCTTGTTAAGATATGAGGCTGGAGGGAAAAAACGCATAATCATAGGTCGACTTTGGAAATAATGAAAATTGCAAAACTAGCCGCGTGTATACTGGAAAAGAAAAAAACGATTAGATCGCAATTGAAGTGAAATCTTGAATTACACTTTGACATGTTTTAAATTATATTGCGATGAAGCTAGAATTATATTATGATATATTTCGAATTATATTATGAAATGCATTTTGCACAATTATCGTCTCATTCTGCGCATCTTCACACACTACATTACACTACATACTACATTAGCATTATATTACTGCAATTTACTTTAATAATCATGAAACCATAAGGTTTTCACACATCGATTACACACCGCAATTGTGATTTCATACAATCCTTTGTTAGACCTGCAATTGATTCTGAAGTATCAATTCGTCAGACATTTGATTTTACGCAACGATTATTGTCGTTAGCGTCATCATCATTGCTGCTGTCATTATCATCCTTACAATATCATTCGACGAACGGATCGAGGATCACGATGTCATGGCCAGACGATGCGCGTCATGCGAAATTGAATATCGATTAATCGCCCTCAAGATTCGCTAATGTTGCGCCGGAAGTTAATTAAGCTGCGGTAATTGCGATCTCTCTTGAACGATACTCACCCGGCTTTCTACGAGTTATATCGCCTTAACGCTACTATCGAATGGCATCATTAATTTCTCACATTATCTGGAATTAGGATCGATGTTAGTGTTGTACGCGAATTTATTTAAAAAAATATTTTTGCTCCCTCCGTTTTTGACCTTTAAATACATTCCGTTTCATCTGCATCAGACATAGTTAAATTGAACAAGAGCGCCTTTAGATCGAAGCGTGACGTTGGTAGCTTAATAATTGTAATCTAAAATGTGAATTCATATACCACCTTGTCCTGCGCGCCGGTTTCTTTTCGGGCATAACACAGTTTCATTTAGCTGGAATTATTGTCGTCAGCAAATTTACGTATTAAAATCGATAAACGATTAATTTTTTAAATGCTATATTCAGCATTCAATACCCCCTTCCCCGTACTGTAAAGAAAAAGTTGGATTTATATCGTAATGGTCCTATTTAACTCTACTTATATTTAAATTGATTGGATTTTATGACTATCTCTTGTCCCTTGTTGATATGTTCTCAAGTACTTGAGATGTACGATGACTCCGTTGTTGCACACGTATAAAATTCTCAAAGTTGATAAGCAAAGGATTAGCGTAGCTGTTTTTGTGTGCAATAATTTTATAATTTTATCGAGATTTTGTTCCATTCGAAATAAAGAAAATTGACGCGCAACGATCTCGATCTCGTCTACTCCTATTGAGTTTTCCCGGCCTTTTTTCCCTTCGGCTTTCTCTCCGACTTCCGCCATTGTTCTTCACGGCCGGCGTCGCGGCACCTTTCATCGACGCCCTTTTGTTCGCTCGCCAATAACGCTACGATAACGAGTCAATCGTATCATGGAGAATCGAAAGGTGTCAGCTCGGGAATTGCATTGTCGGGAATCGAGGAATCGATAGTCAGGTAAACCGCTTTCCCTCCTTTTCTCCTCTTGCGACGTATGTATTGTAAACAATTTGCGCAATTTCATGTGATTAATTGCTCAAGAGCCAACGCGCGTTTATGAAATCCTGAACAGAAAAATGTACAACGAAGTGAGTCAAGTTAGTAGCACGAGATAATCCGATTCGCTGCTTAGAACATTTCGGAAAATTGATCTTAAAAGTTAAGTAAACGTCTCCTGTTATCTCATGTTATGTAATCATGTTGTACGCGTTTATGTCACTCTTTTCTGCTGGATTAAAAACAAGGTTTAATTTCAAATATTAAATCCGGAGATTTGAAACTAATTTAGGATTAATCCCAAACCGGGATTCTCTGTTTGAATACGACACGCAGCATGTGACATTCGCAAAGGAAAATATTTATTTGAATAAATGCGTATATATGAAAATGCATAAGTGCAACCGCGAGCGTGCGTCCGTTTTCTGCGTTTATCATCTCGTAGAGGAATATTCAGTTCGCCGCAAATACGCTTTCTGTTGTCAACTGGCGAAATAGCACGAATAGTGTGAATAACGGTGATAATTTTGGCGGGAGAAATTAGTGAACGGGAGAGAGAGAAGGAGAGAACAGGAGGTGAAAGATAGAGTTCGCAAATGGCTACCATAAAAGCGTGCTAATGGTATAACGTTTATTCGCAAAAATACCGCATGCTTTATCGGTATGCATTTCCTTTTCCCTTCACTCGACTTTCTCTTTTCGGCGCGATATGCGCGGATCACACTTAATAAATAATTTCTGTAATGAGAGCAATTTATGGACACGCACCACTGGTAATTGTTGCGAAGGCGTATTGCATTAATAACCGTAATAACGATAATAACAATAGTAGCCTCCGAGAGCAGAATTTGTAATTGTAGAGCTGTTAACGAATTAATTTTTAAAAAATAGTAATACCTAGTAATAACTAAATAATCGTAATAAATAGTACAACTTTGAAATGCTACGTAAATGAGATATTAGCACGATAATAATAAATTAATATTAGAGAAAAGTAATGTTAAAAGCTTGAATAAATCATTCGAATAAAATAATAGAAGATGATGCTAAATTCATTTCCTTAAAAAGCTGCATTTATATGATCAAATACTCCTGACATCAAATAATAAATCGTAGATTAACACATTAATTTTACATTTGTTCGAAAAAGCCTCGAAATAATAAAATCAAATAATTATTTCGTTTCCGATACTCTTGATATTTTCCATATTTCTTAATTTATTGTGTACTAATAGTTAGGGGTGTTATCGAGGGGTAAACCGTTGACCAAAATCATGTACACCAATGCCTACTAATTTTATCCTTGTTTTATCTAATTTTATCTTTATAATGTCCCAGCAAGGCTTAAGGCCCAAAAAATGCCTAGTAATGCCCAGTAATGCTGCAAATCTTTATCACCACAATGCCATCAGCGATTTACCCCTTGGGTGTTATTACTTTGTCGAATATATATTTTTTGATTTTACATTACTTCCAATTGATTGGTAACATTATTTCATATGCCCGTTTAAATACAATGGAACAATTGCCACTGGCATGTAATGTTTGCTAAATTCGTTAAATAGTAAACGATTTGATAAAAATGGAACAGGAACAAATGTCGGTACGTGATCGACGAAAAGTCGTCAGTCGACAACGAACGAATAACTGAATAAATAAAAAAGAAAGAGCGGAATGTCAAACTATAGGCATTTTAAATAACAAAGGGTCGGTGCCCGACATCCTAATTGCGGCGCCATTTTTTTTTCGATACATGCGGCCGTTTAGGACGATGTCCTTTTTATTCTGCAGCACGCGTGTTTCGGACGTGCCTCCGCTTTTCGATTTTCCTGCATGATCGATTTTCGGCCATTCCGCCAACTATTTTTCCGATGTGACGCGCTGTGACGCGTTGTGAAAACGTTCAGTGACGAACGCCGTTCACGCAATTCACAATCGTGGCTCCAGCGAAAACGGTAAAAATTCATAATTATTCTTCGATGCGATTTCCGATCATTTTTCCTTTATTTACATTACGTGAAAAAGCGGATCGATGAGTAAAAATGTGTGCGAGGTGAACTTTGCATAACCCACAAGCGCAAGTACTCGTAAATAAGAAAAGAAGATCATTTGCGCACGAGCGCCTATTAGCAATTGTTTCGCAATAAAGTGTCGTATAATATAAGAATCGGTAGTGAAAAAATGTTTGTTCGTAATAGTCGATTTCTTCTTACATGAGTAAATAAGTACGAGACGACGGGAGGCGCGTTAAAACATTTTCGTGTTTATTTATACAACAAAGTTTACTTTCGTAACTAAAGCGTTTTTATTACTGGCTAATTAACTTTCAGACACTGACAAATACAGAATGAAAGCGGCAATTGCATTTGTTATCTAAAGGCGTGCTTTTAGCTTTTATTTGTTTTCTCTGGAAGCTTTTCCGCTGTTTAACATCGCGTTATCAGACGGAAGGATTACATTGTAATGTATTTGGGCGTTTAAAGGCAAGGACGTCGGTGGATCGGTGAAATACCGTGGATAGAATGAGAAACCATAACAAAATACGACGGAAAAGATCACTGAAAATGCATGCAGAGCGAAACATTTTAAATTATGTATATTTTATGTTTTCTCTCTCTCTCTCTCTCTCTCTGCCTTTCTTCCAAATTACCACCTAGCATTTGAATATCTAGACAAAATTTCGTTACCGATATTTCTGAATTCGAAAACTTCGCATATACGTTAGAAAAAGTGGTGAACCTGCGTATCATCGTATTAACGTTACGATCAGAGTA